>NC_069501.1:26762387-27072387 GCF_027579735.1 Bombina bombina
AATTTAAGTTATATTATATATATATACATATATGATACATACCATCAAATAATGGAGATGAATGTCCAGTCAATCTCTGGAAAAGACGTCCCAAATCACCTATAAAAAAATAAATAACATAAAAATAAATAAATAAAATGCTTTTTTGTCAATGTAACGATATATTCAAAATTATTAATGGAAATGTATTTTGCAATTAACTGGACACTGAAGCAAAAATAATCTTTTTGAGAATAAGATATTTTGCATGGAATTTCTATCAGCTTTCTTATGTAATACTATGATCAATTCTCAAAAAGAAAATAATGATAAATTTTAAAAAAAATTAGAAAGTTGATTAAAATAGCATGCATGCTCTACAAGAATCCTCATTTAAAAAAATATGTACAAGATCTCGAAATAGAATATGTCAATAATGACATTTGACATTTAAAAAAAAAAAATAAAAAAAAAAAAATTGAGAGATAAAAGAGATAAAACACACAACATTGAAATTATTCATTTGTAAAGTACTTACCAGTTGATCTACCAACACCAGTTTGTGGAGTGCTGGTCCTTAGATCAGGAAGTGTGTCCGCCGAGGAAGTTGTGTGTGTAACATTAGATGATGAGCGTATTAATTGTCCTTGTGTAAAACTGACCGAAGGTCTTGAAACAGCTGCACCGGGTGGTCTTGAAACCGCAGAAGAAGAAGTAGAACAAGTGGGCACTTCGTTACTCCTCACAGGCTCTGCTGTTGTTGGCATCGCTTAAAAAATAAAAAGAAAATAAAAAAATTAGGTTTATTTTTATTTATATTTGAAACTGAAAGTTAAAAGTGTTAATAATAATAAATACAGCAGTGAATGCAGGCTCAATCATTAAAGGGACATGCCAACCACCTTTTTTTATGATTTGGAAAGAGAATGCAGTTATAAACATCTTTATAATTTACTTATATTATCTAATTTGTTTTATTCTCTAGATATTCTTTGTTGAAAAGCATTTGATTAATGCACAAAGAAGCCTCGTGTGATTGGCTCAACATGTGTATTTATTTTTCTTCAACTAAGAATATCTAGAAAATGAAGCCAAAGAAATAATTGAAGTAATATGTTGTTTAAATTTCAATTCTCTATCCGAATCATTAATAAAAGATTTTGGGTTTAGTGGCCCTTTAAAGGGACATGAAAAAATATAATTACCTTTACAAATTGCATAAGAAAATGCTTTTTTAAAAATATTTAAATGTATTATGTTTTTGCATTCATTGGATTTTTATACTTTGAGGAAAAGCAAATCTATACAGGCACAGTAAATGATCATTGGTTGATGCACATAGATGGTTCATGTGACTGCGTCAACTATGTGCATAGCTATATCTGAAAAATGTATGTTTATAAAGCGGAGAACAATTTTGAAAGATGTTAACAATAATATTCTATAGTGAAATAACGCAACATGGAAGTCAATAGATCAGAAATTTAAGAAGGCATGTGATCTGGGGTTAGTCTCATGATTAATGTCGGACATACAATATTATTTTAATAGTTTCAAATTACATTATTTCTATTGTCATTATCTCTTTAAGGTTTCTATGCAATACTGGTTTGAAAATAAACACATGGGTGTTATCTTTAGGGATCACTATATTAATAATCAACAAATCTTTAGTTCCGTTAGACCATTAAAAAAAAGGCAGTATAACAATACTATTATTGTACAATCCCTTATACATATATGCGACATAAATTATTACAGTATTTGGGGCCTAAATGGCTTGTACAATCCCTTATACATATATGTGAGATAAATTATTACAGTATTTCGGGCCTAAATGGCTTGTACAATCCCTTATACATATATGCGACATAAATGATGACAGTATTCAGGGCCTAGATGGCATATAGGATACTGAAGCGTAATAAGTCAGATAATGTTATTTTAAAGAAATATATATTGGAGACAATAACCTATCATAACTTTAAAAAGAACATTTAAGTCAACTATGTTGTACATTTACCTCTTAAATCACTGTCACAATCATCCGTTATGCCAGTGATGATCTCTGGTCCCAGACGCTGAACAAGCTTCTGCTCATAGTCATTGAGGTCTGCCACATATGCTGGTCCACCTCCGGTAGCACGTGCCGAATTTTTCTCTCTGGCCAATTTAGCTTTGGCGAAGCGTTTAATGTCGTTGTAACGCTTCTTCAGCTGATCGACATCCTTTTTTGCTGGACCCTGGGCACTAACAGCGTCGCTGATCCTTTGCCAGATCTGCTTCCTTCTAGAAAAATTTGTCTGTTTGACACGACATCCAAACAAATAATCATAAGAGTCAATAATCATATCAATCAAAATGACATTTTGCTGATGAGAAAAGTGAGGATTCTTGGATTTTGAAGCGGTTTCAGATCCAGATGAAGCCATATCGAAATAGTAAATAAAGATCACAAAAACGAGCGCTCTGTAATTACTCTCCAAAAATTTTGGAACAATAATAAAGTTGTTTAGAAAACTTGTCCATTTATAGGAGCAAAATTCTATTCCCGCGTCTACTATGACGTTCATGACACCTTACATGTCACGTGTTAACAATTGGCCAGACAATTGAACTGAAAGTTAAGTACATCAGCTTATTCGCGGCGAGCGAGGCGTCAAATTTATCAATATTCCGCCACTGCTCGCGGCGGGCTAGAGGTGTCTATTTGTTGTGGGATTATTAGTACATAGCTACAGCGGACACCATTTCGCCCGCGGCGAGTAACGGCGAGTTTAGCCGCGTCTAAAATGACGGATGAATTGACGGCTTAGTACATGGAGCCCTTAATCTGCAACTCGCTCCAAAAGTTACAGTGTCTCAGCTCCTTCCTGTGAGATTATCCCCATATCTTTTGATACATTTGGGTAAGCTTATTTCATACTAAGAATCTAAGTTTATTCTATCTCCATTCTATGTATAATTTTATCCATAAGACTCACTCTATACTATGTACATATGTATACAACGATTAATGGTTATATCGTTATCATCCATCATATGTTAATGAGACACCATTTATCAACAATAAAGCTCCAACTCAAATTTATTAATATCTTAAGATCTAAGACCTTTACTAAATGGTAAAGGAACACATCAAACTTTTTTTTTTTTTATAAATTAATGTCATACTAAATACCTTAATAAAAAAACCTTGAACACATAGAAACATGCACAGAAGTTACACCAAAATAAAACATGTCTGAGAGCAAAAATAAATCATGGCAACATTCTTATGTCAAACATAACAAACTGCATTATTAGCCTGTCTCAACCATACACTATACAGATATTACATTGATACCTTAAATTTTTATTTGTTTTTTGTAATATGTTACTGAAGTACCTTCTCAGCTATATTTATTGCCTATTAGCATGATATTTTGAACCTGCATACATATAAAATTGATCTTGATTGGAAGAAACATTTTTCTCTGAGGGGTACTGTATAAAGATTAATGGTTCTTACTAAGTGATCAAAAAGGACCTGTCACACATAACCGGAAACATCTAAAGAGAATCGCAGAGGTACCTCTAAACATAAGAACCTCGTTTTAAACAACATAATAACTCAATATATCCCCTTATATATGAACCAAAAAGCTGTTAGGACTGAATGAGAAGGATTTTATAAAAAAAACAAGGCAAATTAGAGACATCTTCTGTTAAAATTTAATATGTCTCAGTTATATCTTTCACAGATCAATAAATAACTGTATCCCTATCTATGGAGATAAATATGTGCCCTGTATTCTGGTAAAAAACTTTGTGTAAGGCTACTTATTTGAGGAGCATCACTATATAAGTGATCATAGGGGGTCTATCATATATGCATAAGAAAAGCACTCAATCCTTTTAGGATCCTCAGCATAAACACACATAATATCGCCCCTGTTATATAAACTATGAATCAGATACAAAAGAAAATGTATAGCATAAATAGTAAAGTATACAGCCAGTGTGTGAATACAGTTAGAAACTTCCTTGATAAAATATAGAGCACCTCTATTGAGCTTTGAAATTGTTCAATTACATGTTATGAATTCTCTTGAAGCATAGAAGTAAAACATTCACTACCAGAGCTAAGTAACTGTAATATAGCTTAATGATCTCCCCTAGGTTCAAAAATACACCCTCCACCAGCGTGATTTGCTCCACATACATCATTAATAACAACCATAGTCGTATATCTGGTAACACTCATTTTGTGTAAACTACAAATACCAAACATGGGTTCATGCAAAAGAAGATAAAACAATGACATAGTCCTGGGTGTAACTATGAGGATCTGTAGACCTAATTACACACTCTCATCTGTAATGTCCGAAGATAAACAACATTCCAGGGTTCTTATGCGAGTATATGTGAGCATGGTATTCCCTGCATAGCGTCCAGCACTACCCCACACCAACTCTTGTGCAGCACTTGAGAGGTAAGTAGAGCCCGGTACATAATGTCAGATAGCCCGGTGCATAGCCATCAGAAGCCGACATGTTAGACCAGAACCGCAACTGCTTACTCATAAGCATCCCCAAGCTGTCGCTCCACTGCACACTGCAAACTAAAATCTTCATCCCTTCTGGAAGCCTGGGTATGACTAAAGGTCTCAAATCCCTGATAATGGTGTAGCGCTCGCTACCCCCACGGGGACCGGCCGCATCCCCTCCCAGGGGAGCTGAACACGACAACGAGCATGCCGTGTGCTGTTGTACTGATATGAGACCTTTCGGCACTAGAAATTGAGATGTGAGGCTGGGATAGTGCGGCACACCTGGTGATGTCGGTCCCGAGTGCGGATCTGTGAATTCAGCAGGCCGTGTGACATCCGTGTGCACCTGAATGTTATTCTGCATTTTAGGAAGGATCACCGCCTGACTTGCAGTTCGGCAAATGACTCTCAGGGCTGTAAACCTGTGATCTATTAGAAGCTCCAAGGCCTCAAGTTGAGTTTGCAATAAAGTGTGATAGTCCTCCATAATGTCGGTCTTATGTAATGTTCCGGTCTGCATAACAAGAATTAGCAGATGAATACTGCCTTATTCGAGTAAGATAGGTACTCGAGGGGGGTGATGTACGCATGTGATGAAGCTGCGGCCTACCTTCCAGGTCTTGTCAGATTGAACCTAGTTGAAAAAATCTTATAAAATGAAGTACCCTTCAGCTCCCTTTCTTCTCCTATGGATGCTTACCAAGTTTCAATGCTAGATGCCAAGTTTGAAAAGGAATATTTAACAAATATTTAAGTTCACTTTAGGAGCTTCATGAAGGTGCTGCTGATCATGGCCGCTGTCAAGACACGCCCCCACATCAAACTTTTTATAACATTTAAAGGTATATACACCTAACAAATTAGTTCACCACATGTCTATAAAGGCTTATTTACTTATAGTAATAACTTTTATTTGGGTTATTACAGAGATACCAAGCCAAGAAAAAGAAATGGATCCTGTGGAACTTTCAAATTATGTCATGACATTAGGACAAAAGGTTGACCAACTTAATCAAGGTCTTAGGGATTTGCAGATTGAAAATCAAACACTAAATAACATAATTAAAGAAGAGATAAAACCTATAACCTCCCAAACTGAGATAATATATGAACCTCCTGTTAGTCCACACGAAAATTTTCGGGTGACAGGAAACTATTTAGACAATTCCTTAACTCTTGTACATTATTTATTACCTTAAAACCAAAGACCTTTAGCACTGAGAAAATAAAAGTCTTAACGGTTTATTCATATCTTAGGGGAGAGCCTAGGGCATGGGCAGACTCACTTTTTGAGCAAAATGATCCTATGCTAAATTCAATCGATTCATCTTTTAAAGGCTTATCCTCACTATATGAAGACCCACATAGACAGCTTACCGCTGAAAACAAGTTAAGAGCTCGCAAACAACAGAAAAGAGCAGTAGAAGACTATATTTCAGAGTTCAAAATCTGGCAAAGAGATTCTGATTGGAACCAAATATCCTTAAGAAATTAATTCAGGTTAGGCCTATCTGAATCCATTAAAGATAAATTAGCCAGAATTGATTTGCCAGAAAATTTAGAGGATCTAATGCAGCTCTCTATAAAGATAGATCACAGAATTAGGGAGAGAAAACTAGAGAAGTTTTCCCATGACTCAGACACTAGATCTTTTGACCACAGAACACCGTTACAAACTTCCAAAGGCATTGATGAACCAATGGATATTGGAGTGATCAGAGGACCATTATCACCTGAGGAAAAACTCAGATGCAGGTCTAATCACTTATGCCTTTACTGTGGTTCAAAAGAGCACAAAGTATCTGTCTTCCCAATACTCAAAAAACCTAAAAAGGGTAAGGAAATTTTTGATGAAACTAATAAATCATTAAAGGGCCATAATACCCAAATGTTTAAACACTTGAAAGTGATGCAGCATAGCTGTAAAAAGCTGACTAGAAAATATCACCTGAACATCTCTATGTAAAAAAGAAAGATATTTTACCTCAAAAATTCCTCAGTAGCCACCTCCCATTGTAAAGGATTTCTAAGCAGCATTTTAGTGTGTCTGTCCTGGGACATCTTAGGGACTGAGCATCGTGCACTCTCATATTATTTCACCAATCAGGTAAAGGAAGCTTACTATGAAATCTCATGAGAGTTAAGTCAAATCTCATGAGATCACACTAAGAGTTCATGACCTCAGCACTGCTGATGCTGATTGGCTGCTGTTCATTTCTTCATTTTTTTTTTTATTTTTACCTGCAGCTGGCTGCAGCTGAGTATAACTTTTTACACAGAACTTACTCTGCTGAGCTGAGGAGATTGTGAGGTAAAATATCTTCCTTTTTTACATAGTGATGCTCAGGTGATATTTTCCTGTCAGCTTTTTACAGTTATACTGCATCAGTTTAAAGTGATTTAGCATATGAGTATTATGTCCCTTTAAGTATTAGTCAATTAACAAACTGTTTAATTCCTATCTCTCTACAGTGGGATCAACAACAGTACCACTCTGAAGCAGTCATTGATTCTGGTGCCTACTCATGTTATATTGATACAGCATTTGTAAACAAAAATAAAATTCCACTTATTGTCAAAAATAAACCTGTTATGGTGCATCTTATTGATGGAAAACAGTTAGAGTCAGGATATATAACACACCAGACAGTACCATTATTAGTCACCACACATAACCTACACCGAGAATATATTTCTTTTGATGTACTAAACTCCCCCATATTTCAAATTGTAATGGGGTTACAGTGGCTTAGGTTACACCAGCCTACTATCCATTGGGTAACTAACAACATAGAATACACTTCCAAATATTGTGAAACAACTTGTTTTCCTCAAGTTCCCCTATTAGCTGTTATAGATTGTAATATACCTATCGAGTATCAAGATCTTAGCCAGGTTTTTAGCAAAAAAGAGGCAGAAACTTTGCCTCCTTACAGGCCATATGATTGCCCCATGGACCTCATTCCTAGATCAGATATACCATACGGACATATCTTCCCGTTATCTGAACCTGAGTTGTTAGATCTTAAGGCCTATATTAATGAGAACTTGCGTAAGGGATTCATAAGACCCTCAACATCACCATCAGGAGCGGGTGTATTCTCTGTAATGAATAAAGACCATACCTTACGCCCTATAGTAGATTATAGAGAGCTTAACTCCAAGCAGAAAACGTAATACATTTTTTATTGGACCTTTTCCGGTCATAAAAATTGTTAATGCAAATGTGGTAACCTTGGATTTACCTTCCCACTATAAAATTCATCCTACATTTCACGTTAATCTGCTTAAACCATATAAAGCACTTAGGACAGGATCTGGACACTCTTCTCGTCAATTACCCATTGAGTCAGATCGTGAATTTAAAGTTCATAGTATATTGGACTCCAGGAAGGTTTCTGGTAGATTACAGTATTTGGTCCACTGGAAGGGCTACACATCGGAAGATGATTCTTGGGAGCCTTCAGTCAACCTGTCAGCACTACGCTTGGTTTCCCTTTTTCACAGACGTAACCCTGACCGTCCGCATCCTTGAACCTTGGAGTGGTTCATTTTGAGGGGGTCCTCTGTAACATTACTGTTCCTTTAAGAGGTAGTTTAATTCAGCCTCTTTCTAAATTTCTCTTCCTTTATAAGCTTCATTCAACCTAGATTCTTTGCTTGACCTTGTGTCAAATAGCCCAGCCTTGTAACGCTCTGTTACGGATCTTTTTCTCAGATTATTGCTACTTATGTTTTGGACATTAATTTAACCATCTACTCTTTTGTAGATTGGTATATCTTACCTTTGGAATATCTTTTGCTGGATTGCCGAACTCTCTCTCACACAAAATCTGTAACAGCTGAATTCGGGTGATGTCACGAGTGGCCGCTCCAACCACTTCCGCACTCTTCACGCTGTTCGCCTCAGCAGATCTTAGAGTCTCAAATTGCAACTCGCTCCAACCACTTCCACACTCCTCATGCTGTTCGCCTCAGCAGATCTCAGAGTCTTAATCTGCAACTCGCTCCAACAGTTACAGTGTCTCAGCTCCTTCCTGTGAGATTATCCCCATATCTTTTGATATATTTGGGTAAGCTTATTCCATACTAAGAATCTAAGTTTATTCTATCTCCATTCTATAAAGCCTACTTATCAAGCCGTCAACTTACTTGCATTCGACGGCACCAATACGCTCGCCTAACATCGCTGCTGCAGACCTGAAAAAGCTGTCAAAAAGCCGCGCATCAAGTACGGGGCAATGAGCAGCGGACTGTTGTTAACTAAACAGTCATCTATCTCACTGCTATTTGACTTTTTCACAGCTTTATTTGTATACTGTCCCTAAACACCGCCACTATACTAAACTGTTTAACCCCTATCCCACCACTCCCGGACCCCACCGCAACGAAATAAAGTTATTAACCCTTATCCTGCTGCTCCCGGAGCCCACGAAAACTCGAATAAACGTATTAACCCCTATTCCGCAGCTCCCCGACACCGCTGCAACTGTAATAAAGTTATTAACCCCTAAACCGCCGCTCCCGGACCCCACTGCAACTCTAATAAAGTTATTAACCCCTATCCCGCAGCTCCCGGACCCTGCCGCAACTCACTAAAGGTATTAACCCCTAAACCTCTGGCCTCCCACATCACTACCACTTACTAAACCTATTAACCCCTAAACCGCCACCCCCCCACATTGCCATAAACTAAATTAACCTATTAACCACTAAACCTAACAACCCGCTAACTTTATATTAAATATTAACTCATCCCTATCATATAATAAATTAAAACTTACCTTTAGAATTAAAATAAACTATATTAAACTATTAATTTATCTACCCTAACTATTGTACTAAATTACATTAAACTATATTCAATTTTTAATTAATCTACCCTATTATACTAAATTACATTACACTATATTAAACTAATAATTAATCTACCCTAACTATTATACTAAACTACATTAAACTATATTAATCTAATAATTAATCTACCCTAACTGTTATACTAAAACTACATTAAACTACAAATTAAATTAACTATATTATATATTTAAACACCTAACCCTACTCAAATAATTTGAATCTACAATAAAAAATTACAAAGTTACAAAAAACTAACAACTAAGTTACAAAAAATAATAAACACTGAGTTAAAAAAAAAAAAACACTAAGTTACACAAAATAAAAAATAAATTATCAAATATTTAAACTAATTACACCTAATCTAAGAGCCCTATGAAAATAAAAAAGCCCCCCAAAATAAAAAAAAACCCTAACCTACAATAAACTACCAATGGCCCTTAAAAGGGCCTTTTGCGGGACATTGCCCCAAAGAAATCAGCTCTTTTACCTGTAAATAAAAATACAAATACCCTCCCAACAGTAAAACCCGCCACCCACACAACAAACACCCCAAATAAAAACTAAATAAACCTAAGCTCCCCATTGCCCTGAAAAGGGCATTTGTATGGACATTGCCCTTTAAACAGCATTTAGCTCTGTTGCTGCCCAAACCCTAGCCTAAAAATAAAACCTACCCAATAAACCCTTAAAAAATTCTAACACTAACCCCCGAAAATTGAGTTACAGTTTCTGAAGAGCCGACATCCATCCTCAACGAATTGGCAGAAGTCCTCATCGAAGCCAGCAGAAGTCTTCATCCAAGCGGCCGAAGTCTTCATCCAAACCTACAGAAGTCTTCACCCAGACGGGATCTTTTATCTTCATCCATCCGGTGCGGAGCGGCTCCATCTTCAAGACATCTGACACGGAGCATCCTCTTCTTACAACGTCTTCTTCGGAATGAAGGTACCTTTAAATGACATCATCCAAGATGGCGTCCCTTAGATTCCGATTGGCTGATAGAATTCAATCAGCCAAACGGAATTAAGGTTGAAAAAATCCTATTGGCTGTTGCAATCAGCCAATAGGATTGAGCTTTCATCCTATTGGCTGATCCAATCAGCCAATAGGATTGAGCTTGCATTCTATTGGCTATACAGCATATAGAATGCAAGCTCAATCCTATTTGAGTTAAGGTAGGAATTAAGGTAGGAAAAATCTGATTGGCTGATTGAATCAGCCAATCAGATTCAAGTTCAATCCGATTGGCTGATCAAATCAGCCAATCAAATTGAGCTTGCATTCTATTGGCTGTTCCGATCAGCCAATAGAATGCGAGCTCAATCTGATTGGCTGATCCAATCAGCCAATCGGATTGAACTTGAATCTAATCCAATCAGCCAATCGGAATTCGAGGGACGCCATCTTGGATGACGTCACTTAAAGGAACCTTCATTCGTCGGGAGTCGCTGGAAGAAGAGGATGGATCCACGTCGGCTGCTTCAAGATGGTCCCGCTCCGCGCCGGATGGATGAAGATAGAAGACGCCGTCTGGATGAACATGTCTTCCGGTCCGGATGTCCTCTTCTTACCCGGCGTGGTGAAGATAAGGTAGGGAGATCTTCAGGGGCTTAGTGTTAGGTTTTTTAAGGGGTGTTTGGGTTAGGTTAGGTGTATGTGGGTCGTGGGTTGTAATGTTGGGGGGGTATTGTATGTTTTTTTTAAATGCAAAAGAGCTGTTTTCTTTGGGGCATGCCCCGCAAAAGGCCCTTTTAAGGGCTGGTAAGGTAATAGAGCTGTTAACTTTTTATTTTAGAATAGGGTAGGGCATTTTTTTATTTTGGGGGGCTTTGTTATTTTTTTTAGAGTAGGTGTAATTAGTTTAAAATTCTTGTAATCGTTTTTATTTTTTGTAATTGAGTGGTTTTTTTTTGTAATTTAGTTTAGTTGATTTAATTGTCGATAATTGTAGATAGTTTAGTTAATTAATTTATTGATAGTGTAGTGTAAGGTTTAATTGTAACTTAGGTTAGGATTTATTTTACAGGTAATTTTGTACTTATTTTAACTATGTAGCTATTAAATAGTTATTAACTATTTAATAGCTATTGTACCGAGTTAAAATAAATACAAAGTTGCCTGTAAAATAAATATAAATCCTAAAATAGCTACAATGTAATTATTCGTTATATTGCAGCTATATTAGGGTTTATTTTACAGGTAAGTATTTAGCTTTAAATAGGATTAATTTATTTAATAAGATTTATTTTATTTCGTTAGATTTAAATTATATTTAACTTAGGGGGGTGTTAGTGTTAGGGTTAGACTTAGCTTTAGGGGTTAATACATTTATTAGAGTAGCGGCGAGGTCTGGTCGGCAGATTAGGGGTTAATAAGTGTAGTTAGGTAGCGGCGACGTTGGGGGGGGCAGATTAGGGGTTAATACATATTATGTAGGTGTTGGCGATGTTAGGGGCAGCAGATTAGGGGTTCATAGGGATAATGTAGGTTGCGGCAGTGTGCGGTCGGCAGATTAGGGGTTAAATTTTTTTATTAAAGTGGCGGCAATGTGGGGGGACCTCGGTTTAGGGGTACATAGGTAGTTTATTGGTGTTAGTGTACTTTAGAGCACAGTAGTTAAGAGCTTTATGAACCGGCGTTAGCCCAGAAAGCTCTTAACTCCTGACTTTTTTCTGCGGCTGGAGTTTTGTCGTTAGAGTTCTAACGCTCACTTCAGCCAAGACTCTAAATACCAGCGTTAGAAAGATCCCATTGAAAAGATAGGATACGCAATTGACGTAAAGGGGATCTGCGGTATGGAAAAGTTGCGGCTGGAAAGTGAGCGTTAGACCCTTTCCTGACTGACTCTAAATACCAGCGGGCGGCCAAAACCAGCGTTAGGACTCTTTAACGCTGGTTTGGACGGCTAACGCAGAACTCTAAATCTAGGCGATAGTGTTTGTTATTTTTTGTAACTTAGTTGTTAGTTTTTTGTAACTTTGTAATTTTTTATTGTAGATTTAAATTATTTGAGTAGGGTTAGGTGTTTAAATATATAATATAGTTAATTTAATTTGTAGTTTAATGTAGTTTTAGTATAACAGTTAGGGTAGATTAATTATTAGTTTAATATAGTTTAATTTAATTTAGTATAATAGTTAAGGTAGATTAATTAATAGTTTAATATAGTTTAATGTAATTTTAGTATAACAGTTAGGGTAGATTAATTATTAGTTTAATATATTTAATGTAATTTAGTATAATAGTTAGGGTAGATTAATTAATAGTTTAATATAGTTTACCCCCTTAATGACCACAGCACTTTCATTTTCTGTCCTTTTGGGACCAAGGCTATTTTTACATTTTTGCGGTGTTTGTGTTTAGCTGTAATTTTCCTCTTACTCATTTATTGTACCCACACATATTATATTTATATATACCATTTTTCTCGACATTAAATGGACTTTCTAAAGATACCATTATTTTCATCATGTCTTATAATTTACTATAAAACATTTTATAAAATATGATGAAAAAATTGAAAAAAACACTTTTTCTAACTTTTTACGCTGCGGAATTCCAGCGTATTTGCGGTTGATGGCTTGATAAGTAGGCCCCTATTTGTAATTTTATCCATAAGACTCACTATATACTATGTACATATGTATACAACGATTAATGGTTATATCGTTATCATCCATCATATCTTAATGAGACACCATTTATCAACAATAAAGCTCCAACTCCAATTTATTAATATCTTAAGATCTAAGACCTTACTAAATGGTAAAGGAACACATCAAACTTTTTATAACATTTAAAGGTATATACAGCTAACAAATTAGTTCACCACATGTCTATAAAGGATTATTTACTTATAGTAATGACTTTTATTTGGGTTATTACAGTATGTGTGTATGCATGAGTCTGGCTGGACTCTGATTTATTGTACATTTTTAATAAAGTTATTTAGTATGAATGTGCTAATTTGAAAGATTATTATCTTTTTTTTCTTTCACATAAATATATATACCTGTATATCACTAGAATTTGGCAATCTGCTCTTTTTTTGCAAATCTTCTTGCATTTCAAGCACATTACTTTTTTTAATCCATTGACTTCTATGGGGAATGCGGAAATGCAAAGTTGTTTGCGCGAGTAGGGTGTTAGTTTTCCCCCCCCCACTTTTTTGTCTCCATTGATTTCTATGGGGGAATACATGTACGTGCACATGAAAACTCAGCTTTGGAATAAGGTTTTTTACAACTTGTAATACCAGCGGAACCTGAAAAGTGCAAAAAGCTTAATGCTAGCGTTGTTTACGCGCCACTTGTAACCTAGCCCAAAGTGTTGAATCGAATTCCAGATATAAACTTGCAAGATCCCAATGAACGGTCAGTCAAAGAAGTTTGAAGCAAAATGGAGGAATCCTCAAAAGGTGTGCAAATGTCAGTGTCTTTATGTTCTGATCACCTGTTTAATGGAATTATGTCTGTGCATTGTCTGACACCCCACTGACAGTGCAAACTTTGTCTCATTCTGTTGTTTAGTCTGGCAGTTAAAACAAAGGCGTAAAATTGGGGTTGAGCTGTTTCCTGCATGTCCATATGTGTCAAAAATCTCACTCTTCTAAAAATATGACCAAGGGGGGCAATACAATGACACATTTTGTGGTTTATTCAAGAGGTGGAAACAAGCTCTTAATTTAACCAGACACCAAATACAGGAGCTTGTATTTCTAAATAATTTTTCATGATGACTGACATACTGCTGTTAATCTTCATCTTCACAGGTAATGAGGTCTTCTGGCCAGGTACCCTTTAACTGATCAATAGGATATTAGGATATGTATGTTATTAGTTAGTGATAACTCTTGTTTGCATGACTTATTTGTGGCTTAATGCTAAATATAAGATGACAATGAGAATATCATGTTACAATGTGACTGCAATATAGCAGATCTGATCAGTGTCTGTATCTGAACCATGGGGGGGGGGGTTGTTCAGTGCTTTGATTATGAAATAACAGGTTCACTGTTGTAGCTTTAAGTGTCTACTGATGGGGAAAATTATATTAGGGGAAAATTATATTAGGGCAGAAAGACAGAGAGGTTTAGGACACAGAAAAATTGAGAACCTCTTTGTTCCTGAGAATCTAAAATAGGTTATATTGCAGCATTTCTTACTTTAAAGTTTTTATACTGATACTTTTTTGATGAATTAATTGTACTACTAAAACGCTGCTGGCTCTTTGAAAACAAATTTAATTATAGTCCAACAAGGTGAAAATGTGATCCCCTTTGACTAATATGTTGGACCATCTCTAGGAAAAGATTAGAAGTTTACAGTTATGTTTTATATGGGGATCTCCTTTATATCTTGTGCCAAGTGCCTCATTCTGACTTTCATTATGTTTCCATTATTCATAATGCTAATAATCCTGCTATACTATATGGGGCCGATTTATCATGCCCCGTATGCTGCCTTATGCAGCTGTTTCCGCACGAGCCTTCAGGCTCGCCAAAAGCAGAAGTTAAGAAGCAGTGAGCTTAAGACCCCTGCTCCTTAACTCGTCTGCCACCTCTGAGGAGGCAGACATCAATCATCCCGACACGATCGGGATGATTGACACCCCCTGCTAGCGGCTGATTGGCCGCAAATGTGCAGGGGGTGGTATTGCGCAAGCATTTTAGAAAAAAATGCTTGTGCAATGATAAATGCCGACAGTGTATGCTGTCGGCATTTATCAATGTATGGCGGACATGATTGCTACAGCGGATCATGTCCGTCCGCACAATGATAATTTGGCCCCTATATGTTAACAAATGACTTTTTAGATTATCAGAGCTACTTACCGTAAAGATTACTGTTAGCATAAGGGTATGTGACAAAACATTAATACCCATCTGGGGCACAGCTTCATCTCACAGCAAGTAATGTATGGGTGACAAGCTCGCTACTGTGAGTTGTATATTTGAGAACCACATATAGTTTGCATGTAAGAATATGTGCAGTAAATGTGAACAGTGTTAAACTTGTGCACTTGTTTAATACAACTTCGGATAAAATATTAAAACATATTTTCATACATGCATGACAAACTGTCTGTAATTTTTGCAACTGATATCTAGGTCACCACCTTTTCTGTGCAGAAGACGGCTTATCACTGACTGAATTACTCTTTAGTCTGCAACCAGACATCTCAATCATGAGTTTAGCTTGTGTATAATTTACTCTATACTCTCACCTCTGTTATGATTATCCTACCATATTTGTAATTTGTATCTTAGTTATGCACCTATAGCTATGCACCTAATACATTTTAACTCATTCTACTCCATTAGAAAACAAAGGGTTAGATTACAAGTGGAGCGCTTAATTATTGCGCTCCTGTATATGAGCAAATTTGCCCATTGGTTGGAGTGCAATTATTAACCAGCCATTACAAGTGGCTGGCTATTGCTATTGCAAGCTTGCGGTAGCAAGTAGCTCTTATAAAATTAACCAAAGGTCAGACCTCTGGCTATTTTTATAAATCGGCCCCAAAATACTGTCTAGTTTAGTTTATTAAAAAAAAAAAAAAAGATGGTAGCATCGTTATTTTGTTTATAAATTTACTGCACTAGGCAGTTTTTTCCGATTAAAGTTGTCGGGAGTGGGGTGTTAGAAAAACCCGG
This sequence comes from Bombina bombina, assembly GCF_027579735.1. Classification (NCBI taxonomy): domain Eukaryota; kingdom Metazoa; phylum Chordata; class Amphibia; order Anura; family Bombinatoridae; genus Bombina; species Bombina bombina. Next base: position 26,778,410 of record NC_069501.1, read on the forward strand.
CACTGAGAAGTGCCTTACATTGCGGTTAATGTGAACTGTGTGTTCCCTGTAAATATAAATGTATATGCTTATATACATATATATGTATGTGTTAATATGTGTATGTACACAGATTAACACATACATATATACTATATGTATATAACCATATACTTGCTGCCATTGCTGCACGACTTACCCCCTTCACTGGCGCAGAAGTTCTGATGCTGTCTCTGACGGCTTCAGAACGTTGCTCCTATCGGAGCCTGTGTAAGCGCACTGTCGTGAGTGCAATGCTTCCCAGCAATGCGAACACAAGCTCATGTTTGCATTGCGGCTAACTTGTAATGCCAGCGCACATTATCGTGCACTGGTATTACAAAGTGGAGCACATATATTGCTTTCATGAAAGCGATATATAGCGTTTTATTTATAATCTGGCCCAAAATGTGATAATCCACTAATCACAAGATATGTATTTTAGGGATGGGCGAATGTGTTTATATTCGAATTTGAATGTTAGAACGAATGTTATTACATAATCGAATATTGATAAGAACAATTGTATGTCACATTCCAATTCGAATATCACAATCGAATGCAAATGTCACATTCAAATTCGAATATTACATTTATAAAACACAGTTATAGACTAGAAATACTGTTTCGAATTTAAATGTTACATTGGAATTCGAATATTACATTTTTTAAACACAAGAAATACTATTTCAAATTTAAATGCACCATTCAAATTCAAATATTACATTTATTAAACACAGTTGTAGACTAGAAATACTATTTTGAATTTGAATATTACATTTAATACCTCTATATGTTTTATGAAGACGGATCTACACGTGTATTCTAATTCATCAGAAATCACTTTTCCAGCAGCTCTTGGCAGGATATTTGACTTCACCTATACTTTAGACTTGTTGAAAGACATTTTGCTTGTTTCAAGTAGTACTTTGGGGCAGTTTGTTTGACATTTTTCAGTGTTTTAAAGTTTTTGTGCATGATCAGGTTGCAGGTTGCTAATGAATAATTTAGGCATTTAACTAATAGATTTAATGACCTTGTAAAACTGCCCAAGCTGCCATACAATGCTTTTGAACAGGTTTTTTTTTTTTTAATTTATTTTATTATTTCACAAAACATTTTTTACATTTACAAAGCTTAAAGGGACAATCTACACCAGAAATGTTATTGTTTTAAAAGATAGATAATCCCTTTATTACCAATTTCCCAGTTTTGCATAACCAACACAGTTATAATAATATACTTTTAACCTCTGTGATTATCTTGTATCTAAGCCTCTGCAAACTGCCCCTTTATTTCAGTTCTTTTGACAGACTTGCAGTTTAGCCAATCAGTGCCTGCTCCCAGATAACTTCACGTGCATGAGCACAGTGTTATCTATATGAAACACATGAACAAACACCCTCTAGTGGTGAAAAACTGTTAAAATGCATTCTGAAAAGAGATGGCCTTCAAGGTCTAAGAAATTAGCATATGAACCTCCTAGGTTAAGCTTTCAACTAAGAATACCAAAAGAACAAAGCAAAATTGGTGATAAAAGTACATTGAAAAATTCTTTAAAATGACATGCCCTATCTGAATCATGAAAGTTTATTTTGGACTAGACTGTCCCTTTAAATATACAATCGTCAATTACATTTTAGAATAGGTTCCAAAGCCTTTTGATAATACAAACCAAGTTCTGTATAGTATGTTGCCCCAAACAAACAAAAAAAATAAATATATATATATATATATATATATATATATATATAATAAATAATTAAATAATTAAAAAAGTTAAATTTCCTCTCCTTCTGCCCCCTCCTCCCTAAGCAGATATTACAATTTAACTCCATTCAACCTGTTTCCCTATAACAATTTGATTTATTTGGTTTTTATATTCAGCCCCCATAAATTATATAAATTTACCCCGTTTTAATGTATTCATTAAAGCATTTTTTTTATATATTTTATATTCATGGGCTTCCAAAGCTGCTTGTTTTGATAGAGAAGTTTTAACTTGTTTAATTGAGGGCACTTTCTTAATTATCCAGAGATCTCACACTCAAGGTCACTAATTGAATACATTTAGGGGCCGAATTATCAAGCTCCAAATGGAGCTTGATGCCCCTTGAAACAGGAGAAAATAGAAGTTATGAAGCAGCTGTCTAAAAACCGCTGCTCCATAACCTGTCCGTCTGCTCTGAGGCCGCGGACAGCAATCAACCGGATCAGATACGATCGGGTTGATTGACACCCCCTGCAAGCGGCCAATTGGCCACAAATCTGCAGGGGGCGGCATTGCACCAGCAGTTCACCAGAGCTGCTTGTGCAATGCTGAATGCAGAGAGCGTATGCTGTCCGCATTCAGCGATGTCTGTCGGACATTATCCACTGATCGGAACATGTCAGACAGACATTTGATAAATTGGCCCCTTAGTATTGGGTCCCCAAACAGGGTTCCTAGTAATGAATATTAGATTTTCTCTTGAAAGAGAAATCTTAATGTCTAGGATACAGAATTACAAATAGTCCCCTTTTGCCCAAAATTGAGTCAGCTTTGGACAGTTATATATTAAGTGTAGCAAGTTGGGGTTGCATACTGAGCACTTCATGCATTTATTTTCAAATTCCCTTTTCGATTTCTGTACTCTCCTAGGGATCATATAATCTTGATGTATAAGTCTAAAATAGGCTTCCCTGATTCTAACGTATTTAACTAAACACTGCATAGTATCCAGACTTTTTTGTATAATCCTCTCGTTAAGTAGATCGCTTACTTGTTTCTTCTCAAAAGGGTTTAATTGAATCTTATAAATAATTGGTTAGAAGCCTTATTTGACTTTGGGATGGTCTAAAAGTGGATGATTTTGAAGAAAGTCAGGGGACATTTTGATAACTAGGTTTAGATAGTGTTTGGCTTGCAAAAAATAAAATCTATTATTATTATCAGGGACCCTGTATTTCTCCTGAAATCCTTCAAAATTATAAATATGTTTGTTCAGGGGCCCAAACAGGTGGCCTATGATGGTCAACTGGTTCTACTTCCACATTTGAAATACTTGGTTCTGAAGGCCTGGTAAAAATTGAGTGTTGCCTAATAGGGAAAGCCATTTGGAGATTTTATATTCTACACCCATGAGTTTCATTGAGGCTCTCCAAGCCCTAAAAATGTCACTCATTAATGGGTGGAGAAAGATATTTTGTCCCAGTTCTTCAGGTTGTTATTAACTAGAGAAAAAGGAAGACATAACAGAAAAACAATGTAACTGTACATCATTTTGCCACGCAGGGCTTGTAATTCAAACGCAAATCAAACTTTACATTATTAGTAATAAATACTTTTCCTGCATTTCCTTCACACACACAAAAATAAAAAAATATCCACTCCACCTTCTCCTTCCCTTCTCCTACTTACATTCCATTTTATTTATATTATTACCTCTCACTGTATTCAGCTATTTCAAGCTTAGTGCATTCCTTTTTTTCAATGGCATTTGTAAGATATTCAGTTCCCAAGAATGGAGAAATTATTTGTAATTGGTCTTTCTTAGGAAGAGATTGTATACATTTGTCCCACTTATAGAAAAACCTCAACTTGGTTTTCTGATTCTATAGATGTATCAAATTGTTCTACTATCACTTGGTTGACTACTTTTTGCATATGTTCTGTAAGGCTTGGATTCTTTTTGGACTTCCAATATTTTAGTTTAAATGATCTTCCTATCAGAATTATAGTACAGTATTAATGAAGCTTATATTTATTTGTGGATTTATTTCCTCCAAAATAAAATAAAATATGTTTATCTTGAAATGTTATTGTAGACTGTGTTATTTTATTAGCCCAGAAGTTAAACTTATGCCAGAACCTTTGTACTTTGAGGCTTTTCCATAGACAATGATGGAGATCAGCAGCTATCATCTTACATTTACTACAATTTATTCCCGATTGGCTGTCCCAGTTTTGTTTCAAACAGGGAGTAATATACATTTTATCAACAACATTTGTATGAGATTCCCTCCAAGAGATAGCTAGTGTTACCTTATCTACTAATGAGAAACTTTTTAATAACCTTTATGGGAAAGTGCCAACTGTTAGCTATTTTTTTCCAAATTTCCCTGGCTTTGAAAACTTTTAAGTGTTTTATAAAGATAAGAAATGGAATGTTTGTCAAGTCTGTGAAGGTTTATAGTAGGATCTTTTAGTGACCAAGACCAATTAGTCAAGTTTTTAGCCGTTATTGCGTTAACATAATGTCGGACCTGGAGGTAGACGAAAAATTCTTTGTCTAGAATGCTAAAATCTGTATTGATTTTTCCAAATGTTTGTTGACTCTAGATTACTTAACTGTGCTATATATATATAAGACCTTTCTGCTTCCAATTTTGAAATATCTTAGAGATTGCCACTGGTGTAAAGCTTGGGTTTCCCATGGTTGTTAAATATTTGGAGCAGTAAGCATTGCCTTGTGTTAGCTTGTTAATTTTTTGCCATGCATAGATAACGTTCCTAAGAGTTATCATCTGCTTTATCTCTGCTGGAAGTTTATTACGTTTGCAGTGAAGAAGTGCTTTCAAGGAATATGGTCTAGTTAATCTTTCCTCTAGCTTACATGGGGAATGATACTGAGAATTGTTAAGCCAATCTAGTGCTATTTTTCCTATGCATACCAGGTGGTATATTTTAATATCTGGAAGCGCCATTCCTCCATCTTCCCTGAAAAGACACATTTTTTTTCATACGATAGAGCCTTTCTCTTTTTCCCTCACAAAAATTTCAGACATGTTTGTTTAAAAAGTGTTAGGTCAATGTGCTTGATAAATAAAGGTAGATTTTGTAGAAGATATAGGAGTTTTGGGAAAGCAATCATTTTTATTAAAGTAATCTACCTGACCAGGATAGCGGAAATTTGGACCAATTCAATAGGTCTTTATTAATTTTATCCCCTAAATGTGGGTAGTTAATAAATACCAATTAAAGGGATTTCTAGAAAATCTAATACCCCAATACTTGATTTGTTCTGTAGCCTCTTTAAAGGGACATTGCTTGCAGCTATTTATGTCCTTACGTAACCATATGATTTACAACTTTGTATTATTAATTTTATAGCCAGAAAAAGTACTAAAATCTTCAAGTTTGAGCCAAGATTGGGATAATTTTTTTAGATTATTTTATTACCATCAGAAGATCATTCGCGTAAAGTTACAGAGTGACCCTTCTTTTCCCTAGCATCATCCCTTCAATTTATTTTTGAAGTAAAATAATTTGCCAGCAGTTCTATTGCCACATTAAAACGATACGTAGATAAAGGGCAACCCTGTCTGGTACTCCTTTGAAGAGAAAAGCTAGCAGTGGGTAACCTATTAATCAGAATAGCTGCTGTAGGTTCTCTATAAATGGTTAGAATAAACTTATGAAAATAGCCAGTCAAGACAAATTTTTAACACATGGTAAAAAGAAGATCCCATATGACTGAATCAAATGCCTTCTCATCTATCTGTTGTGTAATTGGGCCCAATAATGATCTATAACTAGTTGTAGTTTTCTTATATTTGTTGTGGAGATTCTGCCTGGCATAAACCCTACCTGATCTCTATGAATAAGGGGGTCTAGTACAATTTTAAGTCTTTGGGCAATAATACTGGTTACTATTTTGTAATCGTTATTTAGTAACTATATCAGTCTATACACATCTAGATCTTCTGGGTCCTTATCTCTTTTTAAAACTAATGAGATCAGTGAGGATGTAAAGTATTTTGATTGAAGGTTCCCATTAATATATATGTTATTGTATAGATTTTGTAGGGTTGGCACAATCTCTTCTCCTAAAATTTTATAGAGCTCAATTGGAATTTGATCCTGTCCTGGTGCTTTGTTTGCGGTTTTCCCCATAGTTTTAATAATTTCCTCAGGAGTGATATTGCTATTTAGGAGAGTTAAAGAATCCTCCAAAATAGGTTAGCCAGAAATTTACCAGCCTTTCCATTATGTCTGCAATAGAACACTCTTGTCCTCAATTCCTCCCGTCTCATTCTCTGCTTTAGAAATATCTCCCTTTAGTTTTTTTGCCCCCACATAATGTTTCCATAGCTTAGTTGAAGGATCATTGATACATGAATTATAGCAGTTACGTAAATAATTAGCCAAATACAAATATCTACCTTGCATTCTATGTTTCATACTAACCAAGTATCCTTTTATTTCTCCACTTATTCCATTAAATTTTTTGTTTCTCTTTATATTCCAAATTAAAATAGCAGAAATCTTTCCATTTTTGTTTTAGACACTTTTTAAACTGTATATTGGATATTATGTACGTTGCGAAGAAAAACCTTCCAGTGTTATTAGATACTTGTGAATGAGACTGGATACTAACGCCTAGATTTGGAGTTTTGCGTTAGAAGGGGTGCGTTAGCTACGCATGCTTTTTTTTCCCCGCACCTTTTAAATACCGCTGGTATTTAGAGTTCACAGAAGGGCTGCGTTAGGCTCCAAAAAGGGAGCGTAAAGCATAATTTACCGCCACTGCAACTCTCAATACCAGCGGTGCTTACGGACGTGGCCAGCTTCAAAAACGTGCTCGTGCACGATTCCCCCATAGGAAACAATGGGGCAGTTTGAGCTGAAAAAAACCCTAACACCTGCAAAAAAGCAGCGTTCAGCTCCTAACGCGGCCCCATTGTTTCCTATGGGGAAACAGTTTCTAAGTCTGCACCTAACACCCTAACATGTACCCCGAGTCTAAACACCCCTAACCTTACACTTATTAACCCCTAATCTGCCGCCCCCACTATCGCTGACACCTGCATATTATTGTTAACCCCTAATCTGCCGCTCCGTACACCGCCACAACCTACATTATACCTATGTACCCCTAATCTGCTGCCCCTAACACCGCCGACCCCTATATTATATTTATTAACCCCTAATCTGCCCCCCACAACGTCGCCGCTGCCAGCTACCTACAATAATTAACCCCTAATCTGCCGACCGGACCTCACCGCTACTATAATAAAGTTATTAACCCCTAATCCGCCTCACTCCCGCCTCAATAACCCTATAATAAATAGTATTAACCCCTAATCTGCCCTCCCTAACATCGCTGACACCTAACTTCAAGTATTAACCCCTAATCTACTGACCGGACCTCACCGCTACTCTAATAAATGTATTAACCCCTAAAGCTAAGTCTAACCCTAACACTAACACCCCCTAAGTTAAATATCATTTAAATCTAACAAAATAAATTAACTCTTATTAAATAAATTAATCCTATTTAAAGCTAAATACTTACCTGTAAAATAAACCCTAATATAGCTACAATATAAATTATAATTATATTGTAGCTATTTTAGGATTAATATTTATTTTACAGGCAACTTTGTAATTATTTTAACCAGGTACAATAGCTATTAAATAGTTAATAACTATTTAATAGTTACCTAGTTAAAATAATTACAAAATTACCTGTAAAATAAATCCTAACCTAAGTTACAATTAAACCTAACACTACACTATCAATAAATTAATTAAATAAAATACCTACAATTATCTACAATTAAACCTAACACTACATTATCAATAAATTAATTAAATACAATACCTACAAATAAATATAATTAAATAAACTAACTAAAGTACAAAAAATAAAAAAAGAACTAAGTTACAAAAAATTAAAAAAATATTTACAAACATATTAAAAATATTACAACAATTTGAAGATAATTACACCTACTCTAAGCCCCCTAATAAAATAACAAAGCCCCCCAAAATAAAAAAATGCCCTACCCTATTCTAAAATTAAAATTGAAAAGCTCTTTTACCTTACCAGCCCTTAAAAGGGCCTTTTGCGGGGCATGCCCCAAAGAAAACAGCTCTTTTGCCTGTAAAAATAAACACAATACCCCCCCCCCAACATTACAACCCACCACCCACATACCTCTAATCTAACCCAAACCCCCCTAAATAAACCTAACACTAAGCCCCTGAAGATCTTCCTACCTTATCTTCACCACGCCGGGTATCACTGATCGGTCCAGGCTCCGATGTCTTGATCCAAGCCCAAGAGGGGGCTGAAGACGTCCATCCTCCGGCTGAAGTCTTGATCCAAGCGGCGGCTGAAGAAGTCCATCATCGGGCAGAAGTCTTCATCCTATCCGGGCAGAAGAGGAGATCCGGACCGGTAGACATCTTCATCCAAGCGGCATCTTCTATCTTCTTCCATCCGATGACGAGCGGCTCCATCTTCAAGACCTCCGGCGCGGATCCATCCTCTTGTTCCGACGTCCCAAAACAGAATGAAGGTTCCTTTAAGAGACGTCATCCAAGATGGCGTCCCTCGAATTCCGATTGGCTGATAGGATTCTATCAGCCAATCGGAATTAAGGTAGGAAAATTCTGATTGGCTGATGGAATCAGCCAATCAGATTCAAGTTCAATCCGATTGGCTGATTGGATCAGCCAATCAGATTGAGCTTGCATTCTATTGGCTGATCTGAACAGCCAATAGAATGCGAGCTCAATCTGATTGGCTGATTGGATCAGCCAATCGGATTGAACTTGAATCTGATTGGCTGATTCCATCAGCCAATCAGAATTTTCCTACCTTAATTCCGATTGGCTGATAGAATCTTATCAGCCAATCGGAATTCGAGGGACGCCATCTTGGATGACGTCCGTTAAAGGAACCTTTATTCTGTTTTAGGACGTCGGAAGAAGAGGATGGATCCGCGCCGGAGGTCTTGAAGATGGAGCCGCTCGTCATCGGATGGAAGAAGATAGAAAATGCCGCTTGGATGAAGATGTCTACCGGTCCAGATCTCCTCTTCTGCCCGGATAGGATGAAGACTTCTGCCCGATGATGGACTTCTTCAACCGCTGCTTGGATCAAGACTTCAGCCGGAGGATGGATGTCTTCAGCCCCCGCTTGGGCTTGGATTAAGACATCAGAGCCTGGACCGATCGGTGATACCCGGCGTGGTGAAGATAAGGTAGGAAGATCTTCAGGGGCTTAGTGTTAGGTTTATTTAAGGGGGTTTGGGTTAGATTAGGGGTATGTGGGTGGTGGGTTGTAATGTTGGGGGGGTATTGTGCTTATTTTTACAGGCAAAAGAGCTGTTTTCTTTGGGGCATGCCCCGCAAAAGGCCCTTTTAAGGGCTGGTAAGGTAAAAGAGCTTTTCAATTTTAATTTTAGAATAGGGTAGGGCATTTTTTTATTTTGGGGGGCTTTGTTATTTTATTAGGGGGCTTAGAGTAGGTGTAATTAGCTTAAAATTGTTGTAATATTTTTAATATTTTTGTAAATATTTTTTTATTTTTTGTAACTTAGTTCTTTTTTTATTTTTTGTACTTTAGTTAGTTTATTTAATTGTATTTATTTGTAGGTATTGTATTTAATTAATTAATTTATTGATAGTGTAGTGTTAGGTTTAATTGTAGATAATTGTAGGTATTTTATTAAATTAATTTATTGTTAGTGTAGTGTTAGGTTTAATTGTAACTTAGGTTAGGATTTATTTTACAGGTAATTTTGTAATTATTTTAACTAGGTAACTATTAAATAGTTATTAACTATTTAATAGCTATTGTACCTGGTTAAAATAAATACAAAGTTGCCTGTAAAATAAATATTAATCCTAAAATAGCTACAATATAATTATAATTTATAATGTAGCTATATTAGGATTTATTTTACAGGTAAGTATTTAGCTTTAAATAGGAATGATTTATTTAATAAGAGTTAATTTATTTAGTTAGATTTAAATTATATTTAACTTAGGGGAGTGTTAGTGTTAGGGTTAGACTTAGCTTTAGGGGTTAATACATTTATTAGAGTAGCGGTGAGGTCCGGTCGGCAGATTAGGGGTTAATAATTTTAGGTAGGTGGAGGCGACGTTGGGGGCGGCAGATTAGGGGTTAATAAATATAATATAGGGGTCGGCGGTGTTAGGGGCAGCAGATTAGGGGTACATAGGGATAACGTAGGTTGCAGGGGTGTACGGAGCGGCAGATTAGGGGTTAATAATAATATGCAGGGGTCAGCGATAGCGGGGGCGGCAGATTAGGTGTTAATAAATATAATATAGGGGTCGGCGGTGTTAGGGGCAGCAGATTAGGGGTACATAGGGATAATGTAGGTTGTGGTGGTGTGCGGTCGGCAGATTAGGGGTTAAAAAAAATTATTAGAGTAGCGGCGATGTGGGGGGACCTCAGTTTAGGGGTACATAGGTAGTTTATGGGTGTTAGTGTACTTTAGAGCACAGTAGTTAAGAGCTGTATGAACCGGCGTTAGCCCATAAAGCTCTTAACTCCTGACTTTTTTCTGCGGCTGGAGTTTTGTCGTTAAATTTCTAACGCTCACTTCAGCCAAGACTCTAAATACCAGCGTTAGAAAGATCCCATTGAAAAGATAGGATACGCAATTGGCATAAGGGGATCTGCGGTATGGAAAAGTCGCGGCTGGAAAGTGAGCGTTAGACCCTTTAATGACTGACTCTAAATACCAGCGAGCGGTAAAAACCAGCGTTAGGACCCCCTAATGCTGGTTTTGATGGCTAACGCAGAACTCTAAATCTAGTCGTTTGAGAGATAATAGCATGGTCTGACAGACAACCTCTTTGATAACTGCTTTCATCTCTAAGCCTAACATTTTTTCCGAAATCAGAAACGCATCAATTCTAGACATAGGGGCCAAATTATCAAAGTGTGAGCGGACATGATCCGCTGTAGCGGATCATGTCCACCACACATCGATAACTACGCATACGCTGTCTGCATTTATCATTGCACAAGCATTTCACAAGAAATGCCTGTGCAATGCCGCCCCCTGCAGATTCGCGGCCAATCGTATCCGATCGGGCTAATTGCTGTCCGCCGCCTCAGAGGTGGCGGACGAGTTAAGGAGCAGTTGTCTTAAGCCTGCTGCTTCATAACTCCTGTTTGTTGAAACAGATGCTTTGGGTCCAATTGACGGCTTGATAAATAGACCCCATTGTCTTGTAAGAGTGTGATTCGCATTAAAACTTTCTAACATCTGGTTTTTGAATTCTCCATATATCCTTAAATTTTAACGTTCTTCTTGCTTACAATTCTTGTTAATAGAGGGTTTCAGTCTGTCCATTGATGGGTGCATTACTAAATTTAGATCTCCAGCTAGCACTACATTGTTTGTACTATGTTGTAATTTATTAAAGTTTATCTCCCAGCGCTTACCTAAACTAATATCTTATAGCTCCTTGAGAAAAGGGTCCCTAGCAACCCCAAAAGAATGTAACAATGTGTTATGGATACAAGGAGCGCCTATAATATAGGCAAAGACAAACGTTATTTGATAATACCGTTTGTCTTTGCCTATATTATAGGCGCTCCTTGTATCCATAACACATTGTACTATGTTGTAACAATTGTATTTGTAATTTTTCCCAAAAACTTCTGTCGGGCTTATTGGGCCCATAGATATTATAGAGAACTAATGGCAATCCCTCAGTCTCGATTTGTAGTATAATAAACCTTTCCTCAGTATCTTATTCTGATAATTTAACCCCAATATCATGACACCTCTTTTCCGGCTGGAGCAGGGCGTGGCTATAACATGTCCTACCCATCCTGTTTTAAGTTTAATTAACTCTTGTTCCTTAAGATAGGGCTTCCTGCAGGAAAACAATGTTGGGGTTGTGTTTTTTAAGCTGTTTTAAAATATTTTTTCTTTTGATTGGGGGTGTTATACCCCCAATATTCCATGACAATATATTAATATTTCTCATCATGTTTCTAGTTTGTTATTTGGTAGAACTGTATCTCTATATTCCCCAACAAACATGGCCAAAAAACAAGGGGAGTGAGGAAGTGGGTGGTGGAAAAAAGGTGGGGGGGATAAAAATAAACCCAATGTAGACCAGCAAATTTACAAACACACCCCGAAAATAAAAAAGGACCATACAACCTAATGAGAATTAACATCTTAATATACATTTGTTTGGACGGTATTCAGATTAACTCTTAAATATTCCACAGTGCATTATTTAACCTGTTCAGCCTGTGGGGCCTATTTATCAAAGCGTCAACTATGTTGCATTTGCCGGCGTCAATAAGCTCGCCAAACATCGCTGCTGCGGATCTGAATACGCTCTCCTTATTTATCAAAAAAGTCGTAAAAAATATGTGCGTCAAGTACGGTGCGAAGAGCATCGGACTGGTGTTAACAGTCATCGATGACGCGGTTATTCAGGTTTTTCCCAACTTTATTTATACCATTTCATTACTGTCCATGAACAAGCACATTTCTCTAAAGCTAATCTTTTATTTTTCAACTGTTAATGTCCAAGAAATAGCTACATTTATACCTCAACAAACAATATCATAGAAAGTTATTTTTATATTTATTTGTTAAACAAAAAAATCTGTTATATGATACCTTTCACATAACTTAATGTGTATTTGTATTTCTAGAACTCATGATATGCTTTTATCTCATATTTTTTTTATAAATTATAATTAAAGGGCCATTAAACCCCCAAAAAATTATTTAATGATTCAGAGAATACAATTTTAAACAACATTCCAATTTACTTCTATTACTTCATATCGTTTGTTAAAGAAATATCAATGCAGATTAGTGAGCCAATCACATGAGGCATCTATGTGCAGCCACCTATCAGAAGCTACTGAGCCTATCTAGATATGCTTTTTTATGAAAGAATATCAAGAGAATGAAGCAAATTAGATAAAAGAAGTAAATAAGAAAGTTGTTTAAAATGGTATTCTCTATCTGAATCATGAAAGAAAAAATTTGGGTTTAATGTCCTTTTAATGCTAGAATTTGTACATATATCTTTGCACATACTTGTATATATATATATGTGTGTGTGTGTGTGCGTGTGTTATGTCAGAAATATTTTGCAAACATATTTACATTTCCCTAAATTCCTTTTTTTGTTCTAAACAATGTTGTCTTTCATATATCTGTGTTTATTTATACCTCTATATGTATATAGTGTAACTGTATTATTATTCTGTTGTCTTTCATATATCTGTGTTTATTTATACCTCTATATGTATATAGTGTAAATGTATTATTATTCTGTTGTCTGTCATATCTCTGTGTTTATTTATACTTCTATATGTATATAGTGTAAATGTATTATTATTCTGTTGTCTGTCATATCTCTGTGTTTATTTATACCTCTATATGTATATAGTGTAACTGTATTATTATTCTGTTGTCTGTCATATCTCTGTGTTTATTTATACCTCTATATGTATATAGTATACATGTATTATTATTCTGTTGTCTGTCATATCTCTGTGTTTATTTATACCTCTATATGTATATAGTGTAAATGTATTATTATTCTGTTGTCTGTCATATCTCTGTGTTTATTTATACTTCTATATGTATATAGTATAAATGTATTATTATTCTGTTGTCTGTCATATCTCTGTGTTTATTTATACCTCTATATGTATATAGTATACATGTATTATTAGTCTGTTGTCTGTCATATCTCTGTGTTTATTTATACCTCTATATGTATATAGTGTAACTGTATTATTATTCTGTTGTCTGTCATATCTCTGTGTTTATTTATACCTCTATATGTATATAGTGTAACTGTATTATTATTCTGTTGTATGTCTGTCATATCTCTGTGTTTATTTATACCTCTATATGTATATAGTGTAACTGTATTATTATTCTGTTGTCTATCATATCTCTGTGTTTATTTATACCTCTATATGTATATAGTGTAAATGTATTATTATTCTGTTGTCTGTCATATCTCTGTGTATAATTATACCTCTATATGTATATAGTGTAAATGTATTATTAGTCTGTTGTCTGTCATATCTCTGTGTTTATTTATACCTCTATATGTATATAGTGTAATTGTATTATTATTCTGTTGTCTGTCATATCTCTGTGTTTATTTATACCTCTATATGTATATAGTGTAAATGTATTATTATTCTGTTGTCTGTCACATCTCTGTGTTTATTTATACCTCTATATGTATATAGTGTAAATGTATTATTAGTCTGTTGTCTGTCATATCTCTGTGTTTATTTATACCTCTATATGTATATAGTGTAAATGTATTATTATTATGTTGTCTGTCACATCTCTGTGTTTATTTATACCTCTATATGTATATAGTGTAAATGTATTATTATTCTGTTGTCTGTCATATCTCTGTGTATAATTATACCTCTATATGTATATAGTGTAAATGTATTATTAGTCTGTTGTCTGTCATATCTCTGTGTTTATTTATACCTCTATATGTATATAGTGTAAATGTATTATTAGTCTGTTGTCTGTCATATATCTGTGTTTATTTATACCTCTATATGTATATAGTGTAAAATTTAAATGTATTATTATTCTGTTGTCTGTCATATCTCTGTGTTTATTTATACTTCTATATGTATATAGTATAAATGTATTATTATTCTGTTGTCTGTCATATCTCTGTGTTTATTTATACCTCTATATGTATATAGTATACATGTATTATTATTCTGTTGTCTGTCATATCTCTGTGTTTATTTATACCTCTATATGTATATAGTGTAAATGTATTATTATTCTGTTGTCTGTCATATCTCTGTGTTTATTTATACCTCTATATGTATATAGTGTAAATGTATTATTATTCTGTTGTCTGTCATATCTCTGTGTTTATTTATACCTCTATATGTATATAGTGTAACTGTATTATTATTCTGTTGTCTGTCATATCTCTGTGTTTATTTATACCTCTATATGTATATAGTGTAACTGTATTATTATTCTGTTGTATGTCTGTCATATCTCTGTGTTTATTTATACCTCTATATGTATATAGTGTAACTGTATTATTATTCTGTTGTCTATCATATCTCTGTGTTTATTTATACCTCTATATGTATATAGTGTAAATGTATTATTATTCTGTTGTCTGTCATATCTCTGTGTATAATTATACCTCTATATGTATATAGTGTAAATGTATTATTAGTCTGTTGTCTGTCATATCTCTGTGTTTATTTATACCTCTATATGTATATAGTGTAACTGTATTATTAGTCTGTTGTCTGTCATATCTCTGTGTTTATTTATACCTCTATATGTATATAGTGTAAATGTATTATTATTCTGTTGTCTGTCATATCTCTGTGTTTATTTATACCTCTATATGTATATAGTGTAAATGTATTATTATTCTGTTGTCTGTCATATCTCTGTGTTTATTTATACCTCTATATGTATATAGTGTAAATGTATTATTAGTCTGTTGTCTGTCACATCTCTGTGTTTATTTATACCTCTATATGTATATAGTGTAAATGTATTATTATTCTGTTGTCTGTCATATCTCTGTGTATAATTATACCTCTATATGTATATAGTGTAAATGTATTATTAGTCTGTTGTCTGTCATATCTCTGTGTTTATTTATACCTCTATATGTATATAGTGTAAATGTATTATTAGTCTGTTGTCTGTCATATCTCTGTGTTTATTTATACCTCTATATGTATATAGTGTAAATGTATTATTAGTCTGTTGTCTGTCATATCTCTGTGTTTATTTATACCTCTATATGTATATAGTGTAAATGTATTATTAGTCTGTTGTCTGTCATATCTCTGTGTTTATTTATACCTCTATATGTATATAGTGTAACTGTATTATTATTCTGTTGTCTGTCATATCTGTGTTTATTTATACCTCTATATGTATATAGTGTAAATGTATTATTAGTCTGTTGTCTGTCATATCTCTGTGTTTATTTATACCTCTATATGTATATAGTGTAAATGTATTATTATTCTGTTGTCTGTCATATCTCTGTGTTTATTTATACCTCTATATGTATATAGTGTAAATGTATTATTAGTCTGTTGTCTGTCACATCTCTGTGTTTATTTATACCTCTATATGTATATAGTGTAAATGTATTATTAGTCTGTTGTCTGTCATATCTCTGTGTTTATTTATACCTCTATATGTATATAGTGTAACTGTATTATTATTCTGTTGTCTGTCATATCTCTGTGTTTATTTATACCTCTATATGTATATAGTGTAAATGTATTATTATTCTGTTGTCTGTCATATCTCTGTGTTTATTTATACCTCTATATGTATATAGTGTAAATGTATTATTAGTCTGTTGTCTGTCATATCTCTGTGTTTATTTATACCTCTATATGTATATAGTGTAACTGTATTATTATTCTGTTGTCTGTCATATCTCTGTGTTTATTTATACCTCTATATGTACAGAGTGTAAATGTATTATTATTCTGTTGTCTGTCATATCTCTGTGTTTATTTATACCTCTATATGTATATAGTGTAAATGTATTATTAGTCTGTTGTCTGTCATATCTCTGTGTTTATTTATACCTCTATATGTATATAGTGTAACTGTATTATTAGTCTGTTGTCTGTCATATCTCTGTGTTTATTTATACCTCTATATGTATATAGTGTAAATGTATTATTATTCTGTTGTCTGTCATATCTCTGTGTTTATTTATACCTCTATATGTATATAGTGTAAATGTATTATTATTCTGTTGTCTGTCATATCTCTGTGTTTATTTATACCTCTATATGTATATAGTGTAAATGTATTATTAGCCTGTTGTCTGTCATATCTCTGTGTTTATTTATACCTCTATATGTATATAGTGTAAATGTATTATTAGTCTGTTGTCTGTCATATCTCTGTGTTTATTTATACCTCTATATGTATATAGTGTAAATGTATTATTATTCTGTTGTCTGTCATATCTCTGTGTTTATTTATACCTCTATATGTATATAGTGTAAATGTATTATTAGTCTGTCTGTCATATCTCTGTGTTTATTTATACCTCTTTATGTATATAGTGTAAATGTATTATTAGTCTGTTGTCTGTCATATCTCTGTGTTTATTTATACCTCTATATGTATATAGTGTAACTGTATTATTATTCTGTTGTCTGTCATATCTCTGTGTTTATTTATACCTCTATATGTATATAGTGTAAATGTATTATTATTCTGCTGTCTGTCATATCTCTGTGTTTATTTATACCTCTATATGTATATAGTGTAACTGTATTATTATTCTGTTGTCTGTCATATCTCTGTGTTTATTTATACCTCTATATGTATATAGTGTAACTGTATTATTATTCTGTTGTCTGTCATATCTCTGTGTTTATTTATACCTCTATATGTACAGAGTGTAAATGTATTATTATTCTGTTGTCTGTCATATCTCTGTGTTTATTTATACCTCTATATGTATATAGTGTAAATGTATTATTAGTCTGTTGTCTGTCATATCTCTGTGTTTATTTATACCTCTATATGTATATAGTGTAACTGTATTATTAGTCTGTTGTCTGTCATATCTCTGTGTTTATTTATACCTCTATATGTATATAGTGTAAATGTATTATTATTCTGTTGTCTGTCATATCTCTGTGTTTATTTATACCTCTATATGTATATAGTGTAAATGTATTATTATTCTGTTGTCTGTCATATCTCTGTGTTTATTTATACCTCTATATGTATATAGTGTAAATGTATTATTAGCCTGTTGTCTGTCATATCTCTGTGTTTATTTATACCTCTATATGTATATAATGTAAATGTATTATTATTCTGCTGTCTGTCATATCTCTGTGTTTATTTATACCTCTATATGTATATAATGTAAATGTATTATTAGTCTGTTGTCTGTCATATCTCTGTGTTTATTTATACCTCTATATGTATATAGTGTAAATGTATTATTAGTCTGTCTGTCACATCTCTGTGTTTATTTATACCTCTATATGTATATAGTGTAAATGTATTATTATTCTGTTGTCTTTCATATCTCTGTGTTTATTTATATCACTGTATGTATATAGTGTAACTGTATTATTAGTCTGTTGTCTGTCATATCTCTGTGTTTATTTATACCTCTATATGTATATAGTGTAACTGTATTATTATTCTGTTGTCTGTCATATCTCTGTGTTTATTTATACCTCTATATGTATATAGTGTAAATGTATTATTATTCTGTTGTCTGTCATATCTCTGTGTTTATTTATACCTCTATATGTATATAGTGTAAATGTATTATTATTCTGTTGTCTGTCATATCTCTGTGTTTATTTATACCTCTATATGTATATAGTGTAACTGTATTATTATTCTGTTGTCTGTCATATCTCTGTGTGTAATTATACCACTATATGTATATAGTGTAAATGTATTATTATTCTGTTGTCTGTCATATCTCTGTGTTTATTTATACCTCTATATGTATATAGTGTAAATGTATTATTAGTCTGTTGTCTGTCATATCTCTGTGTTTATTTATACCTCTATATGTATATAGTATAAATGTATTATTATTATGTTGTCTGTCATATCTCTGTGTTTATTTATACCTCTATATGTATATAGTGTAAATGTATTATTATTCTGTTGTCTGTCATATCTCTGTGTTTATTTATACCTCTATATGTATATAGTGTAATTGTATTATTATTCTGTTGTCTGTCATATCTCTGTGTTTATTTATATCACTGTATGTATATAGTGTAAATGTATTATTATTCTGTTGTCTGTCATATCTCTGTGTTTATTTATACCTCTATATGTATATAGTGTAAATGTATTATTATTCTGTTGTCTGTCATATCTCTGTGTTTATTTATACCTCTATATGCATATAGTGTAATTGTATTATTATTCTGTTGTCTGTCATATCTCTGTGTTTATTTATACCTCTATATGTATATAGTGTAAATGTATTATTAGTCTGTTGTCTGTTATATCTCTGTGTTTATTTATACCTCTATATGTACATAGTGTAAATGTATTATTATTCTGTGTCTGTCATATCTCTGTGTTTATTTATACCTCTATATGTATATAGTGTAAATGTATTATTATTATGTTGTCTGTCATATCTCTGTGTTTATTTATATCACTGTATGTATATAGTGTAAATGTATTATTATTCTGTTGTCTGTCATATCTCTGTGTTTATTTATACCTCTATATGTATATAGTGTAATTGTATTATTATTCTGTTGTCTGTCATATCTCTGTGTTTATTTATACCTCTATATGTATATAGTGTAAATGTATTATTATTCTGTTGTCTGTCATATCTCTGTGTTTATTTATACCTCTATATGTATATAGTGTAACTGTATTATTATTCTGTTGTCTGTCATATCTCTGTGTTTATTTATACCACTATATGTATATAGTGTAAATGTATTATTCTGTTGTCTGTCATATCTCTGTGTTTATTTATACCTCTATATGTATATAGTGTAAATGTATTATTAGTCTGTTGTGTGTCATATCTCTGTGTTTATTTATACCTCTATATGTATATAGTGTAAATGTATTATTAGTCTGTTGTCTGTCATATCTCTGTGTTTATTTATACCTCTATATGTATATAGTGTAAATGTATTATTAGTCTGTTATCTGTCATATCTCTGTGTTTATTTATACCTCTATATGTATATAGTGTAACTGTATTATTATTCTGTTGTCTGTCATATCTCTGTGTTTATTTATACCTCTATATGTATATAGTGTAAATGTATTATTATTCTGCTGTCTGTCATATCTCTGTGTTTATTTATACCTCTATATGTATATAGTGTAAATGTATTATTATTAGTCTGTTGTCTGTCATATCTCTGTGTTTATTTATACCTCTATATGTATATAGTGTAACTGTATTATTATTCTGTTGTCTGTCATATCTCTGTGTTTATTTATACCTCTATATGTATATAGTGTAAATGTATTATTATTCTGTTGTCTGTCATATCTCTGTGTTTATTTATACCTCTATATGTATATAGTGTAAATGTATTATTATTCTGTTGTCTGTCATATCTCTGTGTTTATTTATACCTCTATATGTATATAGTGTAAATGTATTATTAGTCTGTTGTCTGTTATATATCTGTGTTTATTTATACCTCTATATGTATATAGTGTAAATGTATTATTATTCTGTTGTCTGTCATATCTCTGTGTTTATTTATACCTCTATATGTATATAGTGTAAATGTATTATTAATCTGTTGTCTGTCATATCTCTGTGTTTATTTATACCTCTATATGTATATAGTGTAACTGTATTATTAGTCTGTTGTCTGTCATATCTCTGTGTTTATTTATACCTCTATATGTATATAGTGTAAATGTATTATTATTATGTTGTCTGTCATATCTCTGTGTTTATTTATATCACTGTATGTATATAGTGTAACTGTATTATTAGTCTGTTGTCTGTCATATCTCTGTGTTTATTTATACCTCTATATGTATATAGTATAATTGTATTATTATTCTGTTGTCTGTCATATCTCTGTGTTTATTTATACCTCTATATGTATATAGTGTAAATGTATTATTATTCTGTTGTCTGTCATATCTCTGTGTTTATTTATACCTCTATATGTATATAGTGTAAATGTATTATTATTCTGTTGTCTGTCATATCTCTGTGTTTATTTATACCTCTATATGTATATAGTGTAACTGTATTATTATTCTGTTGTCTGTCATATCTCTGTGTTTATTTATACCTCTATATGTATATAGTGTAATTGTATTATTAGTCTGTTGTCTGTCACATCTCTGTGTTTATTTATACCTCTATATGTATATAGTGTAATTGTATTATTATTCTGTTGTCTGTCATATCTCTGTGTTTATTTATACCTCTATATGTATATAGTGTAACTGTATTATTATTCTGTTGTCTGTCATATCTCTGTGTTTATTTATACCTCTATATGTATATAGTGTAAATGTATTATTAGTCTGTGTCTGTCATATCTCTGTGTTTATTTATACCTCTATATGTATATAGTGTAACTGTATTATTATTCTGTTGTCTGTCATATCTCTGTGTTTATTTATACCTCTATATGTATATAGTGTAACTGTATTATTAGTCTGTTGTCTGTCATATCTCTGTGTTTATTTATACCTCTATATGTATATAGTGTAAATGTATTATTATTCTGTTGTCTGTCATATCTCTGTGTTTATTTATACATCTATATGTATATAGTGTAAATGTATTATTCTGTTGTCTGTCATATCTCTGTGTTTATTTATACCTCTATATGTATATAGTGTAAATGTATTATTATTCTGTTGTCTGTCATATCTCTGTGTTTATTTATACCTCTATATGTATATAGTGTAAATGTATTATTATTCTGTTGTCTGTCACATCTCTGTGTTTATTTATACCTCTATATGTATATAGTGTAAATTTATTATTATTCTGTTGTCTGTCATATCTATGTGTTTATTTATACCACTATATGTATATAGTGTAACTGTATTATTATTCTGTTGTCTGTCATATCTCTGTGTTTATTTATACCTCTATATGTATATAGTGTAACTGTATTATTAGTCTGTTGTCTGTCATATATCTGTGTTTATTTATACCTCTATATGTATATAGTGTAACTGTATTATTAGTCTGTTGTCTGTCATATCTCTGTGTTTATTTATACCTCTATATGTATATAGTGTAACTGTATTATTATTCTGTTGTCTGTCATATCTCTGTGTTTATTTATACCTCTATATGTATATAGTGTAAATGTATTATTATTATGTTGTCTGTCATATCTCTGTGTGTAATTATACCACTATATGTATATAGTGTAAATGTATTATTAATCTGTTGTCTGTCATATCTCTGTGTTTATTTATACCTCTATATGTATATAGTGTAAATGTATTATTATTCTGTTGTCTGTCATATCTCTGTGTTTATTTATACCTCTATATGTATATAGTGTAAATGTATTATTATTCTGTTGTCTGTCATATCTCTGTGTTTATTTATACCTCTATATGTATATATTGTAACTGTATTATTAGTCTGTTGTCTGTCATATCTCTGTGTTTATTTATACCTCTATATGTATATAGTGTAAATGTATTAGTCTGTTGTCTGTCATATCTCTGTGTTTATTTATACCTCTATATGTATATAGTGTAACTGTATTATTATTCTGTCTGTCATATCTCTGTGTTTATTTATACCTCTATATGTATATAGTGTTAATGTATTATTAGTCTGTTGTCTGTTATATCTCTGTGTTTATTTATACCTCTATATGTATATAGTGTTAATGTATTATTAGTCTGTTGTCTGTTATATCTCTGTGTTTATTTATACCTCTATATGTATATAGTGTAATTGTATTATTATTCTGTTGTCTGTCATATCTCTGTGTTTATTTATACCACTATATGTATATAGTGTAACTGTATTATTAGTCTGTTGTCTGTCATATCTCTGTGTTTATTTATACCTCTATATGTATATAGTGTAACTGTATTATTATTCTGTTGTCTGTCATATCTCTGTGTTTATTTATGCCTCTATATGTATATAGTGTAAATGTATTATTAGTCTGTTGTCTGTCATATCTCTGTGTTTATTTATACCTCTATATGTATATAGTGTAACTGTATTATTATTCTGTTGTCTGTCATATCTCTGTGTTTATTTATACCTCTATATGTATATAGTGTAACTGTATTATTATTCTGTTGTCTGTCATATCTCTGTGTTTATTTATACCTCTATATGTATATAGTGTAACAGTATTATTATTCTGTTGTCTGTCATATCTGTGTGTTTATTTATACCTCTATATGTATATAGTGTAAATGTATTATTATTCTGTTGTCTGTCATATCTCTGTGTTTATTTATACCTCTATATGTATATAGTGTAACTGTATTATTAGTCTGTTGTCTGTCATATCTCTGTGTTTATTTATACCTCTATATGTATATAGTGTAATTGTATTATTATTCTGTTGTCTGTCATATCTCTGTGTTTATTTATACCTCTATATGTATATAGTGTAAATGTATTATTATTCTGTTGTCTGTCATATCTCTGTGTTTATTTATACCACTATATGTATATAGTGTAACTGTATTATTAGTCTGTTGTCTGTCACATCTCTGTGTTTATTTATACCTCTATATGTATATAGTGTAATTGTATTATTATTCTGTTGCCTGTCATATCTGTGTGTTTATTTATACCTCTATATGTATATAGTGTAAATGTATTATTATTCTGTTGTCTGTCATATCTCTGTGTTTATTTATACCTCTATATGTATATAGTGTAAATGTATTATTATTCTGTTGTCTGTCATATCTCTGTGTTTATTTATACCTCTATATGTATATAGTGTAAATGTATTATTATTATGTTGTCTGTCATATCTCTGTGTTTATTTATACCTCTATATGTATATAGTGTAAATGTATTATTATTATGTTGTCTGTCATATCTCTGTGTTTATTTATACCTCTATATGTATATAGTGTAAATGTATTATTATTATGTTGTCTGTCATATCTCTGTGTTTATTTATACCTCTATATGTATATAGTGTAAATGTATTATTATTCTGTTGTCTGTCACATCTCTGTGTTTATTTATACCTCTATATGTATATAGTGTAAATGTATTATTAGTCTGTTGTCTGTCACATCTCTGTGTTTATTTATACCTCTATATGTATATAGTGTAAATGTATTATTATTCTGTTGTCTGTCACATCTCTGGGTTTATTTATACCTCTATATGTATATAGTGTAAATGTATTATTATTCTGTTGTCTGTCATATCTCTGTGTTTATTTATACCTCTATATGTATATAGTGTAAATGTATTATTAGTCTGTCTGTCATATCTCTGTGTTTATTTATACCTCTATATGTATATAGTGTAACTGTATTATTAGTCTGTTGTCTGTCATATCTCTGTGTTTATTTATATCTCTATATGTATATAGTGTAACTGTAGTATTAGTCTGTTGTCTGTCACATCTCTGTGTTTATTTATACCTCTATATGTATATAGTATAAATGTATTATTATTCTGTTGTCTGTCATATCTCTGTGTTTATTTATACCTCTATATGTATATAGTATAAATGTATTATTATTCTGTTGTCTGTCATATCTCTGTGTTTATTTATACCTCTATATGTATATAGTGTAAATGTATTATTATTCTGTTGTCTGTCATATCTCTGTGTTTATTTATACCTCTATATGTATATAGTGTAACTGTATTATTATTCTGTTGTCTGTCATATCTCTGTGTTTATTTATACCTCTATATGTATATAATGTAAATGTATTATTAGTCTGTTGTCTGTCATATCTCTGTGTTTATTTATACCTCTATATGTATATAGTGTAAATGTATTATTAGTCTGTCTGTCATATCTCTGTGTTTATTTATACCACTATATGTATATAGTGTAACTGTATTATTATTCTGTTGTCTGTCATATCTCTGTGTTTATTTATACCTCTATATGTATATAGTGTAAAATGTATTATTAGTCTGTTGTCTGTCATATCTCTGTGTTTATTTATACCTCTATATGTATATAGTGT
This sequence comes from Bombina bombina, assembly GCF_027579735.1. NCBI lineage: Eukaryota > Metazoa > Chordata > Amphibia > Anura > Bombinatoridae > Bombina > Bombina bombina. The sequence goes on from NC_069501.1 coordinate 26,802,890, forward strand.
AAAATGTATTATTAGTCTGTTGTCTGTCATATCTCTGTGTTTATTTATACCTCTTTATGTATATAGTGTAAATGTATTATTATTCTGTTGTCTGTCATATCTCTGTGTTTATTTATATCACTGTATGTATATAGTGTAACTGTATTATTAGTCTGTTGTCTGTCATATCTCTGTGTTTATTTATACCTCTATATGTATATAGTATACATGTATTATTATTCTGTTGTCTGTCATATCTCTGTGTTTATTTATACCTCTATATGTATATAGTGTAAATGTATTATTATTCTGTTGTCTTTCATATATCTTTGTTTATTTATACCTCTATATGTACAGAGTGTAAATGTATTATTATTCTGTTGTCTGTCATATCTCTGTGTTTATTTATACCTCTATATGTATATAGTATACATGTATTATTAGTCTGTTGTCTGTCATATCTCTGTGTTTATTTATACCTCTATATGTATATAGTGTAAATGTATTATTAGTCTGTTGTCTGTCATATCTCTGTGTTTATTTATACCTCTATATGTATATAGTGTAAATGTATTATTATTCTGTTGTCTGTCATATCTCTGTGTTTATTTATACCTCTATATGTATATAGTGTAAATGTATTATTAGTCTGTTGTCTGTCATATCTCTGTGTTTATTTATACCTCTATATGTATATAGTATAAATGTATTATTATTCTGATGTCTGTCATATCTCTGTGTTTATTTATACCTCTATATGTATATAGTGTAAATGTATTATTATTCCGTTGTCTGTCATATCTCTGTGTTTATTTATACCTCTATATGTATATAGTGTAAATGTATTATTATTCTGTTGTCTGTCATATCTCTGTGTTTATTTATACCTCTATATGTATATAGTGTAAATGTATTATTATACTGTTGTCTGTCATATCTCTGTGTTTATTTATAACTCTATATGCATATAGTGTAAATGTATTATTATTCTGTTGTCTGTCATATCTCTGTGTTTATTTATACCTCTATATGTATATAGTGTAAATGTATTATTATTCTGTTGTCTGTCATATCTCTGTGTTTATTTATACCTCTATATGTATATAGTGTAAATGTATTATTATTCTGTTGTCTGTCATATCTCTGTGTGTAATTATACCACTATATGTATATAGTGTAAATGTATTATTATTCTGTTGTCTGTCATATCTCTGTGTTTATTTATACCTCTATATGTATATAGTGTAAATGTATTATTAGTCTGTTGTCTGTCATATCTCTGTGTTTATTTATACCTCTATATGTATATAGTATAAATGTATTATTATTCTGTTGTCTGTCATATCTCTGTGTTTATTTATACCTCTATATGTATATAGTGTAAATGTATTATTATTCTGTTGTCTGTCATATCTCTGTGTTTATTTATACCTCTATATGCATATAGTGTAATTGTATTATTATTCTGTTGTCTGTCATATCTCTGTGTTTATTTATACCTCTATATGTATATAGTGTAAATGTATTATTATTCTGTTGTCTGTCACATCTCTGTGTTTATTTATACCTCTATATGTATATAGTGTAAATGTATTATTAGTCTGTTGTCTGTTATATCTCTGTGTTTATTTATACCTCTATATGTACATAGTGTAAATGTATTATTATTCTGTCTGTCATATCTCTGTGTTTATTTATACCTCTATATGTATATAGTGTAAATGTATTATTATTATGTTGTCTGTCATATCTCTGTGTTTATTTATATCACTGTATGTATATAGTGTAAATGTATTATTATTCTGTTGTCTGTCATATCTCTGTGTTTATTTATACCTCTATATGTATATAGTGTAATTGTATTATTATTCTGTTGTCTGTCATATCTCTGTGTTTATTTATACCTCTATATGTATATAGTGTAAATGTATTATTATTCTGTTGTCTGTCATATCTCTGTGTTTATTTATACCTCTATATGTATATAGTGTAACTGTATTATTATTCTGTTGTCTGTCATATCTCTGTGTTTATTTATACCTCTATATGTATATAGTGTAACTGTATTATTATTCTGTTGTCTGTCATATCTCTGTGTTTATTTATACCTCTATATGTATATAGTGTAACAGTATTATTATTCTGTTGTCTGTCATATCTGTGTGTTTATTTATACCTCTATATGTATATAGTGTAAATGTATTATTATTCTGTTGTCTGTCATATCTCTGTGTTTATTTATACCTCTATATGTATATAGTGTAACTGTATTATTAGTCTGTTGTCTGTCATATCTCTGTGTTTATTTATACCTCTATATGTATATAGTGTAATTGTATTATTATTCTGTTGTCTGTCATATCTCTGTGTTTATTTATACCTCTATATGTATATAGTGTAACAGTATTATTATTCTGTTGTCTGTCATATCTGTGTGTTTATTTATACCTCTATATGTATATAGTGTAAATGTATTATTATTCTGTTGTCTGTCATATCTCTGTGTTTATTTATACCTCTATATGTATATAGTGTAACTGTATTATTAGTCTGTTGTCTGTCATATCTCTGTGTTTATTTATACCTCTATATGTATATAGTGTAATTGTATTATTATTCTGTTGTCTGTCATATCTCTGTGTTTATTTATACCTCTATATGTATATAGTGTAAATGTATTATTATTCTGTTGTCTGTCATATCTCTGTGTTTATTTATACCACTATATGTATATAGTGTAACTGTATTATTAGTCTGTTGTCTGTCACATCTCTGTGTTTATTTATACCTCTATATGTATATAGTGTAATTGTATTATTATTCTGTTGCCTGTCATATCTGTGTGTTTATTTATACCTCTATATGTATATAGTGTAAATGTATTATTATTCTGTTGTCTGTCATATCTCTGTGTTTATTTATACCTCTATATGTATATAGTGTAAATGTATTATTATTCTGTTGTCTGTCATATCTCTGTGTTTATTTATACCTCTATATGTATATAGTGTAAATGTATTATTATTATGTTGTCTGTCATATCTCTGTGTTTATTTATACCTCTATATGTATATAGTGTAAATGTATTATTATTATGTTGTCTGTCATATCTCTGTGTTTATTTATACCTCTATATGTATATAGTGTAAATGTATTATTATTATGTTGTCTGTCATATCTCTGTGTTTATTTATACCTCTATATGTATATAGTGTAAATGTATTATTATTCTGTTGTCTGTCACATCTCTGTGTTTATTTATACCTCTATATGTATATAGTGTAAATGTATTATTAGTCTGTTGTCTGTCACATCTCTGTGTTTATTTATACCTCTATATGTATTGACCCCCCATAGTCAAGTTGACTTACACCTTACCCAAGAAACACACCACACACCTTTTGTTGGGGTTGAAAGGCCGCAGCTCCTTTATTAACAACAAATAAACATAAATAACATTAACTTTAGAAACAACCCAGTGCTTGCCCCCCACTTATTCATCTCCCAAGCCCCGCCCTAACCAGGGGAGGGGCTACCACCATTAACCAACCCCCTGTTTGCTGAAACAGGAGGTCCCTACCATCACATAACAGGCGTAAGCCTCTACCTACCAGGGCAAGCACCCCGCCCATGCTGCGACATCCTACTCCGTACCACTTTAGGGAGGGAGGGCGGGAAATTGATCCCCACCGTGCTGCTCCTGATTAGAATGTGTGCTGTCACTTCCTGTTCCAGGTTTATCAATCCCCTCTTCAGCCCAGCCCCCTTGTCCTTTCCTTCACCCCTTGTCTCTTCCTAGTGGGGTCACATAACCCTTCCTTCCATCCTCTCATCCAGGGTTCCTACTTGACCCCCCATAGTCAAGTTGACTTACACCTTACCCAAGAAACACACCACACACCTTTTGTTGGGGTTGAAAGGCCGCAGCTCCTTTATTAACAACAAATAAACATAAATAACATTAACTTTAGAAACAACCCAGTGCTTGCCCCCACTTATTCATCTCCCAAGCCCCGCCCTAACCAGGGGAGGGGCTACCACCATTAACCAACCCCCTGTTTGCTGAAACAGGAGGTCCCTACCATCACATAACAGGCGTAAGCCTCTACCTACCAGGGCAAGCACCCCGCCACCTCTCACCCTCCATGTGAGAACCGCCACCCAGAGCTAAGGCCTTCTCAATCCCCTCCTTCAGAGTAAAATTGAATAGGTGAAGCCCCACCTCATTAAGGTGAACCCCGTCTTTCAAATAGAAGCACCTCCCCGATTCCCCTTCAAATTCAACATGCCTCAAACCTACACCCCCAACCCGCTTCACATACCCACTCATCATCCTATTGATCTTCCGTCTGGAAGCCTCCAACCTCCCCACATCCCAGGCTGCCCTCCATACCAAACGACTCTCAATCTCCGACCATACAATGATGACCCCAGGAATAAGCTGACGCAAACGGTCAACACCTCTCTTCATGTCCTCCACCAAGTCTCTCTGGGACATGAACCCCAGGTCATTCCCCCCGACATGTATAACCAAAACCTGTGGGGTAGCAAACAATCTAGAAAACTCCACGACCTTCCTCACTAACTGGTCCCACTTCATACCCCGGATCCCGAACCATTTGATCTCCACCAGCTCCCTAGCAAGTCCCAATTGCAGACCGTCATCCTTTACCGCGGCAGCCTTCCTGGCCCAATAAATGTATGAATGCCCGATCACCCAGCACTTCACCGGACCTGTCAAGACAAATAAAGCCGTATCAGCTCCCACCTTGCTCTCAGGCCCTTAGCCCTGGCCTCACATACCCCCGAAACCTGTCTGATCTCCACCTCCCAATCCTCTTAATTACAGCAACATCCAAACCCAGTCCCGCAGCCTCAGTCGCCGCCCCAATCCTGAAGGAATGGGACCCAAACTCCATGGCCCCCATCCCCAGCCTTTCCAAGGCCTTTCTGAAAACCGCAATAAACTGATACCTCGACAGCATGGACCCATCAGCGTGTACAAACAATGGCCCTTCTCCCTTAGGGCGGAGACTGAGGTAACCCCTGGTAGCCGCCACAGGGCAACATGCACCCCCAATCTCCCTTAATCTCACCAAGCATCCTTTCCCCAACTGATCCGTCTTAGACCGCCTCAACCACACTTCCACCAACTCCTCTCTCACCATCACCTCTCCGCCTTGAAGACCCCCTTTGTCCCTCCTGTTCCGACCCACCAGTTCCGACACTCTAAATGCCCCAAAAAACGCTAGGATAAAAGCTGCCTTGAACAATGCCACCTCGAATTCAGACACGCACAACCCTCTTAAGCAACCCACCACCTTCTCCAATACAGCGAACGTTACAGGCCTTCTGCCATCAATCTTCCTTCTCCCTCTACACAAACCTCTCACCGCCATCCGTACCACAAACACCTTTGTTAGGTCCTCACCCCCTACCAACTGGAACCAAAACGCCAAAGCCGCCACCCTTTTCTTCATTTCAGAAGGCGACAGCCTCTCATCACCCCACCGTCTTACCCAGGCCAGCAGCACCCTTAACTGGCTTCCCTCATCTTCCAGCAAATGTCTCCCCCCGTGCAACTCACACCATTGTTTCCACACTCGGGCATATGCCTTCCACGTGGCGCCCGCCAACGATCCCTGGATCAATTCAATTACCCCATGCCCAAGCTCCATAGGTCCCCCGGGCAAGGCACGCCCTCTTCGTCTGCCTCCGGTGCTGCTGCTCGAAATCGCTCCCACTGCAAACGGGACAAAGCGTCAGCAATAACATTCAGCTTACCCGGAACATGCACAGCTCTGAACGACACGTTATTCCTCAGGCACTCCAACACAAACGCTCTCAGCAACTTGACCACCGGAGGAGAACTTGCTGTCAACCTGTTGATGGCCATCACCACCCCCAGATTATCCGAGTGGAAGGTAACTCTCTTATCCTTCAAAATGTGGGGCCACACCCTCAACGCAACCACTATCGGGAAGAACTCCAAGAACGTGAGGTTCTTAGTTAACCCACTCTCCCCCCAGCTACCCGGCCAACTGTCAGCACACCACTTGCCTTGGAGGTAAGCCCCGAACCCCTGGGCCCCTGACGCATCCGTGAATAGCCTTAAGTCGTTATCCGACCAACCTACGTCCTGGATAATCAATCTTCCATTGAATTCGCCCAGAAAAGTGACCCACACTCTCAAGTCCTCCTTCATCTCCATCGTCACTCTGACATGGTGCCTTGGATCCGACACTCCGGCCGTCGCCGCTGACAGTCTGCGGCAGAAAACCCTGCCGATGGGGATGATCCGGCACGCGAAATTTAACTTCCCCAGCAGCGACTGAATCTGCCGCAACGTCATTTTCTTGGCGCCCAACGCTTCTCCCAGCGCGCCCCTCAAGTCCGTCAGTTTGTCCTCCGGGAGCCTGCATTCCATCCGAATCGTGTCCACCAGTATCCCCAGAAAACTCAATGATGACACCGGCCCTTCCGATTTCTCAGCCGCAACCGGGATACCAAAATCTCTGGTAACCTCCCCGAATACCTTAGCTAGATGCTCGCAATCCCCCGACCCCGCTGCCCCAACGAACAAGAAATCGTCCAAGTAATGGACCACCGAGGATTTACCTGACTTCTGCCTGACCACCCATTCCACAAAGGAACTAAACTTTTCAAAGTACGAACAAGAGATAGAACAACCCATTGGCAGACACAGGTCCACGAAAAATTGTCCCTCGAAGAAACACCCCAGCAAATGATGGCACTGGGGGTGCACCGGCAGCAGCCGGAAGGCTGACTCCACGTCCGCCTTAGCCAGCAATGCCCCTTTTCCCGCCTTCCTCACCAGCGCCACGGCCCTGTCAAACGACGCATAATTCACAGACACTAGCTCTGGGTCTATCCCATCGTTGACTGACAACCCTTTCGGGTGCGACAGATGATGTATCATCCGGAATTGGCCTACCCCTTTTTTCGGCACCACCCCTAGCGGGGAAATCCGCAGGCCCTTCAAGGGCGGTTTTTTGAAAGGCCCCGCCATCCTACCCAATGCTACCTCCTTGCGCAACTTCTCCCCCACCACCCCTGGGAATTCCCGTGCCGATTTCAAGTTGCCCCCAAAAGCCCCTGCTGCCTGCTCCCTGTGTGGAATAAAAAACCCCGAACTAAAACCCGTCAGCAGCAAGTCGGCGTCCGCCGCACATCCCTGCCTATTGGCGTACCCCTTTAGCCATGGCACCATCCTTCCTACCTTCACCGGGGTCCGTGCCCGTATTACCCATCTCTCCCGGCTTTCCTCCCTGCCGCGCTTTCTTAAAGCACTTGGCGAAAGAGTGGATTCCCCCACAGCCTGAACACTCATGCTTGTATTTGCATGACGCCCCAAAGCGGCATTGTCCCTCGTTGAACTGAAAGCACAGTCCCTTCCGGATAACCGCCGATGTGCTCCCACTACCACCCCCGGTTCCAACTCCCTGTCCTGCGGCCCGAAAGGACTGCCCCCCCCTAAGGGGGGTCATCATCTCCAACCAGATCCCCATGTCCCTATCGTCCCACCGCATCTCGGGCCTCACCGCCATCCACTGCCGGAACCGCTCATCGTACCGCCACCAAGCCATTCCGCCGTACGTCCCGTACGCATTCGCGATCTCATCATAATAACAAAATAGGGACGAACCCTGCTCCGGGAACTTTTCCCCCATCACGCTCGCCAGAATACGGAAAGCCCTGGACCAATTCCCGAATGTCTTGGGCAGCTTCCTCCACCGCTTCTTCCTCTCCTCCTCCTCCTTCTTCCCTTTTTCCTTGTCATCCTCTTTCACTTCTAATACCTGATCCAACGGAAGAAGCGACAGAATCTCCAAGTATTCCCTCTTCCAAATCTTCTCCCGCAACTCACTGGTAAGATGGATCCCCAACGGTCCCACTGAACACAGACACGGCCTCCTCAATGCGTCCTCCGGCACCCTCGAAGTCTCTCCCCCACTTGCGGCTCCACTCGCTGCCGGCACCGTACTCTCTCCTGCCTGTGGTTCTCCTGTTCGAACTCCCCCTCCCGGCTGCACCCACGCCGCCGCTGGCGACCCCACCCCTGATGGTTTCTCCAGGTTCGCTATCAGGCCCTTCAAGCCCGCCAATAACACCTCTCTCTCGCCAGCCAAGCTATCATTCATTCCTGAAAGCCGCACAGTCGACTCACCTGCCGACCGCGCCGCTGTAGCCGGTCCTTCTCCCCGACCGTCCGTTCCTCTTCCTGCCCCAGGCCTGCTAGCCCCACTCCAGCTGGCTTCACTTGGTCTCCTAACCGATTCCTCCCTGCCCACCTCCAGAATGCGTTGCGCTGTTCCTCTCCTGGCTGGGGACCTCCCCCCGCCGTGCCTGCTCCTTTCTCTGGACCGGTCCACCCTGGCCCGTGCTGGTGATCTCCTCTCTATCCCTCCAGGTCCCCTGCTCCGAGGTGACCGAGATCTCCTGCGCCCTCTGGGTGATTCCCGTCTCCTCTGGGGGGTGTGATTCCTCCCCGTATCACGTCCGGTTCTAGACGCCTGTGAGGAAGAGGCAACAGTCACATCACCCCCCCTCTCCATCCACTCATTCCCCCCCCTGCCCCCCCCCCTCCCCTCCCCGTTGTGGGGACAACATCCTCAAAAGCTGCGCCAGGGCAGACATCCCCCCTACCTGGCCAGCTGTTCCCGATCCTGCTGATGTCCCTTCCAGAGGGTCCTCTTCCTCATCGAAGTCACCACTGGCCTCCAACTCCAGTGGTGGCTCCGTCCACAGCTCCAGATCCTCCAATGCTTCTGCTTCCCTACTGGCTTCCTCCGCCTCCTCCACCCTTGCCGTAGAGGCACAGTCCACTGCAAAACAAACAAGCATCAGCAAAGCCCCTTTTCAATCCTATCCCCCCCCCCACCCCCTTTTACCCTTGCCCCCCTCTTTCACAGCTGCCCCCCCCCCCTCCCTAATAACTCCCCATGTACCTCCTTCCTTTCCCCTTCCACATTTACCCCCTTTTTCCCCTTTTTTTTTTTTTTTTGACACACCTTTTCCCACCCTTTTCCTCTCACCATCCCGCACCCCCCCCTTTTTGGGCCACAGCCCCCCCCACAATAACTCGCACCGTGGGCAGGCACCCCCCTTTTGTTCTGTGCTAGGCCGTCTAGACCCTATACAACCCTAGCATCCAGCTGCTCCCCCCCCTCTCCCCCCACTACCTCTGCCTCTCATGCCCCTGCCTGCCACCCCTCAGACCGTCTGCTCTTGCGGTACTTGCCACCCTCCCTGCTTGGCAACACCTTCCCCCCCCCCCCCCCGGTTTATATACACCTGGGGCCCACACTTCCTATTCCCCTGCCGCCATGCAATTCCCCTCTGCCCGGCGACCACTTTATGTACAGTGGCACCCTTCCTATTACCCCACCGCCATGCGCTTCCCCCCTGCCCGGCAACCACTTTATGTATAGTGGCGGGCCCCCTCAATTCCCCCCCCCCCCCACCGCTCGCTGCCTTCTTGCATCCCAGTTCTACCTCTTTTCATTTATTGCGGCCCCCAGCCCTGCACCGCCTTGCCATTAGTGCCTAGCCCCTCCCTATTCCCCCCGCTACTTAGCCTTGCCCATAGCTGCCGCTCCATGCCCCATTGAAAGATTATACCCACTGGCGTCAGCCACCTGCAGCCTTCATGCCTCCTCCACTCTTGCCGCTGCTCCCCCTCTGCCCGCCATCACTTACCTGCCATCCGCGTCACCGCCCGGCTGCTCCGCCGTCCGCCTCTTCCCTGCCTAGGCCCCGGCTGCGACCGCCGGGCCGTGACGTCATCCTGAGCCGCCGATCCCGTCTGCGGGCCCTCCATGGCCGTCTCCTCCGGTCCTGCCTGCTGCCTCACCGTCTCCTGCATGGCCCCTGCTGACCTGCCTCTCCTCACACTGCCCTGCTGCTCCCCCTCCTCCTTCCACCGGTGCCCCCATCTGGGCTCAGCCGTGCTGGAGGCCTGGATCTCCGTGCAGGCCGCACACTCCTCCGAGCTGCCGCTCCTCCAGTGACAGGGACCACCTCCACCTCTCCTGTGCCTGCTCTCCCTGCAGTCTCCAGCCTCTCCCTGATCCATCCAGCTCCTTTTTGCCTCGCCACCTCCATCAGCTCCTGTAATAAGGCCTCCATTCAGGTAAGCAAATTGATCCCCACCGTGCTGCTCCTGATTAGAATGTGTGCTGTCACTTCCTGTTCCAGGTTTATCAATCCCTTCTTCAGCCCAGCCCCCTTGTCCTTTCCTTCACCCCTTGTCTCTTCCTAGTGGGGTCACATAACCCTTCCTTCCATCCTCTCATCCAGGGTTCCTACTATAGTGTAAATGTATTATTATTCTGTTGTCTGTCACATCTCTGGGTTTATTTATACCTCTATATGTATATAGCGTAACTGTATTATTAGTCTGTTGTCTGTCATATCTCTGTGTTTATTTATATCTCTATATGTATATAGTGTAACTGTAGTATTAGTCTGTTGTCTGTCACATCTCTGTGTTTATTTATACCTCTATATGTATATAGTATAAATGTATTATTATTCTGTTGTCTGTCATATCTCTGTGTTTATTTATACCTCTATATGTATATAGTATAAATGTATTATTATTCTGTTGTCTGTCATATCTCTGTGTTTATTTATACCTCTATATGTATATAGTGTAAATGTATTATTATTCTGTTGTCTGTCATATCTCTATGTTTATTTAGACCTCTATATGTATATAGTGTAACTGTATTATTATTCTGTTGTCTGTCATATCTCTGTGTTTATTTATACCTCTATATGTATATAATGTAAATGTATTATTAGTCTGTTGTCTGTCATATCTCTGTGTTTATTTATACCTCTATATGTATATAGTGTAAATGTATTATTAGTCTGTCTGTCATATCTCTGTGTTTATTTATACCACTATATGTATATAGTGTAACTGTATTATTATTCTGTTGTCTGTCATATCTCTGTGTTTATTTATACCTCTATATGTATATAGTGTAAAATGTATTATTAGTCTGTTGTCTGTCATATCTCTGTGTTTATTTATACCTCTATATGTATATAGTGTAAAATGTATTATTAGTCTGTTGTCTGTCATATCTCTGTGTTTATTTATACCTCTTTATGTATATAGTGTAAATGTATTATTATTCTGTTGTCTGTCATATCTCTGTGTTTATTTATACCTCTTTATGTATATAGTGTAACTGTATTATTAGTCTGTTGTCTGTCATATCTCTGTGTTTATTTATACCTCTATATGTATATAGTATACATGTATTATTAGTCTGTTGTCTGTCATATCTCTGTGTTTATTTATACCTCTATATGTATATAGTGTAACTGTATTATTATTCTGTTGTCTGTCATATCTATGTGTTTATTTATACCTCTATATGTATATAGTGTAAATGTATTATTATTCTGTTGTCTTTCATATATCTGTGTTTATTTATACCTCTATATGTACAGAGTGTAAATGTATTATTATTCTGTTGTCTGTCATATCTCTGTGTTTATTTATACCTCTATATGTATATAGTGTAAATGTATTATTATTCTGTTGTCTGTCACATCTCTGTGTTTATTTATACCTCTATATGTATATAGTATACATGTATTATTAGTCTGTTGTCTGTCATATCTCTGTGTTTATTTATACCTCTATATGTATATAGTGTAAATGTATTATTAGTCTGTTGTCTGTCATATCTCTGTGTTTATTTATACCTCTATATGTATATAGTATAAATGTATTATTATTCTGTTGTCTGTCATATCTCTGTGTTTATTTATACCTCTATATGTATATAGTGTAAATGTATTATTATTCTGTTGTCTGTCATATCTCTGTGTTTATTTATACCTCTATATGTATATAGTGTAACTGTATTATTATTCTGTTGTCTGTCATATCTCTGTGTGTAATTATACCACTATATGTATATAGTGTAAATGTATTATTATTCTGTTGTCTGTCATATCTCTGTGTTTATTTATACCTCTATATGTATATAGTGTAAATGTATTATTAGTCTGTTGTCTGTCATATCTCTGTGTTTATTTATACCTCTATATGTATATAGTATAAATGTATTATTATTATGTTGTCTGTCATATCTCTGTGTTTATTTATACCTCTATATGTATATAGTGTAAATGTATTATTATTCTGTTGTCTGTCATATCTCTGTGTTTATTTATACCTCTATATGCATATAGTGTAATTGTATTATTATTCTGTTGTCTGTCATATCTCTGTGTTTATTTATATCACTGTATGTATATAGTGTAAATGTATTATTATTCTGTTGTCTGTCATATCTCTGTGTTTATTTATACCTCTATATGTATATAGTGTAAATGTATTATTATTCTGTTGTCTGTCATATCTCTGTGTTTATTTATACCTCTATATGCATATAGTGTAATTGTATTATTATTCTGTTGTCTGTCATATCTCTGTGTTTATTTATACCTCTATATGTATATAGTGTAAATGTATTATTAGTCTGTTGTCTGTTATATCTCTGTGTTTATTTATACCTCTATATGTACATAGTGTAAATGTATTATTATTCTGTCTGTCATATCTCTGTGTTTATTTATACCTCTATATGTATATAGTGTAAATGTATTATTATTATGTTGTCTGTCATATCTCTGTGTTTATTTATATCACTGTATGTATATAGTGTAAATGTATTATTATTCTGTTGTCTGTCATATCTCTGTGTTTATTTATACCTCTATATGTATATAGTGTAATTGTATTATTATTCTGTTGTCTGTCATATCTCTGTGTTTATTTATACCTCTATATGTATATAGTGTAAATGTATTATTATTCTGTTGTCTGTCATATCTCTGTGTTTATTTATACCTCTATATGTATATAGTGTAAATGTTTTATTATTATGTTGTCTGTCACATCTCTGTGTTTATTTATACCTCTATATGTATATAGTGTAACTGTATTATTATTCTGTTGTCTGTCATATCTCTGTTTATTTATACCACTATATGTATATAGTGTAAATGTATTATTCTGTTGTCTGTCATATCTCTGTGTTTATTTATACCTCTATATGTATATAGTGTAAATGTATTATTAGTCTGTTGTGTGTCATATCTCTGTGTTTATTTATACCTCTATATGTATATAGTGTAAATGTATTATTAGTCTGTTGTCTGTCATATCTCTGTGTTTATTTATACCTCTATATGTATATAGTGTAAATGTATTATTATTAGTCTGTTATCTGTCATATCTCTGTGTTTATTTATACCTCTATATGTATATAGTGTAACTGTATTATTATTCTGTTGTCTGTCATATCTCTGTGTTTATTTATACCTCTATATGTATATAGTGTAAATGTATTATTATTCTGCTGTCTGTCATATCTCTGTGTTTATTTATACCTCTATATGTATATAGTGTAAATGTATTATTATTAGTCTGTTATCTGTCATATCTCTGTGTTTATTTATACCTCTATATGTATATAGTGTAACTGTATTATTATTCTGTTGTCTGTCATATCTCTGTGTTTATTTATACCTCTATATGTATATAGTCTAAATGTATTATTATTCTGTTGTCTGTCATATCTCTGTGTTTATTTAAACCTCTATATGTATATAGTGTAATTGTATTATTATTCTGTTGTCTGTCATATCTCTGTGTTTATTTATACCTCTATATGTATATAGTGTAAATGTATTATTAGTCTGTTGTCTGTTATATATCTGTGTTTATTTATACCTCTATATGTATATAGTGTAAATGTATTATTATTCTGTTGTCTGTCATATCTCTGTGTTTATTTATACCTCTATATGTATATAGTGTAAATGTATTATTATTCTGTTGTCTGTCATATCTCTGTGTTTATTTATATCACTGTATGTATATAGTGTAACTGTATTATTAGTCTGTTGTCTGTCATATCTCTGTGTTTATTTATACCTCTATATGTATATAGTATAATTGTATTATTATTCTGTTGTCTGTCATATCTCTGTGTTTATTTATACCTCTATATGCATATAGTGTAATTGTATTATTATTCTGTTGTCTGTCATATCTCTGTGTTTATTTATACCTCTATATGCATATAGTGTAATTGTATTATTATTCTTTTGTCTGTCATATCTGTGTTTATTAATACCTCTATATGTATATAGTGTAACTGTATTATTATTCTGTTGTCTGTCATATCTCTGTGTTTATTTATACCTCTATATGTATATAGTGTAATTGTATTATTAGTCTGTTGTCTGTCACATCTCTGTGTTTATTTATACCTCTATATGTATATAGTGTAATTGTATTATTATTCTGTTGTCTGTCATATCTGTGTTTATTAATACCTCTATATGTATATAGTGTAACTGTATTATTATTCTGTTGTCTGTCATATCTCTGTGTTTATTTATACCTCTATATGTATATAGTGTAAATGTATTATTAGTCTGTCTGTCATATCTCTGTGTTTATTTATACCTCTATATGTATATAGTGTAACTGTATTATTATTCTGTTGTCTGTCATATCTCTGTGTTTATTTATACCTCTATATGTATATAGTGTAACTGTATTATTAGTCTGTTGTCTGTCATATCTCTGTGTTTATTTATACCTCTATATGTATATAGTGTAAATGTATTATTATTCTGTTGTCTGTCATATCTCTGTGTTTATTTATACCTCTATATGTATATAGTGTAAATGTATTATTCTGTTGTCTGTCATATCTCTGTGTTTATTTATACCTCTATATGTATATAGTGTAACTGTATTATTATTCTGTTGTCTGTCATATCTCTGTGTTTATTTATACCTCTATATGTATATAGTGTAAATGTATTATTATTCTGTTGTCTGTCATATCTCTGTGTTTATTTATACCTCTATATGTATATAGTGTAAATGTATTATTATTCTGTTGTCTGTCACATCTCTGTGTTTATTTATACCTCTATATGTATATAGTGTAAATTTATTATTATTCTGTTGTCTGTCATATCTATGTGTTTATTTATACCACTATATGTATATATTGTAACTGTATTATTATTCTGTTGTCTGTCATATCTCTGTGTTTATTTATACCTCTATATGTATATAGTGTAACTGTATTATTAGTCTGTTGTCTGTCATATATCTGTGTTTATTTATACCTTTATATGTATATAGTGTAACTGTATTATTAGTCTGTTGTCTGTCATATCTCTGTGTTTATTTATACCTCTATATGTATATAGTGTAACTGTATTATTATTCTGTTGTCTGTCATATATCTGTGTTTATTTATACCTCTATATGTATATAGTGTAAATGTATTATTATTCTGTTGTCCGTCATATCTCTGTGTTTATTTATACCTCTATATGTATATATTGTAACTGTATTATTAGTCTGTTGTCTGTCATATCTCTGTGTTTATTTATACCTCTATATGTATATAGTGTAAATGTATTAGTCTGTTGTCTGTCATATCTCTGTGTTTATTTATACCTCTATATGTATATAGTGTAACTGTATTATTATTCTGTCTGTCATATCTCTGTGTTTATTTATACCTCTATATGTATATAGTGTTAATGTATTATTAGTCTGTTGTCTGTTATATCTCTGTGTTTATTTATACCTCTATATGTATATAGTGTTAATGTATTATTAGTCTGTTGTCTGTTATATCTCTGTGTTTATTTATACCTCTATATGTATATAGTGTAATTGTATTATTATTCTGTTGTCTGTCATATCTCTGTGTTTATTTATACCACTATATGTATATAGTGTAACTGTATTATTAGTCTGTTGTCTGTCATATCTCTGTGTTTATTTATACCTCTATATGTATATAGTGTAACTGTATTATTATTCTGTTGTCTGTCATATCTCTGTGTTTATTTATACCTCTATATGTATATAGTGTAAATGTATTATTAGTCTGTTGTCTGTCATATCTCTGTGTTTATTTATACCTCTATATGTATATAGTGTAACTGTATTATTATTCTGTTGTCTGTCATATCTCTGTGTTTATTTATACCTCTATATGTATATAGTGTAACTGTATTATTATTCTGTTGTCTGTCATATCTCTGTGTTTATTTATACCTCTATATGTATATAGTGTAACAGTATTATTATTCTGTTGTCTGTCATATCTGTGTGTTTATTTATACCTCTATATGTATATAGTGTAAATGTATTATTATTCTGTTGTCTGTCATATCTCTGTGTTTATTTATACCTCTATATGTATATAGTGTAACTGTATTATTAGTCTGTTGCCTGTCATATCTCTGTGTTTATTTATACCTCTATATGTATATAGTGTAATTGTATTATTATTCTGTTGTCTGTCATATCTCTGTGTTTATTTATACCTCTATATGTATATAGTGTAACTGTATTATTATTCTGTTGTCTGTCATATCTCTGTGTTTATTTATACCTCTATATGTATATAGTGTAATTGTATTATTATTCTGTTGTCTGTCATATCTCTGTGTTTATTTATACCTCTATATGTATATAGTGTAACTGTATTATTATTCTGTTGTCTGTCATATCTCTGTGTTTATTTATACCTCTATATGTATATAGTGTAACTGTATTATTATTCTGTTGTCTGTCATATATCTGTGTTTATTTATACCTCTATATGTATATAGTGTAATTGTATTATTATTCTGTTGTCTGTCATATCTCTGTGTTTATTTATACCTCTATATGTATATAGTGTAAATGTATTATTATTCTGTTGTCTGTCATATCTCTGTGTTTATTTATACCACTATATGTATATAGTGTAACTGTATTATTAGTCTGTTGTCTGTCACATCTCTGTGTTTATTTATACCTCTATATGTATATAGTGTAATTGTATTATTATTCTGTTGCCTGTCATATCTGTGTGTTTATTTATACCTCTATATGTATATAGTGTAAATGTATTATTATTCTGTTGTCTGTCATATCTCTGTGTTTATTTATACCTCTATATGTATATAGTGTAAATGTATTATTATTCTGTTGTCTGTCATATCTCTGTGTTTATTTATACCTCTATATGTATATAGTGTAAATGTATTATTATTATGTTGTCTGTCATATCTCTGTGTTTATTTATACCTCTATATGTATATAGTGTAAATGTATTATTATTATGTTGTCTGTCATATCTCTGTGTTTATTTATACCTCTATATGTATATAGTGTAAATGTATTATTATTCTGTTGTCTGTCATATCTCTGTGTTTATTTATACCACTATATATATATATAGTGTAAATGTATTATTAGTCTGCTGTCTGTCATATCTCTGTGTTTATTTATACCTCTATATGTATATAGTGTAAATGTATTATTAGTCTGCTGTCTGTCATATCTCTGTGTTTATTTATACCTCTATATGTATATAGTGTAAATGTATTATTATTCTGTTGTCTGTCATATATCTGTGTTTATTTATACCACTATATGTATATAGTGCAAATGTATTATTATTCTGTTATCTGTCATATCTCTGTGTTTATTTATACCACTATATGTATATAGTGTAAATGTATTATTTTTCTGAGCAGGAATAATTGCAAATATAACTTGTAATCAGGGTATCATATGTATTTATTTGCAATCAATTGATATTTTGTGAGCTGGGCCAGTTTTCTCTCTATACCCAGGGCCGGATTTCCCAGTAGGCACAGTAGGCATGTGCCTACAGGCGCACTGCAGTGAGGGGCGCAATTTCCCCTGGCCCCCGGGCTGCTACAATGTGGATTGAAAAAAACAAAAACTTCCTATTGGGTCCTGGACTGCCCATGGTACAGTCCATACATTGTGACGTTTTTGCCCAATAACAACAATCCAATCTGCATGTGGCTAGAGTCACACGTGATCGCACAGAGGCATAAGGCTTTGGATCCTCCTCACTCAGTGGCGGGTTCTATGTGTGCGCGCATGCAGCCGGGCAGTAACAGCTGTATCAGAGACTCAAGACTACTGATCGTAGGTGGGTGCTAATTCTGACAGATCCGGGTACTAGTGCTAGACAGGCAGCATGGCTCACTCAGAGGATTTTTGATTTTTGCAACTGCTACCTGCGGTGCCTCCTCCTTGTTAGACTCACTGAGCATTTAAATGCCGTGCTCCGCTGTCTCAGCTGCCTCTGTTTGAGTGACGAGAGATGATAGAAAAGGAGATTTACTTCTGCTTGGTTATTGCTAGATCAGGGAACCAGTGTTGCTTTTAGATAGGCACGGAGTACAGAAACTAATTAAAAAAGTGATATATTAATATTATCTGCCCTCCTGACACTGGGAGCCGGAGGGGGCTTGTGGAAGAATGTGCCAGAGAGGGACTTAACACTTAAGAGTACAGCACACTGAGGCTCCCCAATAGAGTTAGCAAAGCACAATGCAAGGTTTACCTATAAAATACTACTGACTGACAACTGCATTGTAAAATACTACTGACTGACAACTGCATCATCAGCCTAAGCAGACATAAATAGGGTATTTTTATAAGGTCTCTTTAATATAATTTTAAGTGGTTACAATCCATAAGTAGAGCTTTGATCTAACAAACATCACAATCTGCCTCACTAAGACAAAATATAAAACAAAATAATACAGAGTCAAGGAATTATTGAAAAATGTAATGTCCAACACAATTACTGGTGTGTGCAGAGTACATATAGTTCTTGAGTTTGGTATCCTGCTTCTTTCTCAAAAAATAAATAAAAAAGTAAAAAAATAAATTATATATATATATATATATATATATATATATATATATATATACATATACACGCACACACATACACACAGTGCCATAACTAATGATCAAGGGAGGTGGGGGGGACACTATGCTACAGAAAATAATAAGAAAATAAGAAAAAATAAATTAAAAAAAAATAATAAAAAAAAATTCCTTATTTTCCCCCCACTTTTTTTTGTTAGGGGGGCCGGGGGGGGGGGGGCGCTTCAAGTTTTTGTGCCTACAGGCACCTGAGATGTAAATCCGGCCCTGTCTATACCTGTGTAACCCCTCCTGATTGCAATCTAGTTTTAAAAACCACCCCTTCACAGGTGTTATAAAATGGGCTGGCATATAAGATGACAATTCTTACTGAAAAAGAAATTCAAGAGAAGGAAGAAAAACACTGAAAATAGCATGACAGTAAAGAGGTGATTTTAATTTCTGCTGTATCTGAATCATGACAGTTTGTTAGGTGGGCTATCCCTTTGAGCTATCAGCTATTAGTTTGAGATTCTATTGAATCAAACATCAATTCAAATTTAAAATCCTTGTCTAAACTATTACACTGTGTGTCCTAATGTCAGCATCAATGTTTATCTTTAATTCTAAATTCACATATACATAATACACAATGTAACAAATGGCACTTACAAGTTCAGATGAGTGATCAATGACTCAAGTATCGAGCATTTGGATTCGTTAGTGATAGTTTATAATGTGTATTTGAATCAGATTGGCTGTGATTATGCATATTCCAAACAAAAGTGGTTGAAAAATTCACTAGTGTGTGGTTTGTTTAGGAGTTTGCCTCATAATTGGTGTGAAAAGTGTTGAGTCAAATATGGCACAAAGTGGAGAGTGGGACTTGTATTACATGACTTAAGCATGGTGCACATAGCTTTTTCAAAAAATAAAAAGGAAGTTAGCTATATTATGTTGTGTATTTATTTCATTTTTATCTCTATATCTATTAGTGCAACAAGTTTGGGGCAAAACTTTGCACTAAATTTGTATAAATATTGTCCCCTTGCTTTGTAATGAGAGACAAATTTGTAGCATAATCCATAAGTAGTAATGTATTTTTAATTTTTATCCGTATATCTACTAGTGCACCAAATGTGGAGCAATAATATTGTTTGATTTAGAAAGGGTATAGAATTGTAATAAAGTTTCTAATTTACTTTTAATATGTAATATACTTAATTCTCTTGCAGTATCAAATATAAGCTTTCTGTGTTTTCAGACTCCCATTGAGTTCTATGGCATCCGCGACCTCAAGGGTGGCAGATTCAAAACTAGGTATGCTGAGTCGGAAAAGACGCAAGCGTAAATGTAGAATTTTTGATAACTTAGTGAGAGCTTCAAATAGTGTCAAATAAGAGGGCGAATGAACATAATTCTGTACGAATACCACTGTTTTCAACTTGCATCGATCTGTGTCAGATTGAGATTGCGGAGTCGTATTTTACGTCACAAATTTCATCATTTTCCGATCTTGACGCTTTGATAACTACGGCGGATCAATCTCACGACAATTACGACGCAGAATTCATGCGTATCTAAAGACCACTGCTCCATAACCTGTCCACCTGCTCTGAGGAGGTCGGACAGACATCGTCGGAAATCAACTCGATCGGGTTGATTGACACCCCCTGCAAATTGGCCACAAATCTGCAGGGAGCGGTATTGCACCAGCAGTTCACAAGAACTGCTGGTGCAATGATAAATGCTGACAGCGTATCCTGTCAGCATTTATCGATGTGCAGCGGACATGATCCACAATATCAGATCATGTCTGCTCGAACAACGTTAAATAGGCCCCCTGATCCCTAATTTAAGATCTTAATTTTGGCTGGATAAAGCATTGTGGCAGGAATTCCTGCTATTATTAATTTAGTGCCATCTCCCTTCTCTTTTGAGAGGTTTCTGCTGAAAATTCTTGAAATAGCTAAATATTATTTTAACCTTTAGAGAGGGGCATCTTTTGTCTATAATGATGTTAAATACTGACTTTATCTTGGAAATTCAGATATTTGACTATAATTGGTCTGTTTTTAGTTCTACCATCATTAGTTTTATATTGATTTCCTCCTCTATGTGCCCTTTCAACTATTATGGGTTGCTGTTGAGTTTGGATACCTAATTTGAGGGGAAGAGTTATTAATGGAAAATTTAAAAGGTCTTGGAATTCAGCTATTTCTGGTACACCTATAATCCTAATGTTGTTGCGGCATGAGCGGTCTTCTATATCTTCTAATCTGTCCTGAATAGCTTTAAACTGTGTTGATTGTTCTTTGATAATTTGTTCTTGTTTGAAATTGACATCTTCTAACTTTGAGATTCTATTTTCGTCTTCAATTAATCTATTTGAGATTTGTGAGATAATAGTAGTAACCGGGGCATTATTAATGCTGAGATTTGTTTAAGTAGGTCTTGTGTTTGAAAATTATGTGATATCATATTGGTCTGTTCAGGTATAAATTAAGTTGAACTATCATTCCCTAGTCTGGATTTTTTTCTTTGACTTTGGGTGGCATGACTGGTGATCTGGGTTTATTAGAAGTGATACATTTCTCCATGAAAGATCAGGAGAAACGAGATGTGTTCCCCTAAAAACTTAAAGAAAAATGTGCATACAGCCATGCAAAAAACAAGACAGAAAAAAAGAAAAAGTTTTAAAAAAAAGAAGTATTTGTGTGTAATGTATGCTTACTTAGTGAATGTCAGTGAATTAGTGAATAGGTAAGTCTTATATACTGTATATATACAGTAGACTCTCAATTAACTGACACCCAAGGGAACTGTTAGAGGCTCACTCGAGAAAGGACATACGTATCAAATGTATCATAACTATGAGGCAGACTTGGAACAGGATACTCAATCAAAGAAAAAATTCAGATAACGGTTCAAATGCATGATGAAAACAATGTGTTTATTCAGGAAATATGCTTGTACTAAGAAGTTAAAGCCGCGAGATAGTCCGCTTTGATACAGAATCATAATGCTGGATATTGCCAAGCTGATTCATTTTTTTTTTTTGTGAAGTGAAAATAGTTTATTGGGTCACTGTCCCAGTGCTTTATTAGCCTTCTTGCTCTTTATCCTTAATCAGCTTAGCTACAGGAACAAGGTACGCATACACAGGAATCACCATGGAGATGCTTGATTTCAGGAACAGAGTAAGCATACACAAGTATCACAGTAGAGATGCTTTGCTTCAGGGACAAAGGTAAGCATACACAGGTATCACAGCAAGGGTACTTGGCTTCAGGGCCCAGGTGTGCATACGCCAGTAAAACAACAAGGGCACTTGGTTACAGACTTTAGTCCCCTCTTTTTAGAAGTGCATATGCTTCCTCTTCTTCAGGGATCCATTATATCTTATGAGCTTCTCCTGGTCCTGTAAGGAGCCTTTCAATTGTTACTTGCAATCTTTGCAATACAGTCTTGTGGGTTGAATCCAACTGCCTGATGCCTCCCTCAGGTTGAGCAGATTCAACTTCACTGTATGCTTCTTCCTTACTTTGCAGTTCTGGTGCCTAAGAGTCTACAGTGTCTCTAAGCACCTCAAAGGTCTTAACCAGTAAATACAATATTCCCTTTAGTGTTTCAGGTCAAGCTAGTATGTACTGTATATTCACAACAAGAAAAAAGTCAGAAATAGACCTTATATTGACAGTAGTCCTCTCGGTATCCTCTCTTGATATGCACACACTTACTTTTTGTGTGTCAGGGTGCCAGGAATCAGACTGAGATGAGAAGTGCAAAAATAATCACACCTTTATTAATAGCAAAAAATAATAAAAAGTCCACAAGTCAAATAACAAGCCAGGAGTCAAAACCAGAGCTGGTAGTCAGACGAGCCGAGTCAGGAGCCAAAGCGAATAGTCAGACGAGCCGGAATCAGGAACAAGGAAAACAGCAGAGTCAGGAACAAGACAGAGATCAGGAACCAGGAAGGACGTCAGGCAGCCAGGTAATACACAGAAACTCTCACAAACAGGTCTGAGACAACGCAAAGGCAAAGCATACTGAACAGAGGCCCTTTAAATAATAACTGATGACATCACAATTCTGAGACTGTATCCTGTCTCACATGGATGATGCACACCAGTCTGGCCATAAAAGGAAGCAGCATTCCCCACAATGCACCATAGTCAGGAAGAGAGGTGAGTAAAATGGCTGCCAGCAGCACATGGCAAACAACAGGGAAAAAAATCCTGACAGTACCCTCCCCTCAACGACCCATCCCCGTGGGAGGACAAAAGGCTTATTGGGGAAACGGGCATGGAAGGCACGGAGGAGGGCGGGAGCATGAACATCAGAGGAGGGAACCCAAGAACGCTCCTCCGGATCGTAGCCCCTCCAGTGAACCAAATACTGTACACGGTCCCTGGATATACGAGAGTCAATAATGCTGCTGGCCTCATACTCCTCATGGTTGTCAACAAAGATAGGATGGGGACAAGGCAACACAGTGGTAAACCAATTACAAACCAATGTTTTCAAGAGGGAGACATGAAAAACATTGGAGATGCACATAGCAGGAGGAAGGTCAAGAGCGTAGGTCACAGGATTAACCCGTTGGAATATTCGAAAAGGACCAACATAACAGGGAGCCAGTTCATTGGAAGGCACACGAAGGTTCAAGTTGCGGGAGGACAGCCAAACTCTCTCACCAACCTGGTAGGAAGGTGCGGGCAGACGCCTACGATCAGCCTGGAACTTTTGGCACTGCATAGAACGATGAAGGCATTCCTGAATCTGCACGGAATACCCTGAGATATGAATGAATCGGGCAACAAGGATGGTTGAAACCCATAATTCGCCATGAACAGGGATAACTTGGAGGAAGCATTAATAGCACTATTATGAGCAAACTCTGCCCAAGGTAACAGTTCAGACCAATAATTGTGGTGATCTGAGACATAGCAATGGCGGAACTGTTCCAGAGCTTGATTAGACCGTTCCGCAGCCCCATTGGATTGAGGGTGATATGCCGAGGAGAAGGAAAGCTGGATCCCCATTTGAGCACAAAAGGAACACCAAAATCTGGAGACAAACTGGCTACCCCGGTCCAACACTATCTCCTTGGGTAACCCATGTAAACGGAAGACCTCCCGGGCAAAAATCGAAGCAAGCTCCTGAGCGGTAGGAAGCTTCATCAAGGGAATGCAATGTGACATTTTAGAAAAACGGTCAACCACCATAAGGATTACATTATTGCCATTGGAAACAGGGAGCTCGACAATGAAGTCCATGGAAAGATGTGTCCAAGGACGCTCACCATTAGCAATAGGTTGAAGAAGACCCACAGGAAGACGTCGAGGAGTCTTATTCTGTGCACAAACTGAGCAGGAGGCAACATACGCAGCAATATCAGAACGAAGACCTGGCCACCAGAATTGTCGAGTGACAGACCAAATCATTTGGTTCTTGCCTGGGTGACCTGCGGCTTTAGGATAGTGGTAAGTGTGCAAAAGTTTAGTTCGAAGATTCTCAGGAACAAAACACTTACCACTAGGTTTCTCAGGAGGTGCATTGGTTTGTGCAGCCAGGATCTCCTCCCCCAAGGGAGAAGTCAAATTAGTACGTATGGTAGCCAAAATATGGTCAGGAGTTATAACAGGAGTAGGTACAGACTCCTCCTTGGACAGAGGCGAAAATTGTCGAGAGAGGGCATCAGCCCTAGCATTCTTACTACCAGGCAGGTAGGAGACCACATAATTAAACTGGGACAAAAATAGCGCCCATCTGGCCTGTTGGGGTGACAAACGTTTTGCTTCAGATAGATAAGTTAAATTCTTGTGGTCAGTACGAAGGAGCACTGGCACGCTAGTACCCTCGAGAAAATGCCTCCATTCCTTGAGTGCCAAAATTATGGCCAGTAATTCCCTGTCACCAATTTCATAATTGCACTCCACTGGAGACAATTTCTTAGAGAAGAAACCACACGGATGCCAGGAACCGTCAAGCGTAGGACATTGAGACAAGAGGGCACCTACTCCAGTCTCAAATGCATCGACATCAAGAACGAAAGGCAGGACAGGGTTAGGATGAGCCAGAACTGGAGCGGCAGCAAAGGCAGTCTTAAGACTATCAAAGGCCTTAATGGCAGTAGGTGACCAATGGAGTGGATCATTCTCTTTACGGGTCATGTCTGTGATAGGTTTGACAAAGGAAGAAAAGTTTTTAATAAACTTTCTATAGTAATTGGCGAACCCCAAAAAACGTTGAATAGACCGAAGACCAACTGGGCGAGGCCACTGCAGAACTGCAAATAACTTGTCAGGATCCATGGAGAACCCTGCAACAGCGATAACATAACCTAGGAAGGTTACTTGAGTCTGATGGAACTCACATTTCTCGAGTTTACAAAACAGGCAGTTCTCACATAGTCTCTGAAGAACCCGTGTAACATCAGAACGATGAGCCTCAAGTGTGGGTGAGTGTATGAGGATGTCGTCTAAGTACACCACAACACACTGTTGCAACATATCTCGTAGGACATCATTAATAAATTCCTGAAAAACAGCAGGAGCATTACATAGGCCAAAGGGCATTACAAGATACTCATAATGTCCGCTCCTGGTGTTAAATGCTGTTCTCCATTCGTGACCCTCCTTAATCCTAACGAGATTGTACGCTCCTCTCAAATCAAGTTTAGTAAAGACCGTAGCTCCCTTGAGGCGGTCAAAGAGTTCCGTAATGAGCGGAATAGGGTAAGCATTCTTAATGGTAAGACGATTAAGACCCCTATAATCGATACATGGTCTTAACTCGCCACCCTTTTTCTTCACAAAGAAGAAGCCAGCCCCTGCAGGAGAGCAGGATTTGCGGATGATTCCCCGTGACAGAGCATTGGCAACATACTCCTCCATAGCACAATTCTCTGCAACAGACAGAGGGTACACCCGGCCCCGAGGAGGAATGGCTCCGGGTTGCAGGTCTATGGCACAATCGTAAGACCGGTGAGGAGGCAACGTACCGGCACGCACCTTGTCAAACATGTCTAGGAACTCTCAGTACTCCTCTGGCAATTGAGATACCGAAGAAGTGCACAAGACTTTAACTAGTTTCCGAAGACAAGTGGAAATACATTGCGCGGACCACAACAAAATTTTGGACCTGCGCCAGTCGAGACTGGGATTGTGCTTTTGGAGCCAGGGATAACCCAGAACAACCGGAAAATGCGGAGAGTTTATCACCTGGAACTGGAGGGTTTCAAAATGGATAGCCCCAACAGCCATGGACAATGGAGCAGTCTTGTGAGTAACGAGTGCGGGCTGAAGGGGCCTGCCATCAATGGCCTCAATAGCAAGCAGAACGGACCGAGGAAAAACAGGAATGGAATGCTTTGATACAAAAGCACTGTCAATAAAATAGCCTGCAGCACCGGAGTCAAAAAGAGCCTGAGTGACTATGGAGGAGTCCACCCAGGAAAGGACAACCATGACAAAAGGTTTCTCCTTAAGCGGTTCCGGGGACGAGGATAAACCACCCAAGGTCTGCCCCCGACAGGACCTTAGGTGTGAGCGTTTCCTGGCCGTGTAGGACAAGACTTCAAAAGGTGGCCCTGTAACCCACAATAGAGGCAGAGCCCTCCCTCCTCTTAAAGGCCCTCTCCACCGCGGAGAGACGCATGAATCCCAACTGCATTGGCTCAGCAGTACCTGTTGACTCAGGACCAGGAGGAATGGGAGGAGAGGGAGGCATGGGTGGGAACGAACACGTAGGAGACAATGGAACAGGAGTCTTCCGCAAGCGCTCCTTGAAAGAGGGCCTCTCTCTGAGTCTGATGTCAATTAGGATCAAAAAAGACACCAATGCCTTGAGATCCTCTGGTAAATCTCTGGCAGCAACTTCGTCTTTAATCGCATCAGAGAGCCCATGAACGAAGACGGCAACAAGGGCTTCATTGTTCCAACCTACCTCTGCGGCAAGCGTACAGAACTCAATAGCATACTTATCAACAGATCTTGTACCTTGCTGAATGGACATGAGTAGTTTAGCAGCAGAAGAGGAGCGAGCCAGAACATCAAATACCCTTCGAAAGGAGGCCACAAATTCAGGGTAATTTGAAATCACAGGTTTATTAGTCTCCTACAAGGGATTAGCCCAGGCAAGAGCTGTGTCAGAGAGTAACGAGATGAGAAATCCCAGCTTAGCTCTGTCAGAGGGAAACGCCTGAGATAACATCTCAAAGTAAATGCCCACCTGGTTCACAAACCCTCTGCACTGAATAGGATCGCCTCCATATCGCTGAGGTAGAGGTGCAGAACCGGACATGCTCCTGGTAGGCATAGGTGCAGCAGAGGAAACAGGAGCAGCCATAACTTGCAGGATAGTTAGGTCCAAATGTGCAGTGCGAGTCAGCAGGGTTTGCAGGGCTAGTGCAAATTGATCCAAGCGGTGATCCTGTTCATCCATCCTGGAAATGATGGCAGGTAAAGGTGGATTATTAGCACCATCAGGATTCATGGCCTTTGCGTAATGTCAGGGTGCAAGGAATCAGACTGAAACGAGAAGTGCAAAAATAATCACACCTTTATTAATAGCAAAAAATAATAAAAAGTCCACAAGTCAAATAGCAAGCCAGGAGTCAAAACCAGAGCTGGTAGTCAGACGAGCCAAGTCAGGAGCCAAAGCGAATAGTCAGACGAGCCGGAATCAGGAGCAAGGAAAACAGCAGAGTCAGGAACAAGCCAGGGATCAGGAACCAGGAAGGACGTCAGGCAGCCAGGTAATACACAGGAACTCTTACAAACAGGTCTGAGACAACGCAAAGGCAAAGCATACTGAACAGAGGCCCTTTAAATAATAACTGATGACATCACAATTCTGAGACTGCATCCTGTCTCACATGGATGATGCACACCAGTCTGGCCATAAAAGGAAGTGTAGGAAATGAGCAGCATCCCCCACAATGCACCATAGTCAGGAAGAGAGGTGAGTAAAATGGCTGCCAGCAGCACATGGCAAACAACAGGGAAAAACCCCTGACATTGTGACCTTGAAACTTGTAACAGAAACTGTTTCCCTCTAGAAACCAAAAGAGGCTTTGATTGCTTGTCTGCATACCCAGGTTATTTCAATAGTACCGTTTGAGCTGTCATATAGCATCCAGTACTCCTCATCTGTTGCAGCCTGCGCGGCATTGAAAAAATCACCAGGGGCCACTGGGGACGTAGCAATCTTCCACTTAGGTACTTCTGCAACACTTTTATGCACCTTCAGCCAACAATTACACAGTTCTGAAGTATAGCTAAATCCCGGTTCTGGCTTATGGGTATCCCTTTTGAGACCAACTCATCCGTGGGTTAATTCAGAGGTGCGTGTCTCTAAACATGCACATGCTTTTCTAGTGCATGCTGTGTCCGCATATAGCCCTGACCTAGGGCTGTGGGTAGTATCGTTCTGGAGGCCGGATCTCAACCATTTCCCTATAATCAGTAGCAGCTTGACCCCGTTTGAAACTGCTGGGGCAAATCTTCCAAACACACTTAGTGCCAAGAAAGTGCTGAAAAACTTGGAGGTGTTCAAAGGCTGCTTTCTCCCCAAACCAAAGCAGCGCAGCGTGCAGTCATCACGTCACTCCTCCCTTTATGGTCCTCCCAAGGTTGTGGATCCTATCCAGTTTCATCCAAGCTAATTGTTAGATGCATGGAGAACAAATTCCAAGAAGAGTTGTTCACACAGTCTTTCATCCATTTTATATTTGGTATATTTAGTAGATTGAATTAGCCAGTCAAGTGGCAATCTCAGAAGAGTAGCATAATTATACACTTTTAAATTAGGCAAGGCCAGCCCACCCTTATTCTAGAGCTTTCTGCCCTGCCAGAGAAAATATGTCAAAGGTTTTGAAATACTTTTGATATCTTGATTTTTGATTAACTTAGGAAGCATTCATAGGGTATACAGTATTCCAAGAAGAATTAACATTTTAAAGGTTGCAACTCTTCCATACAATGAAAGGGAAAGATTTACTCAATTATTTAGTTATTTGATACTATGCTGTAAGATAATCATTATATTTTCTTAATACCAATTGTTGGTAGTGGCAGACAAGTATGTCCCCAGATATTTTAAACAACATTGTTTCCATAAATGGATGATGTAGGTCTTTAACCATAGAACTTTAGATTTTGAAAAATAATTTTTTTATCCTGAGACCTTGCTATAGTTGATTTATAATTTCCTCTATTTATCTGCGGTAGTTATACACAGCAACAAATCATCTGCAAAGGACGAGATCTGAAAAAACTCCTTACCCAGTTTGCAACCTAATATAGTATCTCTCAGTCTTATGGCTAGTGGTTCTAAAACCATTTTAAAGAGAAGCGGTGACATCAGTCATCCCTATCTGGCGCCTCTGTGTTTTTCTCTTCTTCCAGATTGTTACCTTATCAGGATCCTGATCATTCTAGGACAGAGAGCTGCCTCTTTTTCTTCTTGGAATATTATTGGGACTCTGGTGTTTGATATTTGAATTATTGTCTTTTTTTTATACAGTTCATATCTTTGTTTGTGTTTTTTTAGTGATTTGGAGAGCGCCCCCTTGAGGAAGTTGTTTTGTGTTTTCTATCAATCTTTTTCTCGTATATATCCCTGTCTAGTCCCTCTATACAGAGGAAGAGAAGAGAATATGTTGGTATTTGTCATCAAAGGTTCAAGAAGTTACTGCAAAACCCAAAATTTGCTAAAGCTTCACACATAAATTTCCACTCTACTCTGTCGAACGCCTTCTCCACATCCAAGAACAGGAGAAAGCCCTCCAACAGAGCAGGACAGTCAGCCTTTGCCATCTCTTCCTTATAGTAGCAGATAACATTTTGTATCTTGCTGGTGTTGATTTTGGAGGTTCTACCCTTCACAAACCCCACCTGATCGGGATGCACGAGATTAGGAAGTATAATTTTTAATCTATCCGCCAACAGTTTTATGAATATCTTGTAATCCAGCTTTAGTAAAGAGATGGGTATATAAGATGAAACCTCCCCAGGATTCCTATATTCTTTTGGAATCAGTATTATATTTGATGCTTCAAAGTATTCTGTAATCTTATGATTGTGGCTGTAGTATTGTTCATAAAGAGCTTTCAGAATTAGAGTTAGCTCTTCCCTCCATTGTTGAATAAAATTCCAGTGGTAAGCCACCTGGACCTGGTGCCTTCTCTTTTCTCATAGCTTTAATTGTTTAATCAATTTATTCAACAGAAATAGACCCATTTAGGAGATTTAGATAATCTACCTAGATTTTAGGGAGATCCAGTCCCTGTAATTATTTAGCAATATCTTCTCTTAAAGGATGCTGAGAAGTGTATAGTTTCCTATAATACTCTTGGAAGAGGGTTATCATTTCCTCTACATTATTACTAGCTCTTATAGTCTGAACAGATTTGCTTTTCTTAAACATTTTGAATAAACTTGATAGATATTTTCCTACCTTGTTCCCGAACCTATCAAATGGAACCATGTTTTTGTTGATGGATTCTTGTGCTGTACTTTATAAAAATATGTCTCTCTTTGTTTTACTGAGAAAGTACTTATTCTTATTACTGCTAATTGCATTTTTTTAAATGTTGCATAAGCTAAGGCCAGACTAGTAGCAAGATTATTATTCATTGTCTGTTGATCTTTTCTTAGATTGATCACATAAGATATAATTTCTGATTTAAGCATGGCTTTAGCTGCTTCTCAAACGATTGGAATATTATCTTTATGTTCTACATTGCTAGTACTATATTCCTTCCAACACTGCTCTAGAACATTTTTAAACTTAGCAGATTTCTGAAGATAATGTTGAAAAAAAGTATTGTAATTATACTTATGAGACTCATTTAAAGTTAGAAAGATCGTTGCATGATCTGCAATCTATTCCCGATGTTTCCGGCTTGCCGGAACAAGAGTTAAGAAGCAGCGGTCATAAGACCGCTGCTCCTTAACTCATCGCCACCTCTGAGGTGGCAGACTGCAATCATCCCGATCAGAGAAGATCGGGATGATTGACACCCCCTGCTAGCGGCCACAAATGTGCAGGGGGCGGCATTGCACAAGCATTTCACAAGAAATGCTTGTGCAATGTTAAATGCCTAGAGTGTATGCTACAGCATGTCCGCCCGGCATTTGATAAAATGGCCCATTTGACTCTAGATACCAAAGTGTCTGATATTAAAAAAATGTCCAATCTAGATAGAATGTTGTGAGTCTTAGATAAGCAATTGGGATTAAATAGTCTCCAAACATCCACCAAATTAAATTGAGAATAAAAGGAACAGAAGATCTTAGATTCATAGTGTAATTGGGACTTCTGTGTCTTATTCATTTTCTTTGTATAGGATATTTTCTTTCTATCTAAATACAAATTAGGTGTAGCATTAAAGTCTTCAGATAATATCATTTTTACATCTGGGAATTTA
Source organism: Bombina bombina (assembly GCF_027579735.1). Lineage (NCBI taxonomy): Eukaryota > Metazoa > Chordata > Amphibia > Anura > Bombinatoridae > Bombina > Bombina bombina. The sequence continues at coordinate 26,834,083 of NC_069501.1, forward strand.
TTTAGGATATTATAGATCTTCTTCCAGAACTTCCAATCTGAACCATTTGGGCCATATATATTTCTTACAAGAAAGTCAGTGCCTTCTATTGTTAATAATAAGAACAAGAATCTGCCTTCCTTATCTTTTACTATTTGCTTTATTTTAATCAGAATTTCTACCCCACTGGCGACCTTAGAAAAAGATGATGAAAAGTGCTCTCTAATCCATCTTGCTCTTATTTTAGAGTGTTCTGAGAGATGCGTCTCTTGCAAGCAAATAATATCTACTTTATTGTAACTCAAATAGGTTATATTGGCTTTACATTTAAATGGGGAATGAATACCTCCCACATTCCAAGAAATGACCTTAACCATTAATTAAAAAAGAAGGATGACTTAGTGAGATAGTAGGGAGGAGGGGAAAAACAGAGAGGAAAAAAGGACAAAGAATATAATAACTATTCATAAAAACTATCAAGACAAAATACACATAAATTAGACAAAGTATTATTTCTTATTTTAAACTACTCCTTTTTGTAAGCAATTAAGTGCCTAGTTGCTCCCTGATTGGTTAAGGAAACAAAAAATAATAATTATTTTAAATACTTCCTTGTCCATCTGTCAACAATTATTCCCACTACCCTTTATCTTGCATCTTGTTCTTGTATAATTGACACATGCTCATTTTACAGTGATCTCAAAAACATTACTGTGACGGACCGCCTGGTAACCCAAATGAGTACCTCCGTCAGAACACATCCCTTGTCCTGCACATCCCTTTATCCAGAGCAATAGCTCCTGGTATCTCCCTTTGACCGCAGTCTAAAGTTATGGAGGAGAACAGATCTGAGGCAACACTCAGTTGTCTGAACACAAAAATGAACACTTTATTTGAAGGCAGCACACAGATTTATACACCCTGGCATTCCAGAGTCACAGAGCTTCAGGTTACATAGGGAATTGGTTAAACAGTAAAGCAAACATATGAACAATGCATCAAACCTCTAACAATTGTCTATTCACAGGTGAAACAGATTAACATATCAAGTTAATTAACTGTGGAGGAAAGTTTACTCAGACAATCTGATGTTGGGCAGTCTAGTTAACATAATCACACAGGAAGACAATCAGTTTACCCAGACAGACTCCTGAGACACAATCAGATTAGAAACGTAAATAAAATACATCTTATTACAGAATATAAAAACAGCTCTTATTAACTATTAAGTCATTTATGCCCACTTGGTTTATAGAGTCACAATTGCTCCCACAAGGGGCACTCACACCCTGTACCCATCCTGTATTTATGGATACAGGGTGACATGGACATAAGACAGAGTTATGAAAGTACATGGGGTGTCCAGCATATAAAATTCCACATTTCCATGCAGTCTCTGGGTGTCCTTAAGCCCATGTACCTCCAGCCCAAAGAATGTTCCATAACAGGCCCTCAGATCTTGTATGTATATGCTTTGTATATCCCATCTACAATAGTTCTCAAGTACCCATATAACAAACATTTTGGAATTTTCAACCCTTGATGCATTTTTATTTATAAAACTTAGCAGAAAAGAAATAATAACAACAATTTTTTTAAAAAAGGAACACATCTTCAACCCAGTACCTTGTTCTATTGCAATCCTTCCTAAGACCTTATATGTGTTTCTCCTTCTTAAATGAACAATACCAGTGTTAATACCAGCATAAAAAACATCATGGGCTCGATCCAAAATGCAGCGTCACCCGCAAAAGTCAGCGACGCCCGTTTTTGCGCTGTTTAGGTATCACATATATGGCGTAACATACAAGTTATGCGCGTACATTTCACCCGTCGCCCGCAATTTTTACTCCCATAAGCTAACATAGAACCGCGTTGCAAATCGGTATCCAATATCCAGCGCAAGGACTTACGTGGCGAAAATGGAGAAATCTTACTCCATTTTTACCTTGCCATAAAAGGCAGCCGTAGCAAGCCTTGTGCTGAGTATGGGAGCACCGTAACTCCCGAAAATGCCTGCAAAAATAAACTAACACCTAACGCATGCGCAATGTCTATCTACATGTCAACCGCAATCCCCCAACGCAATAACTGATAAAGTCTATTAACCCCTATATCCGCCATCAGACCAACACCGCAAGTAATAACAAAATTATTAACCCCTAAATCCGCCAACCCCAACATCGCAAACTACCTATTAAAACTATTAACCTTAATCCGCCATTAACCCACAACGCAATAAAATTATTAAAGTATTAAAGTATTAACCCCTAAACCACCATAGCCCACAACGCAATAAACCTATTAAAGTATTAACCTCTAAACCGCCATAGTCCACAACGCAATAAACCTATTAAAGTATTAACCCCTAAACCACCATAGCCCACAACGCACACAACTAAAATCAGATGTTTACTAAGTTGACCAGTTTTCCAAGACACGATTTAAAGGCCCATGAAACCCATATGTTTTCTTTCATGATTTAGAAAGAGCATGCAATTTTAAATAACTTTCCAATTGACATCTATCTGATTTTCTTCCTTCTCTTGATATCCTTTGTTGAAAATCATATCTAAATATGCTCAGTAGCTGCTGATTGGTGGCTGCACATAGATACCTCATGTGATTGGCTCACCCATATGCGCTGCTATTTCTTCAACAAAGGATATCTAAAGAATGAAGGCATATCTTAGCCAGTGCCTCACCAGCCTCTGACCTCACCACATGTCACATTGAGTTTTTCTCCTCTCATCCTAAACGGTGAGCCTTGGCTCCTGACTGGACCTCGAAGGAACAGAGAGCAAAACGCCAGAGAAACCACCTATTGCAGGGAACTTTGGAGACCTAAACTGGGCCTACCTAAATAACCTTATTTCTACTCTTCTCACTTTACATTGTATCCTTCATCGCTGGTGTTATTGATACACAAGTTTAATTATTTTATATGTTGACACTACCAACCTCATACTATGTTGATATGCAAATTAGATATAATTGTTTATAGTTTTTCGTTATCATCAGTTAATATAATGATTTGTCCACAAGCAACTTTATATTTGTCACTCCTTCTCTTTATCTTTTTCTCTTGCCTTTTTCTCTTTCTTCTCTCTTTCTCTCTCTCTCTCTAGCTGGGTTCTTTGCTCCCCTATTCTATCACACAATACTAAGCAATCCAAATGGTCACCATTAAATTCTGATCATACAATGTTAGGGGTTTAAACCCCCAAGTAAAATAAGTTTTTTGTTAAGATCTCTCACACACCATGATCCAGATGTTGTATTCTTACAGGAGACTCACTATAAAATAGACGATCCACCTAGACTCCTTTCTAAAAATTACTTAGTCAATGAATTTGCCCCTTTTACTAAAAAGGCCAAAGGAGTTGCCATTCTGATACACAAGAGAGTGGCATATGATGTGATTCATGTAGAAAATGACCCCCAAGCTACATATGTCATAGCTATTTGTAACTTAAACCACTGACACTATACTTTAGTGTCAATTTATTTACCAAATGCCAAACAACCTAAATACTTAAACAAAATCTTACAATTGGTAGATAAGATACTGCAAGTCATTTTTTTGGGAGGGGGGGGGGGTTAATATGGTATGGAACTGTAAATTAGACTGGAAAACTTTCAGTCCTTTAGTGAAAGCGCTACAGGCTCAAAACCTATCCTCCAAATTCAGATCTCATATGTCACAATTTGGCTTTTATGATATCTGGAGGTCTTTCCAATCCCTAGATAAAGTTTACACACATTTTTCAAACCCACATACTTTATACTCTAGACTGGACTATATTTTTTGTCAGGCTACCACCTTAGACTTAGTCATGTCTGCTAAAATACACCTATGCCCTGGTCTGATCACAACCAAGTGTCAGTGGACATTATTGGCTCAGATGCACAAGATGTTAAGGTATTTGGCGTATGTCCCAACTAATTATTTCTGATATCACATTCTGAGAGAAGTTAAGGAGAAATATCATCAGCCTTATTCAAGCTAGATTAGATAATAATTCTATACAGGATGCCGTCCTATGGGGGGGGGGGATGGAATTAAGGCCATGACTAGAGGGTATATTATTATTAAAAAAACAGGCTTTGATTAAAAAATCTTTAGGGCTCACTTTATCCCAGGCCCATTGTACACTTAGGTCACTAGAACACCATAATCATTCTTCCCCCTCTCCACAACTCACCACTCAAATAACGAAAGTGAAAAATCTGTCAATTGGAATTACTAAGAACCCAGCAACATCTTCTAAAGCTCAAACAACTTTTCTATTACAAGGGTACCAAAGCAGACATTATGCTTGCAGATAAATTAGGAAACCGTACAGGTCTTACACGCATGCATCAAATTAAACACACTGACCAAGTTTATGCCTCCCCTCACAAATAGGAGAACGTTTCTGAGAATTCTATGAATCCCTACATAACATTGAGTATATGGAACATATATGTTCTTAAAAATCTCAATTCACTTAAGGCTCCATGCCCAGATAGTTATCCAACACCTTTTAATAAAACATTCATAGAAGAGTTATCCCCTATTCTTTTGAGATTTTTTCGCTTAGCTGGTAATGAGGGTGCATTCAGAAAGGAATTATTGGAGGCCTCCATTAACAATCCCTAAACCTGATAAGGACCCCTCTATATATACTAACTATCAACCCATCTTACTAATTAATGTAGAAATTAAGATTTATTCCAAAATTTTGTCTAATCGCATCTCTAAATTTCTGCCTTCCTTAATTAATATAGACCAAGTAGGCCTTTATACTAGGCGTCTTCTTAATATTTTTTTTGTGAATCCACCAGGTTAAATAAACCTTTCTCAGTCATTTCTTTAGATACTGAGAAAGCATTTGACCGAGTCCATTGGGATAACCTGTGGTAAGTTCTAGATAACTTTCCATTCCTACGAGAAATCCAATCTTAAATAAACAAATAGATTGAGAAGCACTAATAAAGCTTAAGAAACAATAAATCACAGTTAATATAAACACAATTTATTTAAACACTCTGTGCTATATGATTAGATATATCATATATAAAACCCGGATAACAATTCATACACTCTAAAATTGATAAAATTAATACTAAGGGGGGTAGTTATCAAGCCGTCAACCTCAAATACGCTGGAATTCCACAGCGTATTTGTGGCGAGGCTGATTCGCCTTAGTTATCAAAGGCTAGAGACCGGCAAAAGTAGAATTTTGTGACGTAAGCTTCGATCCGCCGGAATCAGTCCGACACAGATCGATTCTTACGTCACTCCAGATGTTCCGCACACAAGTGCGGCACAATCTGACTACTTTTGCTAGTTATCAAAAAACTAGCAGGTACGCTCTGCACTTTTCCGGCCCAGCGTACCTGGTTTTCAATCAATGGGAGTCTGACCATAGCGAAAGCTCATGTTCGCTGCTGCCAGACATCCCATTGATTCCTATGGGAGCTGTCTACACCTAACACCCTAACATGTACCCCGAGTCTAAACACCCCTAATCTGTCCCCCCTACACTGCCGCAACTAAATGCATTTATTACCCCCTAAACCGCCGCTCCCAGAGCCCACCGCCACTATAATAAACATGTTAACCCCTAAACCGCCGCTCCCTGACCCCGCCGCAACTATAATATATGTATTAACCCCTAAACCGCCGCTCCCAGACACCGCCGCCACCTACATGATACCTATTAACCCCTATCCTGCCCCCCCTATACCGCCGCCCTCTATAATAAAGTTATTAACCCCTATCCTGCCGAACCCGGACCTCACCGCAACTAAATAAATAATTTAACCCCTAAACCGCCACTCCCGGACCCCGCCGCAACTATATTAAACTTATTAACCCCTTTCCTGCCCCCCCTACACCGTCGCCACCTATAATAAATTTATTAACCCCTATCCTGCCCCCCTACACCGTCGCCACTGTAATAAAATTATTAACCCCTAAACCTAAGTCTAACACTAACCCTAACACCCCCATAACTTAAATATTAATTAAATAAATCTAAATAATATTTCTCTTATTAACTAAATTAATCCTATTTAAAACTAAATACTTACCTTTAAAATAAACCCTAATATAGCTGCAATATAAATAATAATTATATTGTAGCTATCTTAGGATTTATTTTTATTTTACAGGCAACTTTCAATTTATTTTAACTAGGTACAATAGCTATTAAATAGTTATTAACTATTTAATAGCTACCTAGCTAAAATAAAGATAAATTTACCTGTAAAATAAAAACTAACCTAAGTTACAATTACACCTAACACTACACTATCATTAAATAAATTATTCCTATTTAAAACTAAATACTTACCTGTAAAATAAACCCTAAGATAGCTACAATATAATTAATAATTACATTGTAGCTATTTTAGGATTTATATTTATTTTACAGGTAACTTTGTATTTATTTTAGCTAGTTAGAATAGTTATTAAATAGTTATTAACTATTTAATAACTACCTAGCTAAAAGAAATACAAAATTACCTGTAAAATAAATCCTAACCTAAGTTACAATTAAACCTAACACTACACTATCATTAAATTAATTAAATAAATTAACTACAAATAACTACAATTAAATACAATTACATAAACTAACTAAAGTACAAAAAATAAAAAAAGCTAAGTTACAAAAAATAAAAAAAATAAGTTACAAACATTTAAAAAATATTACAACAATTTTAAGCTAATTACACCTAATCTAAGCCCCCTAATAAAATAACAAAGCCCCCCAAAATAAAAAAAATGCCCTACCCTATTCTAAATTAAAAAAGTTCAAAGCTCTTTTACCTTACCAGCCCTTAAAAGGGCCTTTTGCGGGGCATGCCCCAAAGAAAACTGCTCTTTTGCCTGTAAAAGAAAAATATAACCCCCCAACATTAAAACCCACCACCCACATACCCCTAATCTAACCCAAACCCCCTTAAATAAACCTAACACTACCCCCCTGAAGATCATCCTACCTTGAGTTGTCTTCAGCCAGCCGACCCACCGATGGAACCGAAGAGGAGATCCGGAGCGGCAGAAGTGATCCTCCAAGGGGCGCTGAATAAGTCTTCCATCCGATGAAGTCATCATCCAGGCGGCGCTGAAGAAGTCTTCCATCCGGGCAATGTCATCTTCCAAGCGGCGCTGAAGAAGTCTTCCATCCGGGCGATGTCATCTTCCAAGCGGGGTCTTCAATCTTCTTTCTTCAGGATTCATCTTCATCCCGCCGACGCGGAACATCCTTCTTCCCCAACGGACTAACGACGAATGAAGGTTCCTTTAAGGGACGTCATCCAAGATGGCATCCCTTCAATTCCGATTGGTTGATAGGATTCTATCAGCCAATCGGAATTAAGGTAGGAAAAATCTGATTTGTTGATTGAATCAGCCAATCAGATTGAAGTTCAATCCAATTGGCTGATCCAATCAGCCAATCAGATTGAGCTCGCATTCTATTGGCTGTTCCGATCAGCCAATAGAATGCGAGCTCAATCTGATTGGCTGATCCAATCAGCCAATCAGATTTTTCCTACCTTAATTCCGATTGGCTGATAGAATCCTATCAGCCAATCGGAATTGAAGGGACGCCATCTTGGATAACGTCCCTTAAAGGAGCCTTCATTCGTCGTTAGTCCGTCGGGGAAGAAGGATGTTCCGTGTCGGCGGGATGAAGATGGATCCTGAAGAAAGAAGATTGAAGACCCCGCTTGGAAGATGACATCGCCCGGATGGAAGACTTCTTCATCGCCGCTTGGAAGATGACATCGCCCGGATGGAAGACTTCTTCAGCGCCCCTTGGAGGATCACTTCTGCCGCTCCGGATCTCCTCTTCGGTTCCATCGGTGGGTCGGCTGGCTGAAGACAACTCAAGGTAGGATGATCTTCAGGGGGGTAGTGTTAGGTTTATTTAAGGGGGGTTTGGGTTAGATTAGGGGTATGTGGGTGGTGGGTTTTAATGTTGGGGGGGGTTGTATTTTTCTTTTACAGGCAAAAGAGCAGTTTTCTTTGGGGCATGCCCCGCAAAAGGCCCTTTTAAGGGCTGGTAAGGTAAAAGAGCTTTGAACTTTTTAAATTTAGAATAGGGTAGGGCATTTTTTTATTTTGGGGGGGCTTTGTTATTTTATTAGGGGGCTTAGATTAGGTGTAATTAGCTTAAAATTGTTGTAATATTTTTTAAATGTTTGTAACTTATTTTTTTTATTTTTTGTAACTTAGCTTTTTTTATTTTTTGTACTTTAGTTAGTTTATGTAATTGTATTTAATTGTAGTTATTTGTAGTTAATTTATTTAATTAATTTAATGATAGTGTAGTGTTAGGTTTAATTGTAACTTAGGTTAGGATTTATTTTACAGGTAAGTATTTAGTTTTAAATAGGAATAATTTATTAAAGTATAGTGTAGTGTTAGGTGTAATTGTAACTTAGGTTAGTTTTTATTTTACAGGTTAATTTCTCTTTATTTTAGCTAGGTTGCTATTAAATAGTTAATAACTATTTAATAGCTATTGTACCTAGTTAAAATAAATTGAAAGTTGCCTGTAAAATAAAAATAAATCCTAAGATAGCTACAATATAATTATAATTTATATTGTAGCTATATTAGGGTTTATTTTAAAGGTATTTAGTTTTAAATAGGATTAATTTAGTTAATAATAGAAATATTATTTAGATTTATTTAATTAATATTTAAGTTAAGGGGGTGTTAGGGTTAGTGTTAGACTTAGGTTTAGGGGTTAATAATTTTATTACAGTGGCGGCGGTGTAGGGGGGGCAGGATAGGGGTTAATAAATTTATTATAGGTGGCGACGGTGTAGGGGGGGCAGGATAGGGGTTAATACGTTTAATATAGGTTGCGGCGGGGTCTGGGAGCGGCGGTTTAGGGGTTAAATTATTTATTTAGTTGCAGCGAGGTCCGGGATCGGCAGGATAGGGGTTAATAACTTTATAATAGAGGGCGGCGGTATAGGGGGGCAGTATAGGGGTTAATAGGTATAATGTAGGTGGCAGCGGTGTCCGGGAGCGGCGGTTTAGGGGTTAATAACTTTATTTAGTTGTGGGGGGCTCCGGGGGCACCAGTATAGGGGGTATAACAGTGTAGTTAGTGTGGGTGCTTAGTGACAGGCTAGCAATAAATCTGTCAAAAAGCCGAAGAGCAGCGAGATCGGATGAGTGATAACTCTCACAATCCGCTGCTCATCGCCCCGTACTTGGTGCGCGGCTTTTTGACAGCTTTATTGATAACTTAGGCGAAATTTTGCAGGTCCGCGGCGGCAATGTGAGGCAAGCTTAGGCGGGCGTATTGGGCCGGCGAAGGCAGGTAAAGTAGACGCTTTGATAACTACCCCCCCATGAGTGTGCACTCCACATAAAACACATAAAAACTTATATAAAACTTATAATAATGAACTGGTTCAGTAGTGATATATAACTGTATATTACTCTCTAATCACAAAACCCTTTCGTTGATGCCTTGGGAATCATGTGTCCTGTGTTGGCCAATAGGAAACTAGAATACACGTTACTTTTAATTTCAAAATGTAACAGTTTTTCTTTTTAGTTGTATCCAAAAAAAAACAAAATGTCACAATATAAAGCGCTTTATATATATTAGTGGTTTTATACTGTTCTCAAGAAAATTATGAACAGATTGTCGATCCTTACTCGCAAAGTATGCTGTGTTACAGTGGTCATATAATCACTATGACCTAGATTTGGAGTTTGGCGTTAGCCGTGAAAACCAGCGTTAGAGGCTCCTAACGCTGGTTTTAGGCTACCGCCGGTATTTGGAGTCACTCAAAATAGGGTCTAACGCTCACTTTTCAGCCGCGACTTTTCCATACCGCAGATCCCCTTACGTCAATTGCGTATCCTATCTTTTCAATGGGATTTTTCTAACTCCGGTATTTAGAGTCGTTTCTGAAGTGAGCGTTAGACATCTAACGACAAAACTCCAGCCGCAGGAAAAAAGTCAGTAGTTAAGAGCTTTCTGGGCTAACGCCGGTTTCTAAAGCTCTTAACTACTGTACTCTAAAGTACACTAACACCCATAACCTACCTATGTACCCCTAAACCGAGGTCCCCCCACATCGCCGACACTCTAATACATTTTTTTAACCCCTAATCTGCCGACCGCCACCTACGTTATCCTTATGTACCCCTAATCTGCTCCCCCTAAAACCGCCGACCCCTGTATTATATTTATTAACCCCTAATCTGCCCCCTCAACGTCGCCTCCATCTGCCTACACTTATTAACCCCTAATCTGCCGACCGCAAAGAGCCGCCACCTACGTTATCCTTATGTACCCCTAATCTGCTGCCCCTAACACCGCCAACCCCTATATTATATTTATTAACCCCTAATCTGCCCCCCTCAACGTCGCCTCCACCTGCCTACACTTATTAACCCCTAATCTGCCGAGTGGACCTGAGCGCTACTATAATAAAGTTATTAACCCCTAATCCGCCTCACTAACCCTATAATAAATAGTATTAACCCCTAATCTGCCCTCCCTAACATCGCTGACACCTAACTTCAAACATTAACCCCTAATCTGCCGACTGGAGCTCACCGCTACTCTAATAAATGTATTAACCCCTAAAGCTAAGTCTAACCCTAACACTAACACCCCACTAAGTTAAATATAATTTACATCTAACGAAATTAATTAACTCTTATTAAATAAATTATTCCTATTTAAAGATAAATACTTACCTGTAAAATAAATCCTAATATAGCTACAATATAAATTATAATTATATTATAGCTATTTTAGGATTTATATTTATTTTACAGGTAACTTTGTATTTATTTTAACCAGGTACAATAGCTATTTAATAGTTAAGAACTATTTAATAGCTAAAATAGTTAAAATAATTACAAAATTACCTGTAAAATAAATACTATCCTAAGTTACAATTAAACCTAACACTACACTATCAATAAATTAATTAAATAAACTACCTACAATTACCTACAATTAACCTAACACTACACTATCAATAAATTAATTAAATACAATTCCTACAAATAAATACAATTAAATAAACTAGCTAAAGTACAAAAAATAAAAAAGAACTAAGTTACAAAAAATAAAAAAATATTTACAAACATAAGAAAAATATTACAACAATTTTAAACTAATTACACCTACTCTAAGCCCCCTAATAAAATAACAAAGCCCCTCAAAATAAAAAAATGCCCTAACCTATTCTAAATTACTAAAGTTCAAAGCTCTTTAACCTTACCAGCCCTGAACAGGGCCCTTTGCGGGGCATGCCCCAAGAAGTTCAGCTCTTTTTCCTGTAAAAAAAAACATACAATACCCCCCCCCCCAACATTACAACCCACCACCCACATACCCCTAATCTAACCCAAACCCCCCTTAAATAATCCTAACACTAAGCCCCTGAAGATCTTCCTACCTTATCTTCACCCTGCCAGGTTCACCGATCCGTCCTGAAGAGCTCCTCCGATGTCCTGATCCAAGCCCAAGCGGGGGGCTGAAGAGGTCCATGATCCGGCTGAAGTCTTCATCCAAGCGGGAGCTGAAGAGGTCCATGATCCGGATGAAGTCTTCATCCAAGCGGGAGCAGAAGAGGTCCATGATCCGGATGAAGTCTTCTATCAACTGCATCTTCAATCTTCTTTCTTCCGGATCCATCTTGCAGACCTCCGACGCGGAACATCCTCTTCTGCCGACGCCTACTAGCAGAATGACGGTTCCTTTAAGGGATGTCATCCAAGATGGCGTCCCTCGAATTCCGATTGGCTGATAGGATTCTATCAGCCAATCGGAATTAAGGTAGGAATATTCTGATTGGCTGATGGAATCAGCCAATCAGAATCAAGTTCAATCCGATTGGCTGATCCAATCAGCCAATCAGATTGAGCTCGCATTCTATTGGCTGTTCCGATCAGCCAATAGAATGCGAGCTCAATCTGATTGGCTGATTGGATCAGCCAATCGGATTGAACTTGATTCTGATTGGCTGATTCCATCAGCCAATCAGAATATTCCTACCTTAATTCCGATTGGCTGATAGAATCCTATCAGCCAATCGGAATTCGAGGGACGCCATCTTGGATGACGTCCCTTGTAGGAACCGTCATTCGGCTAGTAGGCGTCGGGAGAAGAGGATGTTCCGCGTCGGAGGTCTGCAAGATGGATCCGGAAGAAAGAAGATTGAAGATGCAGTTGATAGAAGACTTCATCCGGATCATGGACCTCTTCAGCTCCCGCTTGGATGAAGACTTCATCCGGATCATGGACCTCTTCAGCTCCCGCTTGGATGAAGACTTCAGCCGGATCATGGACCTCTTCAGCCCCCCGCTTGGGCTTGGATCAGGAAATCGGAGGAGCTCTTCAGGACGGATCGGTGAACCTGGCAGGGTGAAGATAAGGTAGGAAGATCTTCAGGGGCTTAGTGTTAGGTTTATTTAAGGGGGGTTTGGGTTAGATTAGGGGTATGTGGGTGGTGGGTTGTAATGTTGGGGGGGGGGGTATTGTATGTTTTTTTTTACAGGCAAAAGAGCTGAACATCTTGGGGCATGCCCCGCAAAGGGCCCTGTTCAGGGCTGGTAAGGTTAAAGAGCTTTGAACTTTAGTAATTTAGAATAGGGTAGGGCATTTTTTTATTTTGGGGGGCTTTGTTATTTTATTAGGGGGCTTAGAGTAGGTGTAATTAGTTTAAAATTGTTGTAATATTTTTCTTATGTTTGTAAATATTTTTTTATTTTTTGTAACTTAGTTCTTTTTTATTTTTTGTACTTTAGCTAGTTTATTTAATTGTATTTATTTGTAGGAATTGTATTTAATTAATTTATTGATAGTGTAGTGTTAGGTTAATTGTAGGTAATTGTAGGTAGTTTATTTAATTAATTTATTGATAGTGTAGTGTTAGGTTTAATTGTAACTTAGGTTAGTATTTATTTTACAGGTAATTTTGTAATTATTTTAACTATTTTAGCTATTAAATAGTTCTTAACTATTTAATAGCTATTGTACTTGGTTAAAATAAATACAAAGTTACCTGTAAAATAAATATAAATCCTAAAATAGCTATAATATAATTATAATTTATATTGTAGCTATATTAGGATTTATTTTACAGGTAAGTATTTATCTTTAAATAGGAATAATTTATTTAATAAGAGTTAATTAATTTCGTTAGATGTAAATTATATATAACTTAGGGGGGTGTTAGTGTTAGGGTTAGACTTAGTTTTAGGGGTTAATACATTTATTAGAGTAGCGGTGAGCTCCAGTCGGCAGATTAGGGGTTAATAATTGAAGTTAGGTGTCGGCGATGTTAGGGAGGGCAGATTAGGGGTTAATACTATTTATTATAGGGTTAGTGAGGCGGATTAGGGGTTAATAACTTTATTATAGTAGCGCTCAGGTCCGCTCGGCAGATTAGGGGTTAATAAGTGTAGGCAGGTGGAGGCGACGTTGTGGGGGGCAGATTAGGGGTTAATAAATATAATATAGGGGTCGGCGATGTTAGGGAAGCAGATTAGGGGTACATAGGGATAATGTAAGTAGCGGCGGTTTACGGAGCGGAAGATTAGGGGTTAATAATAATATGCAGGGGTCAGCGATAGCGGGGGCGGCAGATTAGGGGTTAATAAGTGTAAGGTTAGGGGTGTTTAGACTCGGGGTACATGTTAGAGTGTTAAGTGCAGACGTAGGAAGGGTTACCGCATAGCAAACAATGGGGCTGCGTTAGGAGCTGAACGCGGCTTTTTTGCAGGTGTTTGTTTTTTTTTCAGCTCAAACAGGTCCATTGTTTCCTATGGGGGAATCGTGCACGAGCACGTTTTTGAGGCTGGCCACTTGCGTAAGCAACTCTGGTATCGAGAGTTGAAGCTGCGTTAAAAATGCTCTACGCTCCTTTTTTGGAGCCTAACGCAGCCATTCTGTGGACTCTCAATACCAGAGTTATTTTTATGGTGCGGCCAGAAAAAAGCCAGCGTTAGTTTTTCGGGTTGTTACCGACAAAACTCCAAATCTAGCCGTATGTCTTTACCAGTACCTTGTACTCCAAATTGCTTTCACCTCTGCTATAGCCCTTATTTTAAAGCCCTCTATTCTGCTCCCACTGCCCGTGTAAGGGGTATGGGTTTTTGTTCAAATCTCTTTCCCTAATGGAACTAGGCAGGGTGTACTCGGTTCCCCCTGCTCTTCGCTTTGGCTATCTAACCTCTGGCTGAACAAATCAGAAAAGATGGGAAAATGAGGGGTAAAACTCTATTTGGAATAATGCACAAAGTTGTGTTATTCACAGACGATATTAATATATTTTCAACTTCCACACCAGACACCATCCCACATCTAACAGTGTCACAATCAAAATGTGGTTAGTATAATTATTATAGGATTCTAGTTGATGTTAATACTCTTTCACATAGGTCTCTTCTCACTATGGATTTTAGTATTAACTTAATTTAATAGTGTGTCTGTCACTTTAAGAAAATTTTCAAGTTTAGCAAGGTTCTTCCCCATAGAAATAGGTGGATTTTTACTTGCAGTTAATTTGCAGGCAGGATTTTGGACTGTGCATAAGTACTACTTATACTAATATATCAGCTAGTATAGATTAAATGCTTACCGGTTTTGTGAGATACTTGAACTCAGTGTCTCTTTGTTTTCTTTTTACAGGAGTTGTTTCAGCTGGCCAGGAGGGGGTGAAGGATCTGAATGCTTCTGTGAACACAGCACTAGGTAAGTGAGTAGGGAAGCTATTAGCTGAATGGCAGGAAGAGGTTAAATACTAACCAGTGTACGTTTGGTTAGGAGTTTGCTTAGTGGGAATTATTCCTCAGTGAATAATGAAAGAGCGTAGGTTATGCACAAGGAGTACTCAGTGTAGCAACTGAAAGAAGGAGACACTTTCCCCAGTAAAGTAGCTTTTCCAATAGTAGTTGCAATCCAACACAGGTTAGAATTCAGTTCACATTGAACAAGCACTGGTAGATCAGGTGAACAAGATTATTATTATACTTATTTATGTAGCGCCAATATATTCTGCAGCGCTGTCCATGGATACAGTTCATTTAAATAAAACAATGATATAAAACATGTAAGAGACAGGACAACATTTACAAACACATACAGGAGGGATTGAGGGCCCTATTCCCGTGGGAATTTACAATCTAGAAGGGTAGGAGGTTGAGAAACAGGAGGTGAGGACTGCAAGATTGAGAAAGATGGTAATGCAGAGTTAGATGAGGAAAATGTTAGGTAAGTGAAATTAATTTATTACTGAGTTGGGTGATAGGGTTCTCTGAACAGAAAAGTCTTCAGGGAGCATTTAAAGGAAGAAAGATTAGGGCAAAGCCTGACAGCACGAGGGAGAGTGTTCCAGAGGGTAGGTGCTGCACGACAGACGTCCTGCAGTCTAGCATGAGAAGAGGTGATAGTTGCGGATGCAAGGAGCAGGTCATTGTTGGATCTTAGTGGGCTGGCTGGAGTATACTTGTTTATTAAAGAGGATAGGTAGAGGGGAGCAGCGTTGGTGAGAGCTTTGTATGCAAGGGTGAGAATTTTGAATTTAATTCTGCTGTGAATGGGAAGCCAATGAAGGGACTCGCAAGAAAGGTGCAGCAGATACAGAGCGACGGGAAAGGTGGATCAGCCTGGCAGAGTCATTTATAATGGATTGAAGGGGCGAGAGGCGGGAAAGAGGAAGGCCAGTAAGTAGATTATTGCAGTAGTCAAGTCGGGAAATAATAAGGGAGTGGATTATTTGCTTTGAGGTGTTAGAAAAAGTCGAATCTTGGAAATATTCCATAGATGGTGGCGGCAGGATGTGGAAAGTGATTGGATAAGGGGGATGAAGGATAGATTTGGGTCAAGTGTAATTCCGAGGTAGCGGACTTAGAGAGATGGGGAAATGGTGATCCCGTCAACAGGGATAGAGAAGTCAGGAAGTCGGTGTAGAGCTTGAGGGGGGATAAGAAGGAGCTCAGTCTTGGACATGTTAATCTTTAGGTGGTGAGAGGCCACCCAGGAAGAAATAGCAGATAAGCAGTCGCTGACATGGGAAAGGACAGAGGGATAGAGAGCAGGGGTGGAGAGTTAAATCTGGTTGTCATTAGCATAGAGGTGATATTTAAAGCCATAACTGTTGATTATCCAGTGAAGAAGTATAAATGGAGAAGAGTAGAGGACCCAGAACAGATCCTTGAGGTACTCCAACAGATAGAGACATTGGAGAGGAGGAGTCACCGGCAAATGACACAGAAAAAGACCTGTGAGAAAGATAGGAGTGAATCCAGGTAGTGGCCAATATTTTTCGCAGAGAGAAGATCATTAGTGTCCTTGATAAGGGCAGTCTCAGTTGAGTGTTTGGGGCGGAATTCGGAGTGAAGGGGGTCAAGCAAGGAGTTGGTGGACAGGAAGTGGGTTAGATGATTGTAAACTAGTTTTTCAAGGTGTTTTGATGTTAGTGGAAGCAGTGATATGGGGTTGCAGCTTTCAGGAGAATTAGGGTCTAGGGAGGGTTTTTTGAGTATGGGAGTGAGTTTTGCGTGTTTGAAAGAAGATGGGAATGAGCCGGTAGAGAGAGATAGGTTGAAGATATGAGTAAGAGCAGGAGTGAGGGTGGAAGACAGGGAGGGTATTATATGGGAAGGGATAGGGTCGAGCGGGCAGGTAGTGAGGCGTGAGGAAGATAGTAAGGAAGAAACTTCATTCTCAGTGGCTGGATGGAAGGTGCAGAGGGAGTAACTGTGCCTGTTGTTGGAATTTTGCAGGTTGGTGTTGGGATGTTGCTTTGGATAGTACGTGTTGTTTTGTTTAAAAAGTAGTCTGCCAGGTTTTGAGCACTAAAGACAGGCGGGGGGGGGGTTTGGAGCATGTGGGTAGAGGAGAGAGTTAAAGGTGGAAAAGAGTTTAGAGTTTAAGGAAAGAGTAGATATGAGAGAAGAGAAGTAGGTTTGCTTTTCTAAGTGAAGGGCAGAAGCGTATGAACGAAGAATAAACTTATAGGACTCGATGATATAAACTTCGTCTGCTCAACGCAACTTTTTCTCACTGATTCTCGCAGGGCTGCCCCGGTAAAAAAGGGACAGCCCCTGCGAGTGGCGAGATGGCTCCTATTAAAAGTATTGGAGCTCTCTGGTTAGGGAAACTTCGCTTCTTAGTGCAAAGTTAGCAGGGAGCAGGGGGAGCACTTTAAAATTAAAATCCTGCAGCTAATATAACTAGCATTATGCTGCTTTCTATTTATAGCATCTTACATTCGCCTGTATTATAGTATGTATTTGTTTTCTATTGGGGCTATAAGTGTTCGTATTGTTTTGACAAAAGCTCGCCACCTTTTAGTTGGCGAGAAAAAACTGTGATATCTGCAGTGCGAAAATCTTTATAGAATTACGCTGGGATTAGTGAGACATTGTCATATACGTTTATAAGAAAAGAAAGGTTTGATGGCACTACTACAGATATATGGAGTCTTATCACCATACACAATGAGGGCAAATTGGCCTCAAAATATACTATTTAATTGTGGTGAGGTGCTTAATATCTGCAGTTATATTTAACTAGAATTCAATAAAGAATTGAACAAAAGGATACTATGGTAGCACTCCTAAGACTCTAAGAACAATATGTATAGGAGAACTTGATAGGTCATAAGAGTTAAAAATATTAATCTTTATTAGAACGTTTTTTTAAAAAATGGGTTGATTAAAACTAAAATGTTAACAGTAATTATCGTCAGTTTGATGTCTGACTAATAAAGGGTTGGTACTGGCAGTAAAATTAAATATAGGCTCAAAATTGTGTATGCTTAATTATTCCTTGTGTATTATCAAAATAACTGAAATTGGTCAGTCTACCAGATAATAATAATATATCACAAAGAATTTAATGCACTTTCTGGTAGTTTTACACTAAAGTCTTAGTGCTTAGAAATTTCGTTATAATATTAGAGCTGAAATAATATCAGTTCTATTTTATCTCAGTTATAATACCAATGTTGGCATGAATAGTTCTCTTTGTAACAGTTGTTAAACAACATGTATCACCAAGTATGTCGTGTGTGAACTCTGGCACTTTTCCACCAAGGTTTCAGTGCTTACTGAATATCATTATAATATTGGAGCTGAAATTATATCAGTTCCCCTGTTTTGCAATTATAGATCAGTATTAGCATAAATTGTTCATTTAGTAGAGATTGTTGAACAACACATTAAAATATTAAATTATCAGATAGATATATTTACAGATAATATCTGATCACTGATATAGTGTCAAGTTATAATATCGTTTGTGTATTCTCACTTGGTTTGTATATATTGTGTTTGCAGCGTGATTGGTGCATACTTAATATATTGGGATAGTTTGCCTATGATTCTGAATCTTCCTAAATAAGGTACTTATTATATTATAATTGAGTTCTACAATTAAAACACCAATATCTCAGGTTTAGATTGTTATAACATCACCCAAACAAAAGGATTCAGGTATAACCGTTAATCATATGAAGCAACTAAAATAGTGTATCACAACACGGAGTGCCGGTCCGTTTATATAAAAAAACAACAGCCTTCAACTTAACCGACACAGCTCTAGCACATATTAAAACTCTAATGCCATTTACATGGTGAACCCACTCCCTACACTACCTAGGAATAAAACTAACCACTTCTATCAAACAAACCTACATACAAAATTATATACCAATACAAAAAACAATTATCAGGGATCTATCATCCTGGCTCTCTAAAAAGCTCTCCTGGCTGGGCAAAATAAATGTTCTCAAAATGAATATATTCCCACGACTACTATATATAATGCAGGCCCTACCAATCCCGATCCCTAAAAACTACATTCCCACCCTACAGAAAGCATTTAGTGACTTTGTTTGGCGCCGCCGCCCCCCCAGGATAAATAAAAACATCATGCAAACCCCAAAACTCCAAGGAGGACTAGGCATACCTAACATATCAAAGTACCGACAAGCCATATTCTTGCAAAGGATAGTTGACTGGTGTATACATTACGAACATAAAAGATGGGTTCAATTAGAACACTCAATATCAAACAACCCACACCTAGGAAAACAATGCTGGAATCTTGACAAACCGACTACAAAGCTTAATTATAACTCACCCCTGATCACAGAAACGTATAAAATATGGGAAATCACAATAGCTACCCACACCTACATATCATCTAAACCTTCTCCACTAACCTCAATTATAGATAATGGCCAATTCACACTAGGAACACCCATAACAATAGATACTCCGGGTTCATACTATAGGGATATCCCTATTCACTATATTATATCAAATGAAAAACTATTACCACAAGCGGAACTGATTGACAAGGGTTACCCTCTTTTCCAAAACTGGTTCCAATATGCCCGCGTCCATCACTTCATAACCACACATGAACACTCTAGAAATATGGTTCGACCATTAATTAACTTTGAGAAACTATGCATAAGGACTCCTCCAATATCACACACTCTCGCACTAATTTATAGAATATTAACACAAAACTCTCCTGGCCAAACCCCTCCCTTCCTAGAAAAATGGGAAGACGAACTAGGTATAACAATCTTACCCCACACCAGCACACTAATCTTTCAAAATATCACGAAAACATCAATCTCACTCTCCATACAGGAAATCAATCTAAAAATCTTACATAGATGGTACCTTTCCCCAACTAAACTACACCGACTATACCGCAACACATCCAAGCAATGCTGGAGATGTGGACATAGCTGTGGCAACCTGGCTCACATGTGGTGGTGGTGTAATGCGGTCCAAAACTACTGGAGAGATATAATCAGAGAAATAGAAAAAGTTCTTGATACCCAATTCCCTCTAGACCCCACAATCTGGCTACTAAGTAGACCTCCCCATATTAAACAGAAACACTGCCTCAAACTTTTTTACATCATGACTAATAGTGCTAGATACCTACTGGCTAGAAACTGGAGAAGTAAGGAGGTCCCCTCCACATTGCTTTGGACTAAGAGAGTATCAGAATTCCTGGACCTAGAGGAGTATTATTTTGTTAAATACGCCAAAATGGAGACATATGCTGAAATGACAGCACTATGGGAACACTACCTTAAACTATAACATTCTACACTAACCACGCGTAAACAAAACGAACTACAATACTGCTGCCTAGTCACACCCAAAAAGCACGGATAAGGTGGGAAACACAATACACATCGCCAGCCCTATGAAACCCTAACTGTCTAAACAGAATCCTAAACGAGTCAACTTGTCTTAACTAAAAGAAAAAATGTTGATAACTATCTCACTAAGCACAGCAACACTAACCCCTTACCCTTCCCCTCGTTCCTCCTCTCCTATTATCTTCTTTAACCCTCTTTTCTATAGTTTAACTAAATTGTTTACAATACTCTTTAAAAACGAGGTTTCCTGAACGAGATCCATAAGTGGTCTCTTATTCTCTGTGAGAGCCTTTTTATTGTTTTATGAAGACAAAGGGACCCAAAAGAGGCCCCCTATGAACCCCAGAAGGCTCGAAGACTGTAAGGCACGTTAAACTCTGTTAAGATTGTATTCTGATATTGTTTTGTTTAAATGTTATCTTGATTTCAAGAA
The DNA here is from genome assembly GCF_027579735.1 of Bombina bombina. NCBI lineage: Eukaryota > Metazoa > Chordata > Amphibia > Anura > Bombinatoridae > Bombina > Bombina bombina. The sequence goes on from NC_069501.1 coordinate 26,854,679, forward strand.
TTTTGTAAGCCTTTATCAAACCTCAATAAAAAAAAAATAAAAAAATGCAACAGCCTTCACTGGTATTAGCAACTGTTGTCAGCCAAATAAGTAGTATTTCAATGTTAAGGTTATATCAGCTTTATTGCTGAATGCTAATAGATTGTTTGGAACTACTATTTAACTCTATTGGCTGCTTTAATATAAAGACCGGTTGCAGCTCACACACTGATACAACAATTATCTGCTATCGATTGTGCTCCAAAGAGAAGCCAACATAAGCCCCAATATTGAGTGTGTAATAACTACTGCCCAGTAACCATATTGGTCCAATTAATTACTGCCAACAAGTTTTTAAAAATAGAACTATAGAGCTCCCATTAGCTCACTCCCCTCTCCCTGACATGTTTCGCCGGGTTCCCGGCTTTCTCAAAGGCGAGGCGCCGCGGCTGCGGCTGCGGCGGCTTTTTGTGACCTATACTCCGCCTCTCAATTGGGTTGTAGCCAATCAGTGCCCTAGAATATCGGGCTTACTAGGACAGACATTATCGTTTATTGACATTAGAGACATCCAATGGTAGCCCTGAATATCCGATACATTGTTATTATGGTATTGTATGTAGCGGCTCTGTGGCTGTATACTTGTCTGCTCATTCTTTTATGAGATAATCTATCCAAAATAAATAAATGCAAAGGAGAAAGGATAAGTGTGCTCCCTGTTGTAATTACCCTAAGTGATAACAGTGATATTACTAAAAAACCAAAAACGTGAAGGGTTCCATTAATAAAGTAACAAAAAATGAAAAAAAGGGGGTGAATAAATATTTTATAATATTTGTGTGCTTATTTACAAATGATTTATTTGTTGAATTTGATAGTTAAAATTATCAAAATATTGTGCTTGAATAAAAATCTTTATTCTTTTACATAATATACAAAAACATTTTTTTAATGTAAGTGAAATAGATTATCATTCATATTCTTAAAACTTATTTATTCTGTGATACAATTTTTTAAATTAATTTATTTATCCAAAATAATTTATGAAATGTGTCAAACCTGATATTATTTTTATATTATTAATGTGAATTCATTTATTCCTGTGCTACAGGTCTAAACGTGGACCCATATAAAAATTAAAATCTATACTTATGCTTCACTCCTGTTATTATGGGATACTAGCCATAAAATCTACCGCTAACAGATAAAGAAGTAACAGTGATAAACAAATCACTGCGCTTCTATAGGAGGCGCTATGTAAAAAATTGCACAGAAATACAAGGTTGATATAAATCCCTAAAATAGGCGAGTGATATAGTTATAATAATAAACAAATGATTAATAATAAACCAAATGACTAATAATAAAACAAAAGAAATGGACAAGCCAGATGCAGATAGTCCAACAAGTGTTTTCAACGTCCCAAAACTTGATAGGCCGCTCTCTGTCGTCACCCAAAATGATGATGCACTTCTATAATGATGAGATAAAAACAAAAACAGAGGCGCCACATGTGTAGGTCAATAAAAACAAAAGAATCCAAACAGCAGCAGAATAGGGGTACTCACAAAAGTGGCGGCACTCTATTGTGCCAGCAGGGACAGGCTGGTGTTCTACAGCAAACCAGCTAGCTGTATTACAGATCTCCACCGGATACGTTCAGCGCTGGGATTCTCTGCTTTTGTAGCCTCTAGCCGGTGTTCCCAATGTAATATTTCCCCTCAACTGGACCTGCAGATAGAACGGGGAGAAGGGCTCACAGTGGCTAAATAGCCTAAGAGCTGTCCCAGACGCCACCGGCCCCCTCGCTGCCGCACCAGAGTAAACCGGAAGTGACGTGCAAGCGTCACTATGTCATCATGCTGGTGTCAGTAGCGCCAGAACTGCCCAATTGGCCCAAGTACACTTATGTACTAGTAGGAGCTGGCTGGTATCTTCAGGTGTACCAGCTAAACCTCTCCAGGTGCAAACTAGATAGTGCAGGGGGATCTTTGTCACAATATGTGCTGATGGATAGTCAGAAGCAGTGTGTAAAACTTCTATAGAAGGTAATGAACCAAAGCTTGCATAAAACAAGTTCAGTTTATTAAAACAAATATTGATAAGTTTAAAACAAAATTTAAAATCATGCAACTCGTTTCTCAACCTAGCATGGGTTGTTTCATCAGGCACATAAGTGTACTTGGGCCAATTGGGCAGTTCTGGCGCTACTGACACCAGCATGATGACATAGTGACACTTGCACGTCACTTCCGGTTTACTCTGGTGCGGCAGCGAGGGGGCCGGTGGCGTCTGGGAGCCCTTCTCCCCGTTCTATCTGCAGCTCCAGTTGAGGGGAAATATTACATTGGGAACACCGGCTAGAGGCTACAAAAGCAGAGAATCCCAGCACTGAACGTATCCGGTGGAGATCTGTAATACAGCTAGCTGGTTTCCTGTAGAACACCAGCCTGTCCCTGCTGGCACAATGGAGTGCCGCCACTTTTGTGAGTACCCCTATTCTGCTGCTGTTTGGATTCTTTTGTTTTTATTGACCTACACATGTGGCGCCTCTGTTTTTGTTTTTATCTCATCATTATAAATCTACCGCTAATAATTGATACTTGTACTACTATTACTTAAATAGAGTATTCTCATTCATATTTATTGCATATTTTATAGGTATGAGAAAAAGTTATTATGTTCGTTTAATCCGTTAGGATGTACCGAATTCAACAGGTATATCCACCGACTTTCCATCTGTAAAAGAAGATTCTCAATGTTCCCTCCTCTGATTCCTAATCTCACCCTCTGAATCCCAAAACATTGTAATTCAGCGGTGCTTGCTTTGTGATGTTTGTAGTAGTGGGATGCCACTGTTGTTATGATTTTTTTGGCTTTGATGTCTTTTTCAGCGTTCCTGATATTACTGAGATGTTCAAACATTCTCGTTTTCAGTTGACGTGTCGTCATCCCAACGTAGATTTTCTTACATTTACATGTAATACCATATATTAAACCTTCTGTATTACAATTAATGTGACTGGTAATTTTGTGAATTTTCCCAAACCTATCTGAAATGGATTTGAACGGCAAGAGGTGTTTGCAGATTGAACAATTCCTACATTTAAAGTTGCCCATCGAAATTGGGTTGATTTTTCTCTGTTTCTGCTCAAAATGACTAGGACTGAGTATGTCTTTCAAGTTCTTAGACCTCCTATATCCTAGTTGTATTCTATCTCCTATGACTGAATTTGATATTGGGTCAGTCTTAAGGATTCCTAAATGTTTATTGAGGATCTCAACTACCTCTTTAGTCTGAGGTGAATACGTCATGATGAGTCTGGTAGTTTTATCATCTTCTTTAACTTTTTTATGTAGTAATAGCTGTCTCTCCGTGAGTTCTGCTCTGCGTTTGGCTTTTTTAATCAAACGATTGCTATAACCTCTTGCTTTCAATCAGTTTTGTAACTCCATTGCTCTTTGCTGATATGTTTTTGGATCTGAGCAATTTCTTTTGATCCTAAGAAATTCTCCAATGGGGAGTGATCTTACTGTATGCAGGCAATGTGCGCTTTCTGAATGGAGTAAACTGTTCGTGGCTGTCTCTTTTCTGTATAAGTCAGTAGTAATGTAACCTTCTTGGTTTTTAATGTCTTTCTTTAGATCTAGGAAAGTGATGCTCTCAGTACTTTGTTCCCATGTTAGTTTAATATTGAGATGATTGGAATTTAGTTTGGTCAGAAATTCATCAAGTTTATTTTGGGGGCCTCTCCACAGGAAGAACACATCATCAATAAATCTCAGCCATAATGGAATACATTCCACATATTCCATATTGATGTCAGAGAAGACGACATGTTGCTCCCACCAGCCCAAAAATAGGTTGGCATAGGTGGGAGCACATGCCGTCCCCATTGCCATTCCTCTCGTTTGCAAGAAAAACTGCTGATTAAATACAAAGTAATTGTGATATAACACAAAGTTCAGCAGTCTGATTATGAACTCATCATGTGCTTTATCTTCTTCAGAAGATTCTGATAGAAAACTTTGTACCGCTTGAACTCCCAGTTTATGATCAATACTCGTATATAACGATTCCACATCAGCTGTTATTAATATGGTGTCCTTCTCCAGTTTAAGATTATTAAGGTGTTGTAGGACCTCCATCGTGTCTTTCACATGAGATGGTAATTGTGTCACAAAATTGCGAAGTCTAAAATCAATATACTGACTCGCTTTCTCAGTGATGTTGTTTATTCCTGACATGATGGGTCTACCTGGAGGAATAACAGAATTTTTATGGATCTTTGGAATCATGTAAAATGTGGCTATTTTTGGATTTTCCACCCATAGAAATTTATTTTCTTTGGCTGTTATCACATTGTCGTCTTCCGCTTCCAATATAATACGATTATACTGATTCAGAAATTGCTCTGTAGGGTTAAAAAATAGCTTTTTATAGCAATCTTGATTCCTCAGCTGCTTAGATGCTTCCTGTAGGTACATTTCTTTTGGCCAAATGACCACATTGCCCCCCTTGTCTGAATTTCTTATTATAACATCGTCCCAAGTTTGCATCTCTTTAAGAGCACTCATTTCCTGAGTAGTTAGATTAGTAGAGGTAGGTCTAGCTGTAAGTTCAGCTATTTCTTTACTGACTATTTGATTATATACCTCAATATGTTTAGAGGCAGACATTTTTGGTACATATTTAGATTTCTTTCTGATCTTAGTTCTCCATTCCTCATTTGTTGAAGTTTCATTACCATTAAGTAATTCCTCCATAATTTGTAATGTTGTATGATCATCTTCTGTCAGAGTTAAATTAAAGTGATGACATTACAATTCTGAGACTGCAACCTATCTCACACGGATGATGTTCACCAGTCTGGCAATAAGAGGGCATGCAGGAAATGAGCAGCATCACACACTCTGTACCAGATTCAGTAAGAGAGGTGTAAAATGGCTGCCAGCAGCACATGGCGAACAAAGCAGGGAAAAAACCCAGACAGGAATCCATTAGATTAATCTCTCTGAGTCTGATGTCAATTAGGATTAAAAAACTAGTGATGAATCAAGTAGGAGGGTTTATGTAATTAATGTGGATTAACTGTGAAAAGTAAGCACTAAAGGTGGTATTTTACAAAAATATACATATATATTATAGGCCCCCCCCTCAATGAAGCCACTCAGGGGCTCACAGGGGATGGCTTAGATGGGTATTGTGCATGAAAAGCCTTTCCTTCCCAGTGGATCAGATATTGAAGTTTTGTATATCTTCTCCTGAAATCCAGAATTTTATCTACTTCATATTCAATCTCCCCATGTACCGATATCGGAGGATGAGGAGATGGCACTCTATCTTTGAAAGTATCAGGAATATGAGGTTTTATCAAGGAAACGTGAAAAACTGGATGGACCGTATATTCCGGCGGAAACTGTAGTTTTACTGCATTTTCATTTAGGAGGTTTAAGATGCGAAATGGGTCGACAAATTGATAGAAGTTTTGAGATATTTAGTCAATAACCAAACCAAATCTCCTATTTTATAATTAGCTGGCGGTGAGTGCTTTCAGTCGTAATACAGTTTTTGCTGGTCCTTGGCTTCTTGAATATTTTTCCTTATTTTTGTAATTCCATCATGAATCTTTGCTGTGTAGTCTGTAACTGAAGGTACGGAAGAAGTAGGAGAAGTAAAAAGAATGGCTGTAGGATGGTAGGCATAATTTGAGAAGAAAGGGGTTTGTTTTGTGGACGAATGTACAGTGTTATTATAACTGAATTCTGCAAATGGCAACAAGGAATACCAGTCGTCTTGTAAATGTGATACATAACATCTGAGATATTGTTCAAGCCACTGGTTTACTCTTTCCACTTGACCGTTAGATTGGGGTGTTGTGAACATGATACATTCCGAGTAACGTTTAGTTTATTACGAAGTTCCTTCCAAAACTTAGATGTCATTTGAGTAACCCTATCTGTTGTTATCGAATCTGGCAAACCATGCATCTTTACAATATTTTGAAGGAAAGCTGTGGCAGTTTGAGAAGAATTCGATAAGGAAGGTAGGGGAATGAAATGGTCCATTTTAGTTAATTGGTCTACTACTACTAGTATGACAGTATTTTGATTTGATCTTGGTAAGTCCACAATAAAATCCATGGATATGGCTTGCATGGTCTATCCGGAATGAGTAATTGGTCAAGTAGAACAACTTGGACAGTCCTTGGATTCTTCATTCTTATGCAATTCCCACAGCTGGCAACATATTGGTGAACAGTTTTGTTAAGGTATGGCCACCAGTAGTGTCTTTTAACGAGCTTTTAGGTTTTACAAATTCTTTGATGTCCGGAAAGAGGGGAATCATGGGCTAAATTAATCATTTGAGTTCATAGAGCTGGAGGGATGTACAACCTCCCTTTATTTTACAGAAGCGCAGCCATTATCGTGTTTTAAGAAATGTTTAAGGTTGGTACCATCAGAGGCACTATGGGTTCTAATGGAATCTTGTAGGCCTGTTGTTAAAAATGATAATTTAGTTGCTGGAATTAAAGATTGTGGTATCTGTGACTCCTCGTGTACCTCATCTTTTCTTGATAGAGCATCAGGCTTCCTATTTTGGTTACCTGGTCTGTAAGAAATTATGAGGTGGAATCTATAAAAGAATAAACTTCATCTGAATTGACATGAAGATATGAGAGTTTTGGAGGTTTGTAAATACTGTAAATTCTTGTGATCTGAAAATACCAGGACGGGTAGAGGTGCCCCTTCTAGTAAATGTCTCCAGTTTGAAAAAGTCTTTTAATGCTAGAAGCTCCTTCTCCCCAATAGGATAATTCCTTTCTGTTGAAGTTAATGTGCGGGAGAAGAAGGCAATTGGATGTAGTGGATCATATGGAGTCAGTCTTTGTGACAAAACTGCCCAGAGGCCATAATCTGAAGCACCAGTGTCAAGAGTATATTGCAGTGCTGCATTTAGAAAATGTAAAATAGGTGCGGTTGTGAACTTGCATTTAAACATCTCTAATGCTGTTTAGCATTCAGGGTTCCGAACAAATGGTTCTTTAGGGCTGGTTAATTTATTTAAGATTAAAGCAACTTCTGAAAAATTCTTTATGTATTTTCGGTAATAATTTGCAAAACCAAGGAAACGTTGCAAAGCCTTTCTGGATGTGAGAGCTTGCCATTCTATGATTGTAGTTACCTTAGCATTATCCATTTCAATACTCTCTGGAGATATTACATACCCTAGGAAGGTTTTTAACCTTTTGTGGAATTCACATTTTTCAAATTTGGCATACACCTATGAACACAGAGTCTGGATAAGACCCATTTTAAGTGTGTTTCATGTTCGGAGTAATTATTTGCGTACACAAGTATGTCGTCTAGATAAATAGCAAGAAGATCTTTGAATATGTAATTAATAAAATGTTGAAATGTGGCCAGAGCATTGCATAATCCGAATGGCATGACAACATACTCATAGAGACCCTAGCGTGTACGGAATACAGTTTTCCACTCATCTCCCTCCTGGATGTGAACTAAGTTGTAAGCTCCACGTAAATCAAGTTTTGGGAAAATAGATTCTGTACTGAGTCTCTCATTTAAATCATGTATAAGAGGTAAAGGGTATCGATTTTTTTTTTTTTTTTATTGTGATTTTATTTAGTTTTCGGAAATCTATTATTGGTCTAAGGGAGTTGTATTTGTTCCTAACAAAGAACATCCCTGCACCTGCTGGAGATGTAGGAGGTCTTACCTAAACCTTTCCTTACATTTTCATCAATATATTCTTTAATTGAGTTAATTCTGGACCAGAAAGAGGATAGACATGCCCAAAAGGAACTGCAGTACTGGGTAACAAATCAGAAGGTCTGTGAGGTGGCAGAGACTCTGCCTCTTTTTATTGAAAACATCCATGTATTCATGGTATTTCTTAGGTAAGGTTTCGGGAATGTTAATGGAATTTGTTGGCGCTCTACAAATAACCGATAATAATAATAATAATAATAGTACTGTTGTAGTAAGTGGATAACACATTTGGTTACACTAGGAACATTTAAGGGTGATTTGGAAGGGGATTCAAGTAAGTTTAAGTTGGTGTTGTTGTAAAGGGATACCCAGGATAAGTGGAAAAAGTGGTGAGGGAATTACATCTAAAGCGGTAATTTCAGTATGACCCTCAGGAGTTTTTAGGTGGAGTGGGATGGTTTCATGTGTAATTGGTCCATATGGTCCTGGACTGCTATCAATAACCCTTACTGAGACAGGTTTTGCTTTTTGATCACAAGGTATTTTATTGTTTTTAACTAAGGAGTATCAATAAAAACCCCATAAGCATCAGTATCAATCATTGCTTCAATATGTAACCTTTTTTAATCCCACTATAAAAAACAAAGAATTGTACAGTAAGTATTTTTGTTGCTATCTTGTTATTTTTCTTCTTTAAGGTTGAACTCAAATTGTGTTAATTTGTAGCACAATACATACAGAGCCGTAGCTGTCGGAAGCGGTTCTTTTCGTTCTGAGTTAGTGGTGCCCTTACTACACCGATCTTCATTGGTTCGGTGTTGTGTAGTGATTTCCTTATATGTTGGAAAGGGCAGGAGGTCTCTTAATATTCTCCAAAGGGAAACTTTCTGAATTCCTTTCCATTAATCTACAATCTATGATGATACTAAGTTTAATTCCTCAAGAATGGTTGGCATAGTAGTTATTGCTAATTCATCTTTTAGTGGTTCAGATATCCCTAGGCGGAATTGAATCTTTAAGCTGATGTGATTCCATTGTGAATCAGTTATCCAAAGTTGGAATTCTGTGACATAGTCTTCAAAAGGCTTTTGTCTTTGTTTAAGTGCCCTCATAACCATTTCTGCAGTGCTTTGTTTGTTAGGATCGACATATAACAATGGTTTGGCAGAGAAAAAATTATCAATAGAATTTAATATGGCATCCTCATTTTCTAGGAAGGTATTTGCCCATGGGCAGAACTACCATTGGTGCAGCAGGTGCAGGGGCACCAGGGCCCAAGTGCTGGAGGGGTCCCATAGCAGCCAGTGTATACATAGGCATGAACAGAATACATACAATCCTAATACAGTGAGCCTTTTATTAGTGCATATCTATCTATCTATCCTCAAAACTATTATAGAGAGCATCAAGTATATTACCACATAGGAATAAAATTGTGGTATAAACGTCTATTTTATCAATATAATATGTTCTGGGTTTTAATGAAAAAAGTAACTTTTAAGAGTTCTTAAATTCACGATATTGGGAGCAATCTCCCAAAAAATTTTTTAGGAGATACAATTGGTTTAGGTGTTTCAACAGGAGTTTTACTAGTGGTGGACACTTTAGGTGGGAGGTTATCTTTGACATATTGTTTTAGTATTTCATCCTATTTTTGTAACTCCTTGAAGCCTTGAAAAAGAAACACAACACTTTGTGGGGTCAATTTATCCAAGACCGGGTGGACATGATTCGCTGTAGCAAATCATGTCCGCCTGGCATTGCTAAATGCTGATAGCATACGCTATTGGCATTTAACATTGCACAAGAATTTCACAAGAAATGCTTGTGCAATGCCGCTCCCTGCATATGGGCATCAATCATCCCAATTGCATCTGATCGGGATGATTGCAGTCTGCCACCTTACGACCGCTGATTCTTAACTTAGGTTTCCTGAAACCAAGGGCGGAGCAAACAGCATCGGCTGCTTGATAAATCTCCCCCTTTGTGTGAAGGTGACCACATGTGCAGATAAATCAGCTGAATCCATGGGGCTTGTTCAATCTGTCACAACCAAAAGTGGTTATTATCATTATTATAGGATTCTAGTTGATGTTAATACTCTTTTACATAGGTCTCTTCTCACTAAGTATTTTATTATTAACTTAATTTGTGTCTGTCTCTTTATGTTAAAATAGTTTTTATTGAAGTAACATTTTCAAACATAATATACACCTTATGTAGTTTATTACAAAATCTTCTCCTCAGGCATTGATGCACAGTAACCAGCATATACCATTATCAATTTCACATTCTTATCATTGAACTCTGTCACATATTATGAATTCTCGATGCCAGTGCATCATACCTGGTATGTTTCTCGTCAAAAACTACCAGTACATAGCTTATGTTCTTATTACAAAAAAGTAAAAAAAGAGAAAAAACTAAAAAGAATTAACACTAAGAAAAACAAAATGAACAAATCAACAAAACATTTGGTCAGTTATGATCTATCAATCGTACATTACTGCAGTTTCTTATAAACAGGTCCTCCTATGTTTTTCTTGTTTTCTGTGGTTGTAGGGGGCCTTTAGTGCCTCATCTAATCCTATAGCTTCGTGTCCTCCCTATCTTCATCCGCATTTTGCCTAACTCTGTTCCCATCTTTCTTTGAAATCTTGTTCCCTGCTTGTATATATGATGTTGGGTGTGGTTCTTTAGGCTGGATGTAGTATCCAGTAAAACCAGATCTTGTGAAATGTGTCAGTCGTGCCTAACATCGTCGCTGCCGCTTCGTGTAAGGAGTATGTCATTTTAAATCTCTCTAAAATTTCGTTCCATGTCGGTACTCCCTCTTTCCAATATTTGGCAATACTCACCCTCGTTATCGTGCAGAGTATTTTAATAAGAGTATTGATGTGTTTGTTAAAATTTGGCATAGGGGCATTTAGTAGTCCCTGGGATACAGATAACACAACTTGCTCTTCTAACAGAAAGCTGAGATGAGCTGAGAGCTTGTTCCATATGTAAGCTACTCTAGGGCCTTCCCACCACATATGCATATAGGTGCCTACCGAATTACATCCCCTATAGCAGTTTTTGCTTCTGCCCTCTGTGTAGTGTGATGTTTTAACTGGCGTCAGGTACCACCGAAAGATGGTCTTTAAGCTGTTCTCTCGTAAATCCGCACTAATTAATCCCTTACACGAGGAATAAAAAAGGTCTTGCTATTCTGGCATCTCTAGTGTGGAGTTAGTGTCTGCTTCCCATCTGATCATAGTAGGTGTTTTAGTGCAGCCCCCTGGAGTCTGTATTGCCAAGTACAATTGAGAGATGGATTGCCTAGGTCTCATTAGGGTGCTACACAGTCTTTCTAGTATGGTGCTGGGTTGTTTTCGTATGTTTGGTATAAATTTGTTTAGGGCCAAGAGTATTTGTAGGTATAAATACCATTTGAGTGAGAGAGGTGCCAGTTTGTCTTGTATCTGAGTGAAGGTTAGTAGTTTGTTATTCGTTAGGAGGTCTCCCACTCTGTAAAGACCCTTATTTTCCCATTTATCTAACTGTTTGTGATATTCCCTTGGGATTAGGTATTTAATTGGCATTTTGGAGGAAAATTCGGGCATCCTTCCCTTCCCAAGCGCCATTGCTCTCCAGTGGTCAAGTGATAATATCGTAACAGGGGAGTATTTTTTGATTTGTTGTGGAGATAGTGTTCTATCCCAGATCAGGTCCCCAGATGTCTCGAGGTCTCCTATCCCCGCCTCTATCTCCTTCCACACCAAATTTCCCATTGAGGAGCCCAACAGAGCGTCTTGTGCTAATCTAGCTGCTTCATAGTAGTTAAGCAGGTTGGGGACCCCAACGCCCCCTAGCTGCCTGTGCTTAGTTAGTATTATATGAGGGATTCTTGCTTGTTTCTTGCCATTAATAAAGAGGTTGATATCTGATTGTAGGGTTTTGAGGTCATTTTTTGGGATTGGGATGGGTAGGGTTCTAAACAGCTATAGGATCCTTGGTAGTAGATTCATTTTTATGGCAGATATTCTACCATACCAGGAGAAATTTAACAATTTCCATTTAGCAATGTCTGACCGTAATTCTTTATATAGGGGGAGATAATTGACCTTGTATAAGTCCGAGTATTGAATCGGTATCTTTGTACCTAAATATTTAATATGTGTCTTAACCCAGGAAAATGAAAAGTTTAACTCAATTAGCTTTTTTTGTGTGAGGTGGTAAGGCTATGGCTAATGCTTCACTTTTGTCCATGTTAATCTTATAGCCTGAAACCTGAGAGAACCGTTGTAAGATATCATATAAACCTGTGAGGGATGTCAGGGGTCTGGTCAGAGTCAAGAGGACATCGTCTGCGAATAAAGAAATCTTATAGTCTGTGTGTTTGATTTTAAGTCCAGTAACCTCATTTGAGTGTCGGATATTGGCCGCTAATGGTTCCATGCACAAGACGAACAGCAATGGGGAGAGCGGGCAACCCTGTCTCGGTAACAAAGTGATGAGCTGCACCAGGGTACTTGTTAAAAACTTTTATTGTAGGTTACAATATCTTCTTTCCAGAAGCATCATTACACAACAATAATGGACATTGTGGTGTGTATAGAAATCACCCAAAGAGCTTATTGCTGACGCGTTTCAGCCTATACCGGCCGTAATCGTAGCATAATGCTCATAATCCCAATTCACCTTTAAATCCCTTGTGCTAAATTGTGATTGGATAAAACAATTATCCTGGGCGGTTTCTAGGAACACACCTATTGTATATACACCAATGTAAACTGTTATTCATATATGTTTTTGTAAACAATAGTAAGTAATATTAACATTATACATTTGCTTGTGATCAGATGTACTCGTGCTATTAGGACCAAATAATGCCATTTAGCTTTAAAGTTATGATTCTAGCTAATTATTTTGGCTTTGTAACACAATGAACTTTCATACTTTTTGTAATTAGTTTTTCTTTCTGAGCTTTTTGGTCCATAGTTGTCGTAATGCTTCTTGAACAAAGAAGCTTTTATCCATGACAACCGCTGATCTAATCACCAGATTGGTATCTCTTTTGAGATCGTTTAGTGCTGAAAATTCACTTTTATCTAAATTTGGATGTTCATTTTGTCTGGCAACATATGCTAAATTCGTTAGGTCCCTCTCCACTCTTTTCTGAAATTGTTCAAGAATATTTCCCCTTATATGTAAGGGATAAAATTTAGAGGCACTTGAAAACTGTGGGTCACTTGATACTTTATTTGTATCCATGTACATCTCGTTGTTACCGCTTTCACAGTATAAATTTTCCAGTGTCTCCAAATCACATACCTCTTGAAATGATAATGTAGTGTTTGATTGGGATTCAATTTCAGTTATGTTATGACTCATCCCTGTACCACCTTTAGCAAAATATTTCTTTACTGTGAGATTCTTGATCAATCTGTTCACGTCCACCAAGGTTTGGAATAAATTAAATGTGTCAGCTGGCACAAAGCTTAGGCCATAGTTTAAGACCTTAGTCTCAATGGCACTTAGTGGACGTGAAGACAGATTAATCACAGAATTTATTGATACTTGGTTTTTGATCTGCCTCTCCTGGGGGGTTGGCGTTGTTGTAATGGATTCCCTTTTAGAATCCCTTTCCCTTTTATAGCGTCCCCCCCCCCCTTCGAATCCTTCTTGGACCTTTGAAAAAACCTGTGCTACCTCTGATCTTTCTTCCTCCCTAAAGGTTGTAGGACTTGCTTCATTTGCATAATTTTGTTGATACCTTATGGTGCTCATTTCTGTGTTACCCTTAGCTATGGGGGCTACTGTTTGCTCTGAATTACAAGTAATAACCGTGTCCCTGGCCCTGTCCTCTTCTTCTCCTGAAGTGGAACAATCCCCAGAGGACTCAGCCTCACTCTCATTAAAGGTTACTTTCTTAGATTTAAAAGCTTGTTTATTTTGTTTTCTGCCTGATTTTTTACCTTTGGGGAACCTTTTCTGATCATTCTCCCTTCTGTAGCTTGTTCTTAGTTTTCTGTTCCAAATATAAATTTTATTATTTTCGTAATCACTCAAATCCCTCAAATATTTATCGTGTTTAATTTCCATAATTAATGCTTTTGATTCTGCTAATGTAACCTGCAGAATTGAGTCAAATTTCTTAAATTGTAACTCTTTGCTACGCACATTTAACTCTATTTGCAAAACATCAATTTCTTTTGAAACAGTGACTAACAGCTTGGATTTAAATTCAATTAACATTCCCATCAGTTTAAGCGAACAATCTGAAAGCACCCCATTCCAAACTCTTATGAACTCTTCATCTTCCACCACAAAGGTGGGAAATTTATTGACCCTTAGGCCTCTGGGTATCATGCCCTGATTCAAATACTTTTGCAATGTCCAAATGTCCCATTTGAGTCTTATTTCTTTTTCTAGGAGAGACTCCATGTGCTCAAACAGTTTGCTTAATGTGTAGGTGGAAAAATCAGAGGAAAATACATTCTCAATCTCTGACGTGTTCTCCACACGTTCATCTGACCTCCGCAATGAATAAAATTGAATTACTTCAATGTCCCTTAACTCTTGTTCCATGTTGTGATACTTGTAACCTATGCCGCTTGCCAGAAACGTTAATTAGTGCTCAACCACAGATAACAGGAAACACACTGTATGGTACACAAAAGTCAATGAATGTGTGAGCACCTATTTAATCGCCCAGTCAATTTAGTGGTTATGATGAATAATCCCAAACTTGTAAAACACCAAGATGGAGATGTCTCAATAAATTGACTCACCCCTGGCTGTAGACAGTGACTTGATTTATGCCTCCTTCCGCTACTCGCAGAGTCTGGCCCGTCCTCAGAGAGCTGGCTTTATCTCCGGGGTAGTGGGAATGTATACAACAGAGCCCCTTCCTTGCTGCCTCCGGCTTGTATTCCGCTCTCCTCCTGGGTCCCGCTCCACTTGCGGTAACTTGGCATCTGATGTCACCGACTACTTCCTTCTCAGCTGTTCAATCAGCTGTTAGAACCATGAGATGGGCGCTGGCTGGATCAGTCGTAGTGATAGCGGTTACAAGCTACCTCTGTGCAGGCTCCGTTTCAAAGAATTCAGGATAACAAAGTGATGAGCTGCACCAGGGTACTTGTTAAAAACTTTTATTGTAGGTTACAATATCTTCTTTCCAGAAGCATCATTACACAACAATAATGGACATTGTGGTGTGTATAGAAATCACCCAAAGAGCTTATTGCTGACGCGTTTCAGCCTATACCGGCCGTAATCGTAGCATAATGCTCATAATCCCAATTCACCTTTAAATCCCTTGTGCTAAATTGTGATTGGATAAAACAATTATCCTCGGCGGTTTCTAGGAACACACCTATTGTATATACACCAATGTAAACTGTTATTCATATATGTTTTTGTAAACAATAGTAAGTAATATTAACATTATACATTTGCTTGTGATCAGATGTACTCGTGCTATTAGGACCAAATAATGCCATTTAGCTTTAAAGTTATGATTCTAGCTAATTATTTTGGCTTTGTAACACAATGAACTTTCATACTTTTTGTAATTAGTTTTTCTTACTGAGCTTTTTGGTCCATTACTCCAATGAGTAATAATTGTATAAAGAATGAGTCAATAACAAAACAAAACAAAACAGAAAAGAACTGCTCAAAAATATAGTAACTTTCAAAATCTTCTTTGCATGAATTGTTGTGGCTATTCTATTACTAGGAAATAATGTTGCCAGACTATATCCAAATATTGATAAATAAAAATAAAAATAAATAAATGGATTATTATATATACTTTCTCCAAATATATGTTTGTTAAATTTTTATCTCTCATCAAATCCAAATACGGATTTTAATATTCACTTTTGAATTTTGAATTTTAAATTAGAAATTTCAAATTCCAAACTTTAAATCTCAAACAATGAAATTCAAATAATGAACTTCGTATCTCTGGATCTTTGATTATACTCTGATGGTGCTTTCGGACACACAGACCCCAGATCCTTCATTCCCAAAAATTAATTATGTCAAATTCCGAATTTAGACCTGTGGGGATTCTGGTTTTGAGTCTGTGTATCCAAAAGGCTTCCCTTTTGGCTAGGAGTTTGTCTCTGTCTCCACCCCTTGCCTTACAGGTTACTTGTTCAATAATTGTCCACCTCATTGTATATATACTTTTGTTGTGTATCATTTTAAAATGCTGCACTAATGGTGTTGTTAATTTCCCTGCTTTTATATTAGTTACATGTTCACGTATTCTGTCCCGTGTTTCTCTAGTTGTGAGTCCTGTATCGGTGTCTGTCTCTTTAAGAAACTCTTACAGTGTAGCAAGGTTCTTCCCGATAGTAACAGGTGAAGCTGTTGGTATGGATTTTTACTTGCAGTTAATTTGCAGGCATGATTTTGGACTGTGCATAAGTACTACTTATACTAATATATCAGATAGTAAAGATTAAGGGCTAGATTACAAGTGGAGCGCTAAATATCGATTGCATTACAAGCAAAACGCAATGCGAATGCGACCTCGCATTCACATTGCTAGGAAGCATTGCGTTCACAAGTTCGCGGTTCCATAGGCTCCAATGAGAGCCTCATTCTGATCCCGTCAGAGGCGGAATCAGTACCTTGTGCAGCGAAGGGGTAAGTAGCGCAGCGATGGCAGCAAAGTGTAAATATAAATGTATATGACAATATACATATATATGTATGTGTTAATCTGTGTATATACATATAGTAACACATAAATATATATGTATATAGTCATATACATTTATATTCATAGAGAACACACAGCTCCGCCTAGACTGCAATGTAAAGGCACTATTCAGTGTATTTTTTTTTAACACCCCACTCCCACCATTTTTAGACCCCAAAAACTGTCAAGTACAGTTGTTTTTTAATTAATAAAAAACAATAATGCCCTCTATTTTTAGGGCATTTGAGAGCATTTGGGGCACTTTTAGAAAATTAACCACAGATCAGGTCTCTGGTTAATTTTCTGAGCGCTAATTGCTACCGCGAGCTTGCAGAAGCTATGACCAGGCACTTGTAATGGCTAGTTAATTATCCCGCATCCACAAACAGGCAAATTTGCCCATTTTCAGGCGCCCGATAATTTAGCGATCCACTTGTAATCTGGCCCTAAATGTTTTGTGAGAGACTTGAACTCAGTCTATTTTCGTTTTCTTTTTACAGAAGTTGATTCAGCTAGCCAGAAGGGAGCAAATAATCTGACTGCTTCTGTGAACACAGCACTAGGTGAGTATAGAAGCTATTAGCTGAATGGCAGAAAGAAATTAAATACTAACCAGTGTAAGTTTGGTTAGGAGTTTCCAGAAAAATCAGAAAGCAAAAGTGTCAGAGGAAAAGAGATTCCTTAGTGGGAATTATTCCTCAGTGAATAATGAAAGAGCGTAGGTTATGCACAAGGAGTACTCAGTGTAGCAATTGAAAGAAGTTGACACTTTCCCCAGTGAAGTAGCTTTTCCAATAGTAGTTGCAATCCAACACAGCTTGTAATAAAGTACACATTGAACAAGCACTGGTAGATCAGGTGAACATGATTAAATAGGCTAGTGATGAATCAAGTAGGAGAGTTTACATAATTAAGGTGGATTAACTGCAAAAAGTCAGCACTAAAGGTGGTATTTTACAAATATATACATATTGTGACGGATTCCGGCTATCCCGACTGGGTAGCTCCACCAATGGATCCTCCCGATACCTGGAACCTGCTGCTATGTAGCAGAGAAAGTAATTCTAGCAGAACCCACCCAAATAACTAGACAGACTAGCATTTAGGTGGAAACACGAAGTACACTTTATTGAGGATAAGAGCCCTGGCCATCCCACAATTTTCCCGCTGGCACCATCCCTTGTCCATTGTCCCATAGTGTCCGGTGGTATTTGGTTTATGATTCTGGGGTGATCCTGGGGGAGCGGCAGCACTTCCAGGGTGTCGTTGGAAAGCCTTTGGTCCCCAGAAGCTACAGTCCAAAAAGCAACCAGGCCAGGGAAAATAGGGGTTGTAGATGGTGCCACCCTAAGGGGCAACAAACCCCAAAAGAGTGGAGCTCTGGGACAAAGGTCCACTGGAGGGACCTTGGTCAATGGACACCGGTAATTTGCGATGATGTGGCCCACCGGCAGTTCCAGGGACCTGGCCGGCCAAAGGGGAATGTGGTGTTCAGGGACCGTCTGTTCCGAGATAAGGTTCAACACACAAAAACAAGGGGAACAAGTGGTCTGGGAAATCACGGTTGATCTGAGGATACCAAAACTGCTGAGAAACAAGAGGGAGTGAGGTAGTAGGGAGTAGGGGTTTAACCCTTGCAGCCCGTTATCTGTGACAACTCCCCTCTTCCAGTTCAGCAGACCCGTCTAGATCCACACACGGGTCAGCCAGGGGCTGTCCGAGGAGCTATGCCACTTCAGTCTGCCGGGAAAGTCCATCAGCGTTCCCATTGTTTTATCCCGGCCGGTACTGAATGTCAAAATTAAAGGGCTGCAGGGCTAAACTCCACTGCAGCAACCTCCCATTGTCTACATAAACTCTGTTAAGCCACACATGGGGATTGTGGTCTGTAAGCACGGTGAAGGGCTTCCCATAGGGGTAGGGCTGTAGCTTTTTTAGGGCCCAAACCAGGGCCAGACACTCCTTTTCCACCGCCGTGTAGCCTACCTCTCTGGCTTAACACAGCTCCCAGCCTGAACATGAAGCATCTGTGTGGACAGAAAAACATTTGGTGGGTTAGGAGCAGCCAGTACTGGGGCAGAGATTAAGGCAGACTTAAGACTCTGGAAGGCAGTTTCGCACTCGGGGGACCACAGGACCTTTCGGGGCAGTCATTTACAGGTCAGGTCTTTTAGGGGCTTAGCTAAGGCACTGTAGTTGGGGACAAATTTCCGGTAGTAACCTGCAGTTCCCAGGAATGCTAGCACTTGGGTCTTGGTTCGGGGCGTTGGCCAGTTGACCACTGCCTTAACCTTAGCCGGCTCTGGCCGCTGCTTCCCCCAGCCCACTGGGTGGCCCAGGTACTGGACCTCCGAGCATCTGATGGTGCATTTTTCGGGCTTCAGAGTCAGCCCGGTGTCTCTGAGGCGATCTAAAATGATGCCTAGGTGGATCAAATGGTCCTCCCAGATGTCACTATAGATGGCGATGTCATCCAGTTATGCACAGGTATAGTCCTGGAGGCCATCCAGTAGACGGTCCACCATCTTTTGAAAGGTGGCTGGAGCATTCTTTATCCCAAACGGCATTACTTTGAATTGGTAGAGGGGGTGATGAAGGCAAACTTGGGGATGGACTCAGGGTCTAAAGGGATCTGCCAGTATCCCTTGCATAGGTCGAGGGTGGTCAGGAAGTTGCCACAGGCGATTCTGTCTAGTAGGTCATCGACTCATGGCTTAGGGTAGGCGTCGGTGGTGGTTCTGTTATTGAGCTTACGATAGTCAATACTGAACCGATTAGTCCCGTCCTTCTTGGGTACCAGAATCATCGGAGAAGTCCAAGGACTATTAGATGGTTCAATAACACCTAGGTCCAACATTCCTCGGAGCTCTTGGTGCATGCTGTCCCTCACTGCTTCTGGGACTCCAGGAACAGTAGATAACATATCTCATCTGCCTTCCAGGAGTTGTTGGACTTGCTGTCTCTGTCCAGTCCCTAACCTCTCATCTAGGGGTATGCCGGCTACTCCTTGGGGGGGGGTCTAATTTTTCCATGGAGCTCCGGCATAGGAAGGCTCTCAGATTCCACCACTGCTGGGGCACAGATTGCAGCTACGTCCTTAATCCTTTCTATGTATGCCTTTAACATGTTTACATGAAAGGTCCGGTGGATCCGGTCATCTGAAAATTTGGCTATCAGGTAGGTGATGTCGTTGAGTTGTTCCACCATCCGGTAAGATCCCTGCCAAGAGGCCTCTAGCTTATCCATTTTGACAGGCTTCAGGGCCGAAAACCTTCTGCCCTACTGCTAGGGTCCGGGTACGAGCATTCCGATAGCACCAGTGTTTCTGTTTACATTGGGCACCCTGAAGGTTCTCTTGCACACTGTTAGCAAGGTCCTTTAGTCGGTCTCTGAGCTGAAGAACATACCCCACAATCAAGTGTTCTCTGCCCCCTGTAGTCCCTTCCCAGTGGGGTCTTAGTAGGTCAAGGGGTCCCCGTATATTCTGGCCATATACCAATTCAAAGGGAGAGAAGCCTGTGGATTCCTGGGGCACCTCTCAGTATGCAAAGAGGAGTTGCATCAGGAATCATTCCTAATCCTTGTGAGTGGCTGAGAATGTCCTAAGCAGCTGCTTTAGGGTCCCGTTAAGCCTCACACATAGCCCATTCCTCTGGGGATGGTACGGAGCACTGTGCAGGGGTTTGATTCTGCACAATTTTCATAACTGCTGGGTGATTTCATCAGTGAACTGCATTCCCTGTTCAGAAATCACCTCTCAGGGGATACCTACCCTGGTGAATATCTGGAGCATTGCATCTGCTATAGTCTCTGCCTGCATATTGGCCAAAGGGATTGCCTCCAGGTATCTAGTGGCATAATCTACTACCGTAAGGATGTACCTTTTCCCTTAGAAGCTGGGTCAAGCTAGTGGACCCACTTTATCGACTGCAATTCTGCTAAAGGGTTCATCAATAATGGGGGGGTGTATAGGAGCTTTAGTATGGTCCCCGGTCTTGCCTACTTTATGTCATACTTTTCAAGACTTACAGTAGTCCCTAATGTCTGCTGTGATTATGGCCAGAAATAGGTTTGGGTCAGGTGGTGGTGAGTTCTGGACTTGCCTAAATGTCCAGCTAAGGGAATATCATGCCCTATCCGTAGTAGGTCGGACCAAAATCTTTTCGGTACAACAAACTGACGTTTGGGCACTGGTCCTTTTCTCCTCTCAGAGAGTCGGTATAGGAGCCTTCTTTCCTACTGGAACTGTTCCTCCCTGGGTCGATTCCATAGAGGTCTAGTTGCCACTGGATCTGTCTCTGTAGATCCAACATGGTAATCTCTTTGGTGGAGGCGTTACTGGGCCGGCTACTGCCTTGGTCATTATCCGACCCTCCGGCCGACTCGCTTTTCGGTTTAGTCGGAAGCATCCCACTGCTGCCACCACTGTGACAGATTCTGGCTAACCCGACTGGGTAGCTCCGCCAGTGGATCCTCCTGATACCTGGAACCTGCTGCTATGTAGCGGAGAAAGTAATTCTAGCAGAACCCACCCAAATAACTAGACAGACTAGCATTTAGGTGGAAACACAAAGTACACTTTATAGGGGAAAACACACATCTTTTATACACAAAACTCATCTTGATAAGACTCCTGGCCGTCCCACAATGTTCCCGCCATTCCCGCCCCTCCAGACAGGCTGGCACCATCCCTAGAGTCCATTGTCCCATAGTGTCCAGTGGTACTTGGTTGATGATTCTGGGGTGATCCCAGGGGAGCCCTTGGTCCCCAGAAGCTACAGTCCAAAAAGCGACATGATCCATGGCTAGGGACCAGAGCTATGCGTGATTAAACATACACCAAGAAGGCCAAGGAAAATAGGTGTTGTAGAGGGATCCAGAACTCATGGTTCCCAAGGGAGCTCCCCTCCGGCAATCACCCCACCTCTTGCCCACCCTAAGGGGCACCAAACCCCAATAGAGCAGATCTCTGGGACAAAGGGCCGTTGGAGCAACCTGGGTCAAAGGACACAGGTAATCTGGGATGATGCGGCCGACCGGCAGTTCCAGGGGCCTGGCCAGCCGATGGGGAATGTAGCAGTCAGGGACCATCTGTTCCAAGATAAGGTTCAACACACAAAAACAAGGGGAACAAACGGTCTGGGAGTTTGCGGTTGCTCTGAGGAGCCCCAAACCACTGAGAAACAAGAGGGGGTGAGGAAGTAGGGGGTAGGGATTGAACCCTTGCAGCTCGCTATACGTGACACATATATACATGACAACTTGATGTTTTAGACTCATTTGGGAAAATGTATTTGTATACATTAAATTGGACCAAAACAGAGAACTATATGTGGGGCCTTAAACAAAATTATTTGCAGCAGTTAAAGGAATCATACAATTTTAAATGGACAAAATATTCCATTAAAGGGATAGGAAAGCCCAAAAATATATTAACTCAATCAAAACGTCTTTATATAATAAATACATTTGTAATTGGTACCTTTGTCCAATTTTCTTTCCATTCCTTGTAATTTCAATTGAAAAATTAATACTGCGCCAAACCCATTTTCTACTCATTATATGGGGCCTATTACGATGTTCAACCTAGGTAGAAATATCATGGCCTCCAAAGCTCAGCTGGACACCTTGCCGAGCAGGATGGAAACCCAGTCGATTTTGGCAACTCACCCTGGGTTTCAAAGACTTGTAAGAAACTGTCAATGTCCTCCTCTTCTTCATTAAAGACTCAAAAAGCTCCATGCGGCAGTTTTGGGGGACTGGGAGCCTGCTGGGGAGAGATCAGTGGGGCTCTCCCCATGGACTGTTGGATTTTGGCAAGCTTGAGTTGGGTTACCTCTGATACTATTTTGCTGATGACCTCCTCAGATGGTCGGGTATCTTACAGTGCTAGCCGCCACTCGACTTCCTGTTGGACATCAGACATGGAAGTCCCCGGGGTGGACACCGTGCTCAGTCGCCCACTGCCTCGGGTGTTAGGGGACCACCCAGCCGCTGATCATTCTCCATAAGTTCAGTTATGATGGCTTCTTTGGTTTTGTTGCTGGCGATTTTTCTTCTAGCTTCCAACAAGGCTTTCAGCTCAACCTTCTGGAGCATGGAGTACCGCTCCATCCCAGGGTGTCTTCAGGTGGTGGTTTGGAAGTTCCAGGTAGATGGAAGCATCCCACCGCTGCCACCAATGAGACGGATCTCCGGCTACCCAGACTGGGTAGCTCCGTCAATGGGTCCTTCCAACCCCTGGAACCAGCCGCTATTTAGCGGAGAAAGTGATTATAGCAGGAGCCTACCCAAATAACTAGACATACCAGCATTCAGGTGAACAAAGAAGAACATTTTATTGGGGAAAACACACATCTTTTATATACAAAACTCATCTTGATTGGAACCCTGTCCATCCAACAATTTTCCCGCCATTCCCGCCCCTCCAGACAGGCTGACGCCATCCCTAGTGTCCATTGTCCCATAGTGTCCAGTGGTATATGTTTGATGATTCTGGGCTGATCCTGTTGTACTAAGATTAAAAATACCTGTACATTCTACCACATCCTTCTGTGGTTCTCCTGTTCTTCATAATTTTTCTTTAAAGAAGAAAAAAATATTTTATTTTTTAAATATTATACATCCCAAGTTTCCAACTTTTTATATATTGCCTAAAGTACATAAAGACCCTATACACCCCCCCTGGGAGACCAATTGTCTCTGGAGTGGGTTCTTTAACTAGTAATCTATTGGCATATGTAGATAAGCTACTTCAACCATATGTTGTTAACAATAGAGTCTATTTTAAAGATACATTAAGTATATTACAAATCCTAGATGATATTCAATGGGAGAAAGATTGGTGGTTGGTTTCAGCAGACGTTACATCGCTATACACTAATATAAATAAGGAAAAAGGAATTGAGGCTGTCAGAAGCATTCTAGAAAAAGATGAATAATTAGACCAAATACAGATAGACTATATCCTAGAGCGCATTAGAATTATTTTGGAATCCAATTTCTTTTGGTTTGAAAATACCTTTTTTTTTCTGCAGATAGATGAAACAGCGATGGGTATCAGGTTTGCACCCAGCTTTGCAAACCTATATATATCGGCATGGGAAGACATCCATGTTTATGGAAGCCGGGATGCAAACCTGGTATACTATCATAGATATATAGATGACCTATTTATAATTTGGAAGGGGTCAGAGGGATATCTCAAGACTTATATGGAATCACTTAATATTAATGACTGGCAAATTAAATTGAATTGGGAATGTAGTCAGGAAACCCTGATTTTTTAGATTTATCCATATACATTGAAAATGGCTTGTTAAAAAACAAGAATTATTTCAAACCTGTAGATGTCAATAGCTACATTCAACTAGACAGCTGTCATCTCTATAATTGGTTAAAGAACATCCCTAAGAGCCAAATAGGTAGACTGAGAAGGAACTGTAGTGATAAAAATGTTTTTTTATGAGAAAAATTTATAGAAAACAGATATCCAGAACAAAAGATAGATTCTATAATACAAGAAATAGGTAATGAAAAAATAGAGATCTTTATGAAATATAATGACAAAAAGAATGATACATTTGCATGCAAAGAAAGTAAGACCCATTATTCTAGATTATTGTGCTCAGAACAAAGAGATAAGGAATATTATTACTAAACATTGGGATGTCCTTACCGGACCTAAATGGCATTCAGCAGACATTGTGGTATATACGGTCTTTTGCTTGCAGTGGTCTATGATTGGGACAGTCTCATTTGTATGCCTTGTGACTTGTATTTAATAAAGTGTTATAACTTTTTAACCACTTCTGATTCATTCCTTGTGAAGCTGGGATATCAATCTTTGCCTTTGTCTCCAATAAGGAGTTTCCTGTGCCTTTATATCTAGAGCTTGATTTTGAAGCTCTAGACAATGTGAGTACCATTCTTGGCTCTTCTGAAATATATTTTATAACCACAGAACTTCACTATATGTGTTTCTCCTTTTTACCCTGAGGTTCACCTGCTGTGCATTACCATTGTGATTACCTACCTTGGGACATTAATCCTTTTTTGTGCACTACCACATTTATTTGTGTTGTTTGATTATTTTCTTTGATTGTGATTGAAGCAAGTTTATATATTGGTTTTATATATATACAAAACATTAACTTTATTAGATATATATATTTAATAATAAAAATTACATTTTTTTCTATGCGAAGAACTTAGGAATGTAAAATATGCGTAAAGTGATTTGGGTTTCACGAATTAGGTTAAGCACAGTGTTGGGTTAGTGCACACAAAAAATTAGTTATCTCATGGCACGTTATTAAAATATAAAATATTTAAAAATATAAAAAATAATACACAAAGTTCATTAAGCATATTTTACATTCCTTTGTTGTTCACATATCATTTATTTTTTATTATATATATATATATATAAAAAAAATATATGTTAGAAAAAGAAACAATTTACCTTCATCTGTGCGCAATATAAATTACATTCTGGTATAGCTGGTGTGCTTAATCATAAATATATATATATATATGATAATGTTATATATGATAATGTTAATTTAATATATATATATGTAGACCTAAAATAGAAGGGGACAAAGAGCACAACCAAGATTCAAGTGTGTTTATTCACAGGTAAACAAGAAAGCGCACATACAGTAATGCACTTACAAGATAACGATATAAAAACAGCAGCATATAAAGATATACATGCAGGTATATAGGAACCAAGCTAATTACCAGATATAAAACAGGCTTTTTCAAGAGGACCAGTATACTGAACCTGTGTCAGTGTTCTAATTATAGGTATCATGGACAAATCAAATTAGGGGGAGTGTAATTAATATAACTACTTCATTTCATAAACAGAGCTTCCTAAAATACAATAAATATATTTAAAATTAAAATTAAAAACCCCTAAAAAAGTAAAATAAATTACATAATTAATCATTGCATATAAAGTGCATTAACAAGATTTAAAACATTTATTACCAACTCAGTAAAATGAATAAATAATATTAAAAAAATTAAAAATGATCCTTAGCTTAGCAGAACAGACTATACCAACTGTAACTGAAAAGATAAGATACAAATTAATTTCTTTGAATCCCTCTCTCAAGAATTATAATAACATATAGTACAAGCACATATTAAAAAGAACATATCAAGGTTATTTGCTTCCTATATTGTGTTACATGTATGCCGCAACATCTACTGTATGTCTATATTCAACCCTAAAGGTGTTAAACATTTAATTCTATAGATCCAGAGTTTCTAATTTGCGAAGTTTAAGGAATCTATCCTTCTCCATGAGAGGCACCCAATTAATCACCTGAATTCTTAGACTACTAGGGTCACAATTATGTACTTCTATGTCGTGTCTAGGTACACTATGTTTATTAGATTTTTCTTTAATGTTTTACACATGCTCATAGAGCCTTCTTTTGATTTTCCTTTTGGAGAGAGAGAGAGAGAAAGAGAGAGAGAAAGAGAGAGAGAAAGAGAGAGAGAAAGAGAGAGAGAAAGAGAGAGAGAAAGAGAGAGAGAAAGAAAGAGAGAAAGAGAGAAAGAGAGAAAGAGAGAAAGAGAGAGAAAGAGAGAGAAAGAGAGAGAAAGAGAGAGAAAGAGAGAGAGAGAGAGAGAAAGAGAGAGAGAGAGAGAGAGAGAGAGAGAGAGAGAGAGAACAAAGTGGGAGAGGTATTGTACCGATATAACCCAGACTTTGGCCACAATATCCCTCCTGTGAACTATATACTCCAGATGTATTGGATCTGAAGGTGGTTTATCATTGACTCATACCTGTTTCTTTATATATACATATATATTATTTAACCACTTTCATATTTACTAGTGAGGATTTTTTTTAGCGCTGAGTGTTTTTGTAAGTGTTTTTTTATATGTAGACCTAAATACATAGGAATAGATATATAGGTATATGAATATACAGAGATATATAGAAATATATATTTAATAATAAAAATAACATTGTCCTGTATGTGAAGAACATTGGAGTGTGAACTATTTACAGTAAATACACAGTAAAACACATTAGTAAATATGATTATATAACTATTATTTATGACTATATACCATATACTGTACCTTTGAAATATTTTATTAATATTTCTATTACTCATTTTTATTATATAGTTTTTATATGAGCGTAACAGTTTATTTTAAAAGAGGCTGCTCCTGGGTGGAAACTAGCCATAGAACAAGCTACTGATCTGTTGTTTAACTGATAAAGCCAATGAAGGCTGAAACGATCATCTGGGGTTTTAATGTTCCTTTTTCAGAGGAGGATTGTTTGGTATTTCGGCACTGGACTGACCTTAATAGACAAGATCAGACTGATATACTTCAGGAAAGTTCTCCTCTGTGAAAAGCACAATTGGGCTAAAAAAGCTACTGCCAGTTGGTAACCGAGCCATAGAACAAGCTACTGAGCTGTTGTTCATTCCTGGTAGAGCGCTTTTCTTTCTGAATTCAGTTTATTTTAATGTATTTATGTTGTGTTTGGTGCAACTTTTATTTTAGCCCCATCTCTTTACGTGAGGTCTTCTGTCACTTTAACCTGACGTGCTTTGATAAGATTTTCCTTCATGACTGTCATGAATGTGTTTAGACTGGTGGCAAAACCGACACTTTTTAACCTCTTTGGATTACAAATGGCAGCGAATGTAAAGTGTATGTTGGTTATTTTCAAGTGGAATCAAATTTATACAATATTTTTGCAACTGCAATATTGCAAAAGAAGCTGAAAGAGAAAAAAGGAGACAGGCGCAGCCCGACTCTAAGTGTAAAATATTGAATGAGTAAGTGCACGCACAGATAAATGGCACGTCAGTGTTACTGCATGTAGAAATATCATCCCATATAGGCGGTTGCAAGATTCACCGGTGCTTAGCGTGTCCCCACCTTGGTCGATTAGATACCAAGTCTGGAGGTTGTAGCCATGCCCAATTCATGTATAGCCCAAGGGATTGATGCAGAGGCACAGCGTGATAGCTCTTTACGTGCGTTTCGTCTCTGTATCCAATTAGACTTTATCAAGAGAATGGTTAGCAGGTGTCTGGCACATAAGCTCCTAACCGGCTTATAAGAGGACCACGTTGCTGACTTCCTGTTTGAAACTGGCCAATGCAAAGTCTTTAGAAAAACGGCCATAATAGCAGGTAAAGTAATACGATACAAGTATAGCCCGGTAACATGGCAACAATGTAACAACCACCTAATGTACATAGTAGTATATTGCATAAAAAAATTGAAACAATATTAATAATATCTTAAAAAACATAAGTATTGATGTCAATCTCGTATTCTCATAAAAAGAAAAAGAAAATGTATTACAGATGTAAACAGGAGTGGCGTGTTAGAAGAGAAGCATAATGAGCATGTTGGAATGTAATCCATGAGGGGATTAAAAAACAGTAATATATCAACTATATCTAAGTTTTAACACAGTCCTGGTTATATGTTCAAATGAGAATTTAAAAATAAAGCATGACAAAAAGACAAAGATGAAAAAATATGATGAAGATAGAAAACTGCAGTTAAAAAAACAATTTTGATTTTAAAGATACTCAAGAAAGGCCTGAAAGCTGTATTTGTGTGCTTGAATGTTATAAAGCAAATGCACTGTATAGTGTAAAATAACCTTGCTAACATGTAAGACTGGCATTACTTTTATGCTGAAAGTGTATAAACATAGAATGTAATGGAATTGTGGTTCTTAAGATACCCAAATCACAAAGAAAAATGCAAAGAATGTTACAAAAGTGAGGGCCTCTCTAATTAAGCTGGAGTGTAAATGTGGAGAGATAAAGTAGTACCCTCACTAAATACATAAACGCTTGTAAATCAAATTCCATGTTGAGGCCTTGAGGATGCATGGAGCCCAATGTATAAATCCAAGAGGATTCTCTGCGTCTTAAAGGGGCAATCCTATTGGAATACTTATTATTGGGAATCCAATCAATTATTTTAATATTCAAGCTATTGGGGTTCATGTGGTGATGGATCCGAAAGTGTTTAGGGACACTTACGCCTAGATTTAGAGTTCTGCGTTAGCCGTCAAAACCAGCGTTAAGGGCTCCTAACGCTGGTTTTGGCCGCCCGCTGGTATTTAGAGTCAGTAAGGAAAGGGTCTAACGCTCACTTTCCAGCCGCGACTTTTCCATACCGCAGATACCCTTACGCCAATTGCGTATCCTATCTTTTCAATGGGATCTTCCTAACGCCGGTATTTAGAGTCTTGGCTGAAGTGAGCGTTAGAACTCTAGCGACAAGACTCCAGCCGCAGAAAAAAGTCAGGAGTTAAGAGCTTTATGGGCTAACGCCGGTTCATAAAGCTCTTAACTACTGTGCTCTAAAGTACACTAACACCCATAAACTACCTATGTACCCCTAAACCGAAGTCCCCCCACATCGCAGCCACTATAATAATTTTTTTTAACCCCTAACCTGCCAACCGCACACCGCCGCCACCTACATTATCCCTATGAACCCCTAATCTGCTGCCCCTAACATCGCCGACACCTACATAATATTTATTAACCCCTAATCTGCCCCCCCCAACGTTGCTGCTACCTTACCTACACTTATTAACCCCTAATCTGCCGACCGGACCTCGCCGCCACTATAATAAATGTATTAACCCCTAAGCTGCCGCACTCCTGCCTCGCAAACCCTATAATAAATAGTATTAACCCCTAATCTGCCCTCCCTAACATCTTTGACATCTAACTTCAAGTATTAACCCCTAATCTGCCGACTGGGCCTCGCCGCTACTCTAATAAATGTATTAACCCCTAAAGCTAAGTCTAACCCTAACACCCCCCTAAGTTAAATATAATTTTTATCTAACGAAATAAATTAACTCTTATTAAATAAATTAATTCTATTTAAAGCTAAATACTTACCTGTAAAATAAACCCTAATATAGCTACTATATAACGAATAATTATATTGTAGCTATTTTAGGATTTATATTTATTTTACAGGCAACTTTGTATTTATTTTAACTAGGTACAATAGCTATTAAATAGTTATTAACTATTTAATAGCTACCTAGTTAAAATAATTACCAAATTACCTGTAAAATAAATCCTAACCTAAGTTACAATTAAACCTAACACTACACTATCAATAAATAAATTAAATAAACTACCTACAATTACCTACAATTAAATCAACTAAACTACATTACAAAAAACCCCCACTAAATTACAAAAAATAAAAAAAGATTACAAGAATTTTAAACTAATTACACCTACTCTAAACCCCCTAAAAAAATAACAAAGCCCCCCAAAATAAAAAAAATGCCCTACCCTATTCTAAAATAAAAAGTTAACAGCTCTATTACCTTACCAGCCCTTAAAAGGGCCTTTTGCGGGGCATGCCCCAAAGAAAACAGCTCTTTTGCCTGTAAAAAAACCATACAATACCCCCCCAACATTACAACCCACCACCCACATACCCCTAAATCTAACCCACCCAAACTCCCCTTAAAAACACTAAGCCCCTGAAGATCTTCCTACCTTATCTTCACCCAGCCGGGTATCACCGATCCGTCCAGAAGAGGGTCCGAAGTCTTCATCCTATCCGGGCATAAGAGGACATCCGGACCGGCAGACATCTTCATCCAGGCGGCATCTTCTATCTTCTTCCATCCGGCGCGGAGCGGGACCATCTTGAAGCAGTCGACACGGAGCCATCCTTCTTCACCGACGGACTAACGACGAATGAAGGTTCCTTTAATGACGTCATCCAAGATGGCGTCCCTCGAATTCCGATTGGCTGATAGGATTCTATCAGCCAATCGGAATTAAGGTAGGAAAAATCTGATTGGCTGATTGAATCAGCCAATCAGATTCAAGTTCAATCCGATTGGCTGATTGGATCAGCCAATCAGATTGAGCTTGCATTCTATTGGCTGATCGGAACAGCCAATAGAATGCGAGCTCAATCTGATTGGCTGATCCAATCAGCCAATCGGATTGAACTTGAATCTGATTGGATGATTCAATCAGCCAATCAGATTTTTCCTACCTTAATTCCGATTGGCTGATAGAATCCTATCAGCCAATCGGAATTCGAGGGACGCCATCTTGGATGACGTCATTTAAAGGAACCTTCATTCGTCGTTAGTCCGTCGGTGAAGAAGGATGGCTCCGCGTCGGCTGCTTCAAGATGGTCCCGCTCCGCGCCGGATGGAAGAAGATAGAAGATGCCGCCTGGATGAAGATGTCTGTCGGTCCGGATGTCCTCTTCTGCCCGGATAGGATGAAGACTTTGGACCCTCTTCTGGACGGATCGGTGATACCCGGCTGGGTGAAGATAAGGTAGGAAGATCTTCAGGGGCTTAGTGTTTTTTAAGGGGAGTTTGCGTGGGTTAGATTAGGTGTATGTGGGTGGTGGGTTGTAATGTTGGGGGGCTGTATTGTATGTTTTTTTTACAGGCAAAAGAGCTGTTTTCTTTGGGGCATGCCCCGCAAAAGGCCCTTTTAAGGGCTGGTAAGGTAATAGAGCCGTTAACTTTTTATTTTAGAAGAGGGTAGGGCATTTTTTATTTTGGGGGGCTTTGTTTTTTTTTTAGGGGGCTTAGAGTAGGTGTAATTAGTTTCAAATTCTTGTAATCTTTTTTTATTTTTTGTAATTTAGTGTTTGTTTTTGTAATTTAGTTTAGTTGATTTAAATGTAGGTAATTGTAGGTAGTTTATTTAATTTATTTATTGATAGTGTAGTGTTAGGTTTAATTGTAATTTAGGTTAGGATTTATTTTACAGGTAATTTGTTAATTATTTTAACTAGGTAGCTATTAAATAGTTAATAACTATTTAATAGCTATTGTACCTAGTTAAAATAAATACAAAGTTGCCTGTAAAATAAATATAAATCCTAAAATAGCTACAATATAATTATTTGTTATATTGTAGCTATATTAGGGTTTATTTTACAGGTAAGTATTTAGCTTTAAATAGAATTAATTTATTTAATAAGAGTTAATTTATTTCGTTAGATAAAATTATATTTAACTTAGGGGGGTGTTAGTGTTAGGGTTAGACTTAGCTTTAGGGGTTAATACATTTATTAGAGTAGCGGCGAGGTCCGGTCAGCAGATTAGGGGTTAATACTTGAAGTTAGGTGTCAAAGATGTTAGGGAAGGCAGATTAGGGGTTAATACTATTTATTATAGGGTTTGCAAGGCGGGAGTGTGGCGGTTTAGGGGTTAATACATTTATTATAGTGGAGGCGAGGTCCGGTCGGCAGATTAGGGGTTAATAAGTGTAGGTAAGGTAGCAGCGACATTGGGGGGGGGCAGATTAGGGGTTAATAATTATAATGTAGCTGTCGGCGACGTTGGGGGCAGCAGATTAGGGGTTCATAGGGATAACGTAGGTTGCGGCGGTGTCCGGAGCGGCAGATTAGGGGTTAATAATATAATGCAGGGGTCAGCAATAGCGGGGGCGGCAGATTAGGGGTTAATAAGTGTAAGGTTAGGGGTGTTTAGACTCAGGGTTCATGTTAGGGTGTTAAGTGCAGACTTAGAAACTGTTTCCCCATAGGAAACAATGGGGCTGCGTTAGGAGCTGAACGCTGCTTTTTTGCAGGTGTTAGGTTTTTTTTCAGCTCAAACTGCCCCATTGTTTCCTATGGGGGAATCGTGCACGAGCACGTTTTTCAAGCTGGCCGCTACCGTAAGCAACTCTGGTATTTAGAGTTGAAGTGGCGGTAAATTATGCTCTACGCTCCATTTTTGGAGCCTAATGCAGCCCTTCAGAGAACTCTAAATACCAGCGTTATTTAAAAGGTACGGGGGAAAAAAAACACGCGTAGCTAACGCACTCCTTTGGCCGCAAAACTCTAAATCTAGCCGTATGTGTTCTAAGGCCAGTCTTGATGTTATTAACATGTTCGTTAATTCTGGTTCGTATGTTCCTTTTGGTTCTACCTCTATACAGTATATAGAATTACAGCTGCAGCTCAAATAATAGACTAAATATATGGTGCTGTAGTTACATTTGTATTTCATCTTAAACTCCTTTGTTTGTTTGAAATTGTAAAAAGTATCCCCTGTATTAACAGAACTACACATCCCACATGTTTTAACTCCACACCTGTAGGTACCTGATTTTTTTGTAAACCATGTTGTAACATTATTTTCTTCTACGGTCTTACAACGTTTTGTGGGTGCTAGTATGTTTTTTAAGTCTCTATTTTTCCTAAAGGTGATAAGTGGTCTATTTTTCCTAAAGGTGATAAGTGGTCTCTCATACAAAGATTCCCCTAAAATGGGGTCTGCCTTTAAAATTCCCCAATGTTTCTTTAAAATGTTTTGGATGTCCCTGCTGCCTTGATTGTAAGTGGTAATAAACCTATTTTCATTTGGGTTTTGATTTCTAACTAGGTTCCGATTTTTAGGGATCAGCAGGGTCTCTCTTTTCATATTATCAACTCTCTTCTTTGCTTTTTGGATGTTTTTTTGATCATAGCCTTTCTCAATAAATCTAGCATCTAATTGTTCTGTTTCTCTCAGATAATCAGTTCATTTCGTGCAGTTCCTCTTTATTCTCTGATATTGGCCTAGAGGTATATTTGATTTCCACCTTGGCAGGTGGCCAATATTGGCACTTAGAAAACCATTTTTGTCGGTAGGTTTACGATAATTGGCTACTGCTACTTCACTGTTATCATCTACAAAGAGTACAAGGTCTAAAAATTCGACCTGTTTGTCGATTTTAGAAATAAATTTGAGGTTGTTAATATTGTTATTAATATGTTTAATGAATTCCCCAGTTTCTGACTCTGACCCTTTCCATATAATGACAATATCATCTATATATCGGTAGTACTGAATAAGATTATTTTTAACTGCGTTATTGGACCAGATGTATTTCTCTTCAAAATGATTCATGTAAAGGTTGGCATACGATGGGGCAAAAGTGGTCCCCATCGCAGTGCCCTGGATTTGTTGATAAAATTGTCCCTCAAAACAGAAGTAGTTGTGATTTAATATGAAGCTGATGCTGGCCAAAATAAAATCCAAATGTTTATTTGACATGTCAGTATTTTCTAGTAATTCCTGTATAGAATTGATGCCAAGAGTTTGTGGGATTCACGTGTATAATGAAGACACATCACACATGATCCATATATAATTTTCAAGCCACTCTAATCCTTCAAATGTATTAATAGTATGTACTGTGTCCCGAAGGTACGCTTTAGTTGATTTGACAATGGGCTGTAGATAATGATCAACATAAATTGACAGATTGTTGGTAAGGGATCCAATGCCCGAAATTATGGACCTTCCTGGGGGTTCAATGAGTGTCTTTTGCACTTTTGGTAAGTGATAAAATGTGGGAATAGTAGGATGATTTTCCATCAAAAAATGGAATTCCTCACTTATGAGAATGTTTTCATTCTTGGCATCTTTCAATATGTCACTTAGTTTTTTTCTTAAATTTAGTGGTGGGGTCAAAGTGAAGTTTTTTTTATGTATTGATGTAATTTAGAATGTTGTAAGCTTCTTTGAGGTAGTCTTTTTTGTCTTGTATAACTATCCCCCCCCCTTGTCAGCCGCTCTAATGACTATCTCCCTGTTGTCTTGTAGGGATTTAAGTGTTTTTCTTTCTTGCCAGGTCAAGTTGTCATTGTACCTATTGATCCATTTTTTGTGTTTTTGTTTTCCCATAGTTTACTCAAATCTCCACAGACTAATTTATTAAATGTGGTTATGTATTCTCCCTGAGCTGAATAGGGGTAAAAACTAGATTTCCTGTTAAAATTACTATGTGCTATGTTTTGTTCGTGAGTAGACAAATTTAATAGATCATCTAATGTTGTTTGTTCCAATTGTGTTGGCAAGGATCTGTTATTTTCTAAACTATGTAGAACTCCTAAAGTTTGATAGTCGTCCTTGTTTAGACTATTCTGGGTTGGTGTAAAGGATTTATGCATACTTTTGATAAAATACCTCTTGAGCGTAAGATTTCGTATGTATTTCTGTAAATCGATATACGTCTGGAATCTATCAGGGGCTGCTTTGGGTGCAAAATTAAGACCTTTAGCTAACAGTTTGGTTTCATTGTTTACCAATTTAGTGCTAGATAAATTGAAGATGTTCACAGATTTCTCTTTATCTCATCCTTTTTGTGTTGGATCCCTGAATCTTTCTCCCCCCTCTACATCCCCGCTGCCTCTCCTTCTTTTTCCGGGAGTGACCCTCTGATTTTGATTCATGAAATCTTCTATATCTTTCATATTTCAAAATTTTTCTTTTTCTCTTTGTAGGATGGCCAGGTCTAAAAAATGTAACTGATGGTTTCTCTCATTATAATGTTTATTTTCAGTTCCTGGGTGTGGAGTCTTAAAATTAGGAATAGTCTTAGGTTTGGCACCCTGTTTGTGCCAACTAGTTAGTGGATATTCATTATCTTTTACATGTGTGAGGACCTAATATCTGTTTTCAGACTGGTTATGATTTCTTGAGTGCTCCTGCTGTTTGTGTGATGTGACATGTTTCATATAGGGAGGAGTAAAATGACTGGATTCTTTGGGGCGCCATGAATGTTATTTAGGTGTATGGTATGTATTGCTTTTCCCACTATGGTAGGATTGTTGTTTCTCTTTATTACCATACCATTGTTTATTTCTATTCCCTGGTTTGGTATTCCCATAGTCATTTTGTTTTACATATGATTGGGGATTATTTAAATTGTGAATGTTATCATGAATGGTGCTATCAATTTATAATGAGAGGTATGATAGCTACTTTTATTTGTATATTGTCTATTGGGCCCCATATTTTTATTGTTGCTATTGAACTTAACGTTGTCTCTAGTTTTAGTCCTATGGTCTGTAGGTGTATTCTTTGTGTGGAGGTAATGTTCCTCTCTTTGCTCAGTAGTATGATCCCTAAAATTTGTGTTTGCTTCATTATTAGTTTTTTGTATTGTTATAAGTGTATACTTTGTCGTTTTTGTAATCATCTAGATCCCTGCACAGTTTTTGTGTTTGGCTCTAATGAGTTCAGTCGTAAATTTGTTATTCCTTTCCTGAATATTATCGTTTAGTATTTTCTAGTTGTCGTCTGATTGATATATTTGTATCTTTGGGAGAAGGGTATCTATATTGTTCTTAATTTTATCTAACTTGTGCTCCCTATACCTAATCAGAATTTTGATGAGGGTAGTGGAGCAATCATGAAAAGCCTTATCCCAATCTGTTGTGAACTCCACTTCCTCTAGTTCAAAGGCATGGCGTTTATACAATCTAAGCCCTCTGGCATTATCCGGATTTCTCTGTATCCAGTCTGTCTATTCTGGGAGCCTCTCCAAATCTATCTGCAGAGAACGGATTAAGAAAGATTAAGAAAGACCGCTTTTGAACTCGGAATGGACACACTCGGTAATATGCAGGTTGACACAGACAATTTTTGACCAAACATCAAGACAGCTTCCTTCTATTTGGGTGCCTCTTCGGAAATACACACCCTGTTTTATGGGCAGCAGCAAACGAGATCATTGGGTTCCATTACAACACTGAACCATTCTACATCAGGCTGAATATCTTGGTCAACTCTGTCATTTCACTATCAATTAAGTGTCATGGTTTACAGTGTGTGAACTATTAAAATCCAGTTTTAGAAAATGAGAGAAGTCTTAATAGAAATTCATAGTCTTCTTCTTGGTTTCAGATGTATATCGCACCGACCGCAAAAAGGTGCTTTTAAAATCAATAAATGGGAAAATTAACAAAAACAACAATACTTTTTGTTAGAATACAGTGTTCTCGGATTTATTACACCAACTACTGTAAGTATATAGTATATGTATTATATACTGTTCCGTCAGAAGGTGGCAATGTTTGCTAATTTTCTTGTTCACTGTATCTGTTGGTTCTTCTTTTTTTAATAAAAGTTTATTGTAGACTGCAGCCGTGTTTTAGAAAGGATAATTAAAGTGAAAGCAAAGTATCAAGCACCTCTATGCCGCAACGCAAAGTACATATAAAATTAGCTTGAGTTTAATTCATGATTTTTTAAAATTTACTAATAAACGTATAATTGTACCTTTGATTCCTCAAATATATATCGCTGTCCCTCCGCCTGGATATATAAAAAAATCTTTATTTTGAAATGACGAATATTGTCTTCAGGATTCTTATAGGTCCCCCAGTGGCGTCTGAATATACTCACTCTACGCCCCCAACTTAAAGTACACATGCGTGTCTCATTGAATTTGCTCCCTGTATAGAAGCGCGTTCATGAGACACTCATGCACATTGTCTTCAACATTGAGAATTTCTGGTTGACGTTAATACGATCACTGCTACGATACAAAACACTATGCATCACAGCAGAGATTGTATTTAAACGCATGCGCAAAACATAATGCTTCACGGGAGTGCGCACGGATGAAAACGTAAGAGCAGGTGGGACCGCTCTTGTAAACTAGGAAAAACAGGAAATGAGCGGGTGGGCGGAGGATCAGAAAATAAATGGTATGTTAGATAAATCAAGAATATATATAAAAATAAGAGTGAATTTAAAAAAAATAAACTTAGCGACTGCATACACTTTTAGAAGCTGAATCGATCGCATTCATTTTATGGTTGAAAATTTACTTTCACTTTAAGATTTTGCACTCTTCATTTCTGTAGTGTTTTAAATGAATTTCCAATAGGTTATGGGCTCAGTTAAAGCCTGCTACAGCAAATAAGTGCAAGATACAGCAACAGATAATGACTACAACAGGAAAACGGAAAAATGGCTAGTAACATGGATACAACTAAATATTTGCAAATCTGATGAACCAGAACTATCAGTCTTGGAAATTTAAGATAAAGATGCTGCTAATAAAAGAAGGTACAGTGTGTGTAAGTGCGTAAACGATGCCAGACCTGCAGAACCCATAGATAAGTGGATAGAAAAAGATCAGAAAGCTCTTCCAGACCAAGATGATGAAAGCCCATGATATGCAGGATTATTTACCTTAGAAATGGTTGCACAACTGAGTTTTAGGAGAAGAAATAAAAGACTTTCATGTTTTAGCACTTACCTGAAAGTTATGAAACACTTGATGTACGTCCAGATGATGGAATATGTTAATGGTAAGCTTGTGGATGAATACAAACATAACACAGAACGCAAACTGTGAAAGTGCTTTCAGTCTGCACTGAAGATGATAGAAATGGAAACAGTAATATGCAGCTAGAAATACATGGATGCTTTGTGTACAAAAAAAACATTATACACTCAAAAAAATATGCGCTAATTAAATAAAGGATTAAAAGAAAATAAAGTTTTTCATTAACATGTATAATCAATTTTTCTGCTAAAGGTCCTAAACATGATGATAAAGTTTGAACTAGTCTGACTGCATGAGAATACGTCCGTAATACCTAGTAGCTACATAACAAGGCTTTTTTCCACACTCCCTAACTAGTGTTTACAGACAGCCCTCCTACTGGAGTGGTCTGTGCAATGTGCTTTGTGCAGTACTATGTTCTCAAACGATGCAGATATACACAGAAGCTGCTAAACTCAACAGCTTATTTTCCCTTCCGTTCTAACGCTTCAGGAATTCCACTTCCCTTCCTCCTCCCGGTTACCACAGATCTCCTCTGGTCTATGCAATGCCGTGGTAACCGGGAGCCGGGAGGGGGGAAGGGAAGTGGATGAACCTTACTGGGCAAAGGATGTGAAGGTGCCCCCATTTCAGTAGAACCCTTTCTGTCTGTGTGAAATCAGCAGATGCAGATATACACAGAAGAAACTAAACTCAGCAGCATATTTTCCCTTCTATCGGTTCTAACGCTTCAGGAATTCCCCTTCCCCTCCCCCTCCCGGTTACCACAGCATTTAATTAGGTTGTGCAAAGACTGGAGGAGATCTGTGGTAACCGGGAGGGGGAAAGGGAAGTGGAATTCTGGAGCTTCTGTGTATATCTGCATTGTTTCTTCGTTGGAACATAGTACTGCACAAAAGCACATTACACAGACCGCTCCGGGGCTACGACGTATCACATATACGTCGTAACATACAAGTTACGCACGTATATTTCACCCGTCGCCCGCAATTTTTACTCCCATAAGCTAACATGGGACCGTGTCGTAAATTAGTATCCAATATCCAGCGCAAGGACTTACGTGGCAAAAATTGAGAAATCTTACTCCATTTTTACCTCACCATAAAAGGCAGCCGTATGGGAGCACTGTAACTCCCGAAAATGCCTGCAAAAATAAACTAACACCTAATGCATGCGTAATGTCTATCTATCTGTCAACCACAATGACCCACCGCAATAACTAATAAAGTCTATTAACCCCTATATCCACCATCAAACCCACACCGCAAGTAATAACTAAATTATTAACCCCTAAATCCGCCAACCCCAACATCGCAAACGACCTATTAAAACTATTAACCCTTAATCTGCCATTAACCCACAATGCAATACACCTATTAAAGTATTAACCCCTAAACCGCCATAGCCCACAACACAATACACCTATATATTGTGTGTATATATATATATATATATATTGTACCAAAATACCAACACATGTATGTAGAATTATGTATTTATGAATAAATACAACATATTCTGCTATGTAAAGAACATGAACAGGAATGCGAAATATTAATATTTTCATGCTTGGTTAGCGCACTTGAGAATATGCGATCAGGTTTGCGCACAAGTAGAGTGTTAGGTTTTGCTCCATTGACTTCTATGCAGGAATACATTAATGCGTTCAAGATATTCTAACTTCAGTTTTTTGTATGCATTGGGTTAGCACAAGAGTGAAAACTTTTTACTTTCAACTTGTAATGCAAGCACTAACTGACGCGTGCAAAAAGCTTACTTCTAGTGGAGGAAGCATGTGACCGGGAGAGTTAAATACCGGTCTGCTTTTTATCTTGGCCTTTATGTGCTATTTTTCACTTAACATACTCCACAACCTTGAGGACTTGATAAACTGCAAAAACTTATTTTTTATTTTTTAATTTTAAATCAATATTATGTGTGGATTAATAATATATCAAAAGGGTTAAAAGGGTCCTAGACTTGAATCCTGGGCTTGGGATCACTAGCACCTTAATTGGTGATTCAGCTGCAAACAGCTTCACGCTCCTGTGACCCATAAAGTATCGTAACCACAACTCATCAGGCAGAGTACATATATATTATGTTAGAAATGCAAGATTCACAAGCTCTACTGTAAGTGCTGCCCCAGACCAGGGAGGAATTAAAGAAGCACCTCTTACCCAGATCCAGGGCTGATTTCGATCTCCGCCAACAAACAGAAGCAGATCGGGAGCACTTCAGTAAGCGTCCAAAAATCCAATAGTTCTTGGTGATGCCTTGCTACCATACACAGCTAGAGCGAAGTACGTCACAGGAGAGGCGTGTCCAAGAAAACCCCTTGCAGGATCACAGTGAATTCTCACCGTCAGGTGGGTGAAGAGAATCAAGGAAAAAGAAGTCTGCCAAGGATAACAATGTATAAAACTTCACTTTTATTGCTGTCAAAATCCAACATAAAATTAAATGGTTCAGGAACAACCGGGGAAACAATCACAGAGAGAGGAATGTAACCAATCGGCTTACGCGTTTCGGCCACACCTGGCCGTAATCATAGCCTGCTGGGTACCTGTCACCTGTGTTTCTTTAAAAAGGGTAAATGAAATGCTTATTGGCTAATACAAAGTACACTCCTCTCTCACTTAAAGAACCAACACTCACTTATGCTAAACAAATTAAGAGAATGACAATATAGTACCTATACAAATTCAGAGATCAATTCATGGTGTAAACAAATAGAAATACTGATATATGTTCACAATTGATTATAAATCATGTTATTTCAATAGGAGTACAACATTCATAAATATACATACAAATATACAATGTACTGAATACAATTTCTAAGTGGAAATACATCAAAGAATTTGACATATATATAAGTATACATATTAATTGAAAAGGGAATAAAAGTATATAACAAAAATAGGATTCAATGCAGATTGATCAGTATAGCTACCTTTTAATTTCATCAACACCTAGTTCGAAAAATATATATAAATATATGAGAAACATATTTAAAATATAACAATTGATGAAAAATGTTAACAATCGATACATAAATATATAAATAAATCAATAAATAAGTAGATAACTCAAGTTGATGAAAGTATGTACAAAAGTGGAAAGTATTTATTACACTTTATTCCCCATAACCATGTGTACACAGGGGATAAGTATAAATGACGCTTTATTCCCAATAGTTAATAAGGTCATAATCAGAATTGAGACCTTGGGGAAAACGTGTGTTTAAATTAAACACCCAAAACATCTCACGTTTATTGAGCAATTTAAGGCTATTACCACCTCCCTTTGGGGTACACACCTTTTCTATGACACACCATTTGAAAGATGTTACATCCTTGTGATACTTTTAAAAAGTGCTGCACTATATGTGTAGTGGATTTACCCACATTAATGGTAGAAAAGTGTTCCCTAATCCTAGAGGAAACATCCCTAGTGGTCAAACCCACATACTGCACCTGACATTGATTACAGGTGATCAGATAAATAACATACGTGCTGCTACAGTTGTGACAACCATATATTTGATAAGTTTCACCTGCTCTCATAAAAATAAAAGCATCAGACAAATGTGCAAAGTCGCAAGGTTTGCACTTACGATGTCCACATCTAAACATTTCATTATGAATTAACCACGAACTACGATTGAGTTCAACTTTGGGTAGTTTAGTTGGGGACACGTAATTGCCTATAGTCCTACATTATCTATAGGAACATCTAAGGCCTGATTGAACAATATTCTGAAGTGCATCATCTGCTGACAAGATTGAGAAGTGCTTCTTTACAATTTTACATATGTCTTCATACTGAGCACTATATTTGGTTACAAAGGTGACTCCTTTATGGGAATCAACCCCCTTGCTCTGTTTCTTGTCTATCAGTAGAGAATTCCTGTCTAACTGGTCTACCTCACGTCTGGCTTTAGTTATAGCATTTGCTTTATAACCTCTAGCTTCAAGTCTTCAAGCTATCTGCTTCCTGTAAGTAATCCTCATATGTTGAACAGTTTTGTCTAAGCCATAAAAAATTGACCCTTGGCCACTGCATATGGGACATGGCGGGGATGGCAGCTAGTTGCATAAAGAAGGGTATTACCAGTAATTGGTTTGCGGTACACCCTAGAGTGTATCAGTAGTAGCCATCAGTTTGCCATCAGTAGTAGCCGATAGTGTGATATCAAGGAAATTAATGGACTTTCTCTGAAATTCATGGGTAAATCTCAATCCAATAGAGTTGTTGCTAAGGTAATCTACAAACGCCAAAACCTGATCAGATGTACCTATCCAGACCAACAAAATACACACAAACAGTGTACAGCTCCACAGTATCACAGGTGCAGGTGGTAAGAGGGACTGTCAACCTCTATAATATGTAGAAAAGTAGAAAATCCACAGCATCACGATAAATTTTCAATGCTTTATTGGAACATCTTTATCCCATGCAGGTACAAAGTAGGTAGGTATCCAGACCAACAAGAGGTCATCTACAAAGCGCTTGTATACTTGAATATTCCCTCTGTAGGGATTAGTATCTGCAAAGATGTGAGACCGCTCCCACCAACCTAAAAATAGGTTGGTGTAAGAGGGGGCAAACTTTGCCCCCATCGCGGTCCGAAATCTCTGGAGATAAAAATTGCCCCCAAAGGTAAAGAAGTTATGTGTCAATAGAAAGTGAGTTACCCTAACCACAAACTTCTGAAAGGAAGCATTATAGTCAGTGTGATGTCTCATAAAGTATTTAATAGCCATTATACTCTCCTCATGTGGTATGGAGGTGTATAAAGTCACTACGTCATTTGTTAACCAATTAGACTCTGAGGTCCAAGTGATAGTTTTTAGAATATTAAGCACATGTTTGGTATCCTTTATATGACTAGCCAATGAGGTGACCAAAGACAGTGAAATAGAATCCGATGATAATGCTACCTCTAGTGGGGATGATAATCAGTCTACAGCTTCAGAATCATTAGACCCATCCATTCAGATAAAAAGTATATTGGTCCCTCAGGCACCAGTTGTGAGACCTAAGTCCAAATATATAGCTGCACCTGCAAATGTCACTCTTAATGCTAATATAGGACACAATATGGAATCTGACAGAGCTAATGTTGAACAGGTTTTTCCCCCAGGTTGACTCCCCAGGGGGGAGGCATACAACCACAACTAGTACAAGAGAGGTATCAGTTAAGGGAAAACAGGTGTCAGGCGAAGTACAAATAGACTCTGTAATAAACCTTTCAGATATAACATTGACACCTGTACAAACTAAAGCACTGGGATTGGGTCTTACGTTTTTTCCAACCTTGAATTTCAATTTATTTCAGACTGTCATTGATGTAAATAGATTGATTAGAAATATTACACTTCATAAACATTTCTTTGGGTCTATAAATTCTGGTGACAATGTTAGTAATCTTGAACTGCTTAATAATAGTTCAGCAGAAGCTGAAACTGAATTTGATTTTTCGGAACAGTGTGATCTTATTTCTTTGGAACTTTTGGCTCGGGATGGCTGTCCCCCTCCTCAGTACTCTTCTAAATACTTTAAGTTTTACCCTTTAATGACCAACGACGTATGGGGTACGCCCTCCCAAAAAATGCAGTTAATGACCGACGACGTACCCCATACGTCGTTGGTCTTTGAAAGCGGTGGAAGCAATCCTGATCGCTTCCAGCTGCTTTCATGTTATTGCAGTGATGCCTCGATATCGAGGCATCCTGCATTAACACTTCTTAGCCACCCGATGCAGAGAGAGACACTCTGTGGCCCTCTCTGCATTGGACATCGATGGCCGTGATCGTTGGTGGGTGAGAGTCAAAGTGTGAGGCGGGTGGGCAACCATCGATGTAATCCAAGAGTAAGAGGGGGTGGAATCACGGACATGGTCACTGGGGGCACGCACGGACGCAAGCACGTGCACAGAGGCAGCGGGCGGGCGTGCGCACGGGGGCAGGGGGCGGGTGGGAACACTACACTATGAGACCTTTTTGAAAGTAAAAGTGGTAGAGAGGAAAGTGTGAATTCTAATCTAAGGGATCTGGGAGGGGTGGGGGGTTGGTTTTTGAAGCTAAACTACAGAAAAATATAAAAATTGGCAGCTGATGGTGCACAATAATGTAGAGGGGGAGGGTTAGAGAGCTGTTGGGGGGATCAGGGAGGTTGGGGGCTAAGGGGAGATCCTACACAGCAGAATATGTTTTTTTTTTTTTTTTTAACACACACAAAAAAAAATACCTTTAATTTTAGTACTGGCAGACTGTCTGCCAGTACTGAAGGTGGGAGGCTGATCTCTACACTAAACCTAAAATTAACCCTGCAAGTTCCCTACAAGCTACCTAATTAACCCCTTCACTGCTGGGCATAATACACGAGTGGTGTGCAGCAGCATTTAGCAGCCTTCTAATTATCAAAAAGCAAAACCAAAGCCATATAAGTCTGCTATTTCTGAACAAAGGGGATCCCAGAGAAGCATTTACAACCATGTGTGCCACAATTGCACAAGCTGTTTGTAAATAATTTCAGTGAGAAACCTAAAATTTGTGAAAAAGTGAATGATTTTTTTTTATTTGATCGCATTTGGTGGTGAAATGGTGGCATGAAATATACCAAAATGGGCTTAAATCAATACTTTGGGTTGTATACTACACTACACTAAAGCAAAAATTAACCCTACAAGCTCCCTACAAGCTCCCTAATTAACCCCTTCACTGCTGGGCATAATAGACTTGTGGTGCGCAGTGGCATTTAGCAGCCTTCTAATTACCAAAAAGCAACGCCAAAGCCATATATGTCTGCTATTTCTGAACAAAGGGGATCCCAGAGAAGCATTTACAACTATTTGTGCCATAATTGCACAAGCTGTTTGTAATAATTTCA
Organism: Bombina bombina; assembly: GCF_027579735.1. Lineage (NCBI taxonomy): Eukaryota > Metazoa > Chordata > Amphibia > Anura > Bombinatoridae > Bombina > Bombina bombina. The sequence goes on from NC_069501.1 coordinate 26,899,088, forward strand.
GTGAGAAACCTAAAGTTTGTGAAAAAGTGAACGTTTTTTTTTTATTTGATCGCATTTGGCGGTGAAATGGTGGCATGAAATATACCAAAATGGGCCTAGATCAATACTTTGGGTTGTCTACTACACTAAAGCTAAAATTAACCCTACAAGCTCCCTAATTAACCCCTTCACTGCTGGGCATAATTCACGTGTGGTGCGCAGCGGCATTCAGCGACCTTCTAATTACCAAAAAGCAACGCCAAAGCCATATATTTCTGCTATTTTTGAACAAAGGGGATCCCAGAGAAGCATTTACAACCATTTGTTTCATAATTGCACAAGCTGTTTGTAAATGATTTCAGTGAGAAACCTAAAATTGTGAAAATGTAAAGTTTTTTTTAATTTGATCGCATTTGGCGGTGAAATGGTTGCATGAAATATACCAAAATGGGCCTAGATCAATACTTGGGGTTGTCTACTACACTACAATAAAGATAAAATTAACCCTACAAGCTCCCTACATGCTCCCTAATTAACCCCTTCACTGCTGGGCATAATACACGTGTGGTGCGTAGTGGCATTTGGCGGCCTTCTAATTTCCAAAAAGCAATGCCAAAGCCATATATGTCTGCTATTTCTGAACAAAGGGGATCCCAGAGAAGCTTTTACAACCATTTGTGCCATAATTGCACAAGCTGTTTGTAAATAATTTCAGTGAGAAACCTAAAATTGTGAAAAATTTGTGAAAAAGTGAAAACATTTTTTTTTATTTGATCGCATTTGGCAGTGAAATGGTGGCATGAAATATACCAAGATGGGCCTAGATCAATACTTTGGGTTGTCTTCTAAACATATATATACATACATGTCAAGGGATATTCAGGGATTCCTGACAGATAGTGTTACATTGTAACTATTGCTAATTTTGAAAAAAAAGTGGTTTGGAAATAGCAAAGTGCTACTTGTATTTATTGCCCTATAACTTGCAAAAAAAGCAAAGAACATGTAAACATTGGGTATTTCTAAACTCAGGACAAAATTTAGAAACTATTTAGCATGGGTGTTTTTTGGTGGTTGCAGATTTGTAACAGATTTTGGGGGTCAAAGTTAGAAAAAGTGTTTTTTTTTATTTTTTAATCATATTTTATAATTTTTTTATAGTAAATTATAAGATATTATGAAAATAATGGTAACTTTAGAAAGTCCATTTAATGGCGAGAAAAAACGGTATATAATATGTGTGGGTACAGTAAATGAGTAAGAGGAAAATTACAGCTAAACACAAACACTGCAGAAATGAAAAAAAAGTCTTGGTCCCAAACGGTCAGAAAATGGAAAAGTGCTGTGGTCCTTAAAGGGACACTGTACCCAGAATTTTTCTTTTGTGATTCAGATTGAGCATGAAATTTTAAGCAACTTTCTAATTTACTCCTATTATCAAATTTTCTTCATTCTCTTGGTATCTTTATTTGAAATGCAAGAATGTAAGTTTAGATGCCGGCCCATTTTTGGTGAACAACCTGGGTTGTCCTTGCTGATTGGTGGATAAATTCATCCACCAATAAAAAAGTGCTGTCCAGAGTACTGAAACCAAAAAAAAGCTTAGATGCCTTCTTTTTCAAATAATGATAGCAAGAGAACAAAGAAAAATTGATAATAGGAGTAAATTAGAAAGTTGCTTAAAATTGCATGCTCTATCTGAATCACAAAAGAAAAAATTTGGGTACAGTGTCCCTTTAAGGGGTTAATTAAGAAAAAACTAATAAAAACAAATGTAAAAAATAAAAATAATGAATAATAAGCAATTTAACAGTATAATGCATATTTGGTATTGCTAATTTTACATATTTAAATTATTATTGTCATAGCATATTGCAAACACCGGTAATGTAAAATAAGGACCTACTAATTCGCCATTGCATAAGTGAAACACGTACGAAAAAATAGTGGGGGGGGGGAATATGGAAAGAGTTTGTGAACTTATAAAAAATACTCCAAATATAACAAGGTAACGCTATCAAAACTTGGCAAAATTGTGATGAACCCCTTAACTTTTATTACAATTTATGCTGTGTCCCCCCAGGCCCTGTACCTTAAGGGGACATGAAACACAACATGTTTATTTCATGATTCAGATACAACAAGTATCTAACAGGGCAGATTTGCACGATATCTTAACTAGTGACATAATCAGCTGATGGGTGAGAGAAGATTAGTAACCATGGTTACTGATCAGCTGATTATCTCACCTGTGCGTGTTAAGATATCATGCAAATCTGGCCTGTTAGAGGTGTTTGAGGACAGGAGTTGAGAAACACAGAGATAGAGGATACATTTTCAAACAACTTTCCAATTTACTTTTGTTATCATATTTGCTTTGTTCCCATGATATTCTGTGTTAAAGAGATACCTAGGTAGCATCTAGAGCATTACATGACAGGTAATAGTGCTGTTATCTAGTGCTCTTGCTAATGTATAATATTGTGTGTTATAGAGATACCTAGGTAGTATCTGTAGCACTACATGACAGGTAATAGTGCTGTTATCTAGTGCTCTTGCTAATGTATAATATTGTGTGTTATAGAGATACCTAGGTAGTATCTGTAGCACTACATGACAGGTAATAGTGCTTTTATCTAGTGCTCTTGCTAATGTATAATATTGTGTGTTATAGAGATACCTAGGTAGTATCTGTAGCACTACATGACAGGTAATAGTGCTGTTATCTAGTGCTCTTGCTAATGTATATTATTATGTGTTATAGAGATACCTAGGTGGTATCTGTAGCACTACATGTCAGGTAATAGTGCTGTTATCTAGTGATCTTGCTAATGTATAATATTGTGTGTTATAGAGATACCTAGGTAGTATATGTAGCACTACATGACAGGTAATAGTGCTGTTATCTAGTGCTCTTGCTAATGTATAATATTGTGTGTTATAGAGATACCTAGGTAGTATCTGTAGCACTACATGACAGGTAATAGTGCTGTTATCTAGTGCTCTTGCTAATGTATAATATTGTGTGTTATAGAGATACCTAGGTAGTATCTGTAGCACTACATGACAGGTAATAGTGCTGTTATCTAGTGCTCTTGCTAATGTATATTATTATGTGTTATAGAGATACCTAGGTGGTATCTGTAGCACTACATGTCAGGTAATAGTGCTGTTATCTAGTGATCTTGCTAATGTATAATATTGTGTGTTATAGAGATACCTAGGTAGCATCTGTAGCACTACATGACAGGTAATAGTGCTGTTATCTAGTGCTCTTGCTAATGTATAATATTGTGTGCTATAGAGATACCTAGGTAGTATCTGTAGCACTACATGACAGGTAATAGTGCTGTTATCTAGTGCTCTTGCTAATGTATAATATTGTGTGTTATAGAGATACCTAGGTAGTATCTGTAGCACTACATGACAGGTAATAGTGTTGTTATCTAGTGCTCTTGCTAATGTATAATATTATGTGTTATAGAGATACCTAGGTAGTATCTGTAGCACTACATGACAGGTAATAGTGCTGTTATCTAGTGCTCTTGCTAATGTATAATATCGTGTTATAGAGATACCTAGGTAGTATCTGTAGCACTACTTGACAGGTAATAGTGCTGTTATCTAGTGCTCTTGCTAATGTATAATATTGTGTGTTATAGAGATAACTAAGTAGCATCTGTAGCACTACATGACAGGTAATAGTGCTGTTATCTACTGCTCTTGCTAATGTATAATATTGTGTGTTATAGAGATACCTAGGTAGTATCTGTAGCACTACATGACAGGTAATAGTGCTGTTATCTAGTGCTCTTGCTTATGTATAATATTGTGTGTTATATAGATACCTAGGTAGTATCTGTAGCACTACATGACAGGTAATAGTGCTGTTATCTAGTGCTCTTGCTTATGTATAATATTGTGTGTTATATAGATACCTAGGTAGTATCTGTAGCACTACATGACAGGTAATAGTGCTGTTATCTAGTGCTCTTGCTAATGTATAATATTGTGTTATAGAGATACCTAGGTATTATCTGTAGCACTACATGACAGGTAATAGTGCTGTTATCTAGTGCTCTTGCTTATGTATAATATTGTGTGTTATATAGATACCTAGGTAGTATCTGTAGCACTACATGACAGGTAATAGTGCTGTTATCTAGTGCTCTTGCTAATGTATAATATTGTGTTATAGAGATACCTAGGTAGTATCTGTAGCACTACATGACAGGTAATAGTGCTGTTATCTAGTGCTCTTGCTAATGTATAATATTATGTGTTATAGAGATACCTAGGTAGCATCTAGAGCATAACTTGTCAGTTAATAGTGCTGCCCTCTAGTGCTCTTGCTAATGTATAATATTGTGTGTTATAGAGATACCTAGGTAGTATCCAAAGCACTACATGACAGGTAATAGTGCTGTTATCTAGTGCTCTTGCTAATGTATAATATTGTGTGCTATAGAGATACCTAGGTAGTATCTGTAGCACTATATGACAGGTAATAGTGCTGTTATCTAGTGCTCTTGGTAATGTATAATATTGTGTTATAGAGATACCTAGGTAGTATCTGTAGCACTACATGACAGGTAATAGTGCTGTTATCTAGTGCTCTTGCTAATGTATAATATTATGTGTTATAGAGATACCTAGGTAGTATCTGTAGCACTACATGACAGGTAATAGTGCTGTTACCTAGTGCCCTTGCTAATATATAATATTGTGTGTTATAGAGATACCTAGGCAGTATATGTAGCACTACATGACAGGTAATAGTGCTGCTATCTAGTGCTCTTGCTAATGTATAATATTGTGTGTTATAGAGATACCTAGGTAGTATCCAAAGCACTACATGACAGGTAATAGTGCTGTTATCTAGTGCTCTTGCTAATGTATAATATTGTGTGTTATAGAGATACCTAGGTAGTATATGTAGCACTACATGACAGGTAATAGTGCTGTTATCTAGTGCTCTTGCTAATGTATAATATTGTGTGTTATAGAGATACCTAGGTAGTATATGTAGCACTACATGACAGGTAATAGTGCTGTTATCTAGTGCTCTTGCTAATGTATAATATTGTGTGTTATAGAGATAACTAGGTAGCATCTGTAGCACTACATGACAGGTAATAGTGCTGTTATCTAGTGCTCTTGCTAATGTATAATATTGTGTGTTATAGAGATACCTAGGTAGTATCTGTAGCACTACATGACAGGTAATAGTGCTGCTATCTAGTGCTCTTGCTAATGTATAATATTGTGTTATAGAGATACCTAGGTAGTATCTGTAGCACTACATGACAGGTAATAGTGCTGTTATCTAGTGCTCTTGCTAATGTATAATACTGTGTGTTATAGAGATACCTAGGTAGTATCTGTAACACTACATGACAGGTAATAGTGCTGTTATCTAGTGCTACTGCTAATGTATAATATTGTGTTATAGAGATACCTAGGTAGTATCTGTAACACTACATGACAGGTAATAGTGCTGTTATCTAGTGCTCTTGCTAATGTATAATACTGTGTGTTATAGAGATACCTAGGTAGTATCTGTAACACTACATGACAGGTAATAGTGCTGTTATCTAGTGCTACTGCTAATGTATAATATTGTGTTATAGAGATACCTAGGTAGTATCTGTAGCACTACATGACAGGTAATAGTGTTGTTATCTAGTGACCTTGCTAATGTATAATATTATGTTATAGAGATACCTAGGCAGTATCTGTAGCACTACATGACAGGTAATAGTGCTGCTATCTAGTGCTCTTGCTAATGTATAATATTGTGTGTTATAGAGATACCTAGGTAGTATCTGTAGCACTACATGACAGGTAATAGTGCTGTTATCTAGTGCTCTTGCTAATGTATAATATTATGTGTTATAGAGATACCTAGGTAGTATCTGTAGCACTACATGACAGGTAATAGTTCTGTTATCTAGTGCTCTTGCTAATGTATAATATTGTGTGTTATAGAGATACCTAGGTAGTATCTGTAGCACTACATGATAGGTAATAGTGCTGTTATCAAGTGCTCTTGCTAATGTATAATATTGTGTGTTATAGAGATACCTAGGTAGTATCTGTAGCACTACATGACAAGTAATAGTGCTGTTATCTAGTGCTCTTGCTAATGTATAATATTGTGTTATAGAGATACCTAGGTAGTATCTGTAGCACTACATGACAAGTAATAGTGCTGTTATCTAGTGCTCTTGCTAATGTATAATATTATGTGTTATAGAGATACCTAGGTAGCATCTGTAGCACTACATGACAGGTAATATTGCTGTTATCTAGTGCTCTTGCTAATATATAATATTGTGTTATAGAGATACCTAGGTAATATCTGTAGCACTACATGACAGGTAATAGTGCTGATATCTAGTGCTCTTACTAATGTATAATATTGTGTGTTATAGAGATACCTAGGTATTATCTGTAGCACTACATGACAGGTAATAGTGCTGTTATCTAGTGCTCTTGCTAATGTATAATATTATGTTATAGAGATACCTAGGTAGTATCTGTAGCACTACATGACAAGTAATAGTGCTGTTATCTAGTGCTCTTGCTAATGTATAATATTGTGTTATAGAGATACCTAGGTAGTGTCTATAGCACTACATGACAGGTAATAGTGCTGTTATCTAGTGCTCTTGCTAATGTATAATATTATGTGCTATAGAGATACCTAGGTAGTATCTGTAGCACTACATGACAGGTAATAGTGCTGTTATCTAGTGCTCTTACTAATGTATAATATTGTGTGTTATAGAGATACCTAGGTAATATCTGTAGCACTACATGACAGGTAATAGTGCTGTTATCTAGTGCTCTTGCTAATGTATAATATTGTGTGTTATAGAGATACCTAGGTAGTATCTGTAGCACTACATGACAGGTAATAGTGCTGTTATCTAGTGCTCTTGCTAATGTATAATATTGTGTGTTATAGAGATACCTAGGTAGTATCTGTAGCACTACATGACAGGTAATAGTGCTGTTATCTAGTGCTCTTGCTAATGTATAATATTGTGTGTTATAGAGATACCTAGGTAGTATCTGTAGCACTACATGACAGGTAATAGTGCTGTTATCTAGTGCTCTTGCTAATGTATAATATTGTGTGTTATAGAGATACCTAGGTAGTATCTGTAGCAATACATGACAGATAATAGTGCTGTTATCTAGTGCTCCTGCTAATGTATAACATTGTGTTATACAGATACCTAGGTAGTATCTGTAGCACTACATGACAGGTAATATTGCTGTTATCTAGTGCTCTTGCTAATGTATAATATTGTGTGTTATAGGGATACCTAGGTAGTATCAGTAGCACTACATGACAGGTAATAGTGCTGTTATCTAGTGCTCTTGCTAATGTATAATATTGTGTGTTATAGAGATACCTAGGTAGTATCTGTAGCACTACATGATAGGTAATAGTGCTGCTATCTAGTGCTCTTGCTAATGTATAATATTACGTGTTATAGAGATACCTAGGTAGTATCTGTAGCACTACATGACAGGTAATAGTGCTGCTATCTAGTGCTCTTGCTAATGCATAATATTGTGTGCTATAGAGATACCTAAGTAGTATCTGTAGCACTACATGACAGGTAATAGTGCTGTTATCTACTGCTCTTGCTAATGTATAATATTGTGTTATAGAGATACCTAGGTAGTATCTGTAGCACTACATGACAGGTAATAGTGCTGTTATCTAGTGCTCTTGCTAATGTATAATATTGTGTGTTATAGAGATACCTAGGTAGTATCTGTAGCACTACATGACAAGTAATAGTGCTGTTATCTAGTGCTCTTGCTAATGTATAATATTATGTGTTATAGAGATACCTAGGTAGTATCTGTAGCACTACATGACAGGTAATAGTGCTGTTATCTAGTGCTCTTGCTAATGTATAATATTGTATTATAGAGATACCTAGGTAGTATCTGTAGCACTACATGACAGGTAATAGTGCTGTTATCTAGTGATCTTGTTAATGTATAATATTGTGTGTTATAGAGATACCTAGGTAGTATCTGTAGCACTACATGACAGGTAATAGTGCTGTTATCTAGTGCTCTTGCTAATGTATAATATTGTGTTATAGAGATACCTAGGTACCATCTGTAGCACTACATGACAAGTAATAGTGCTGTTATCTAGTGCTCTTGCTAATGTATAATATTATGTGTTATAGAGATACCTAGGTAGTATCTGTAGCACTACATGACAGGTAATAGTGCTGTTATCTAGTGCTCTTGCTAATGTATAATATTGTATTATAGAGATACCTAGGTAGTATCTGTAGCACTACATGACAGGTAATAGTGCTGTTATCTAGTGCTCTTGTTAATGTATAATATTGTGTGTTATAGAGATACCTAGGTGGTATCTGTAGCACTACATGACAGGTAATAGTGCTGTTATCTAGTGCTCTTGCTAATGTATAATATTGTGTTATAGAGATACCTAGGTACCATCTGTAGCACTACATGACAAGTAATAGTGCTGTTATCTAGTGCTCTTGCTAATGTATAATATTGTGTGTTATAGAGATACCTAGGTAGTATCTGTTGCACTACATGACAGGTAATAGTGCTGTTGTCTAGTGCTCTTGCTAATGTATAATATTGTGTTATAGAGATACCTAGGTAGTGTCTATAGCACTACATGACAGGTAATAGTGCTGCTATCTAGTGCTCTTGCTAATGTATAATATTATGTGTTATAGAGATACCTAGGTAGTATCTGTAGCACTACATGACAGGTAATAGTGCTGCTATCTAGTGCTCTTGCTAATGCATAATATTGTGTGCTATAGAGATACCTAAGTAGTATCTGTAGCACTACATGACAGGTAATAGTGCTGTTATCTACTGCTCTTGCTAATGTATAATATTGTGTTATAGAGATACCTAGGTAGTATCTGTAGCACTACTTGACAGGTAATAGTGCTGTTATCTAGTGCTCTTGTTAATGTATAATATTGTGTGTTATAGAGATACCTAGGTAGTATCTGTAGCACTACATGACAGGTAATAGTGCTGTTATCTAGTGCTCTTGCTAATGTATAATATTGTGTTATAGAGATACCTAGGTACCATCTGTAGCACTACATGACAAGTAATAGTGCTGTTATCTAGTGCTCTTGCTAATGTATAATATTGTGTGTTATAGAGATACCTAGGTAGTATCTGTTGCACTACATGACAGGTAATAGTGCTGTTATCTAGTGCTCTTGCTAATGTATAATATTGTGTTATAGAGATACCTAGGTAGTGTCTATAGCACTACATGACAGGTAATAGTGCTGCTATCTAGTGCTCTTGCTAATGTATAATATTATGTGTTATAGAGATACCTAGGTAGTATCTGTAGCACTACATGACAGGTAATAGTGCTGCTATCTAGTGCTCTTGCTAATGCATAATATTGTGTGCTATAGAGATACCTAAGTAGTATCTGTAGCACTACATGACAGGTAATAGTGCTGTTATCTAGTGGTCTTGCTAATGTATAATATTGTGTTATAGAGATACCTAGGTAGTATCTGTAGCACTACATGACAGGTAATAGTGCTGTTATCTAGTGCTCTTGCTAATGTATAATATTGTGTGTTATAGAGATACCTAGGTAGTATCTGTTGCACTACATGACAGGTAATAGTGCTGTTATCTAGTGCTCTTGCTAATGTATAATATTGTGTTATAGAGATACCTAGGTAGTGTCTATAGCACTACATGACAGGTAATAGTGCTGCTATCTAGTGCTCTTGCTAATGTATAATATTATGTGTTATAGAGATACCTAGGTAGTATCTGTAGCACTACATGACAGGTAATAGTGCTGCTATCTAGTGCTCTTGCTAATGCAAAATATTGTGTGCTATAGAGATACCTAAGTAGTATCTGTAGCACTACATGACAGGTAATAGTGCTGTTATCTACTGCTCTTGCTAATGTATAATATTGTGTTATAGAGATACCTAGGTAGTATCTGTAGCACTACATGACAGGTAATAGTTCTGTTATCTAGTGCTCTTGTTAATGTATAATATTGTGTGTTATAGAGATACCTAGGTAGTATCTGTAGCACTACATGACAGGTAATAGTGCTGTTATCTAGTGCTCTTGCTAATGTATAATATTGTGTTATAGAGATACCTAGGTACCATCTGTAGCACTACATGACAAGTAATAGTGCTGTTATCTAGTGCTCTTGCTAATGTATAATATTGTGTGTTATAGAGATACCTAGGTAGTATCTGTTGCACTACATGACAGGTAATAGTGCTGTTATCTAGTGCTCTTGCTAATGTATAATATTGTGTTATAGAGATACCTAGGTAGTGTCTATAGCACTACATGACAGGTAATAGTGCTGCTATCTAGTGCTCTTGCTAATGTATAATATTATGTGTTATAGAGATACCTAGGTAGTATCTGTAGCACTACATGACAGGTAATAGTGCTGCTATCTAGTGCTCTTGCTAATGCATAATATTGTGTGCTATAGAGATACCTAAGTAGTATCTGTAGCACTACATGACAGGTAATAGTGCTGTTATCTACTGCTCTTGCTAATGTATAATATTGTGTTATAGAGATACCTAGGTAGTATCTGTAGCACTACATGACAGGTAATAGTGCTGTTATCTAGTGCTCTTGTTAATGTATAATAATGTGTGTTATAGAGATACCTAGGTAGTATCTGTAGCACTACATGACAGGTAATAGTGCTGTTATCTAGTGCTCTTGCTAATGTATAATATTGTGTTATAGAGATACCTAGGTACCATCTGTAGCACTACATGACAAGTAATAGTGCTGTTATCTAGTGCTCTTGCTAATGTATAATATTGTGTGTTATAGAGATACCTAGGTAGTATCTGTTGCACTACATGACAGGTAATAGTGCTGTTATCTAGTGCTCTTGCTAATGTATAATATTGTGTTATAGAGATACCTAGGTAGTGTCTATAGCACTACATGACAGGTAATAGTGCTGCTATCTAGTGCTCTTGCTAATGTATAATATTATGTGTTATAGAGATACCTAGGTAGTATCTGTAGCACTACATGACAGGTAATAGTGCTGCTATCTAGTGCTCTTGCTAATGCATAATATTGTGTGCTATAGAGATACCTAAGTAGTATCTGTAGCACTACATGACAGGTAATAGTGCTGTTATCTACTGCTCTTGCTAATGTATAATATTGTGTTATAGAGATACCTAGGTAGTATCTGTAGCACTACATGACAGGAAATAGTGCTGTTATCTAGTGCTCTTGTTAATGTATAATATTGTGTTATAGAGATACCTAGGTAGTATCTGTAGCACTACATGACAGGTAATAGTGCTGTTATCTAGTGCTCTTGCTAATGTATAATATTGTGTGTTATAGAGATACCTAGGTAGTATCTGTAGCACTACATGACAGGTAATAGTGCTGCTATCTAGTGTTCTTGCTAATGTATAATATTGTGTGTTATAGAGATACCTAGGTAGTATCTGTAGCACTACATGACAGGTAATAGTGCTTTTATCTAGTGCTCTTGCTAATGTATAATATTGTGTGTTATAGAGATATCTAGGTAGTATCTGTAGCACTACATGTCAGGTAATAGTGCTGTTATCTAGTGCTCTTGCTAATGTATAATATTGTGTGTTATAGAGATACCTAGTTAGTATCTGTAGCACTACATGACAGGTAATAGTGCTGTTATCTAGTGCTCTTACTAATGTATAATATTGTGTGTTATAGAGATACCTAGGTAGTATCTGTAGCACTACATGACAGGTAATAGTGCTGTTATCTAGTGCTCTTGCTAATGTATAATATTATGTGTTATAGAGATACCTAGGTAGTGTCTGTAGCACTACATGACAGGTAATAGTGCTGTTATCTAGTGCTCTTGCTAATGTATAATATTGTATGTTATAGAGATACCTAGGTAGCATCTGGAGCACTACATGACAGGTAATAGTTCTGTTATCTAGTGCTCTTGCTAATGTATAATATTGTGTTATAAAGATACCTAGGTAGTATCTGTAGCACTACATGACAGGTAATAGTGCTGTTATCTACTGCTCTTGCTAATGTATAATATTGTGTTATAGAGATACCTAGGTAGTATCTGTAGCACTACATGACAGGTAATAGTGCTGTTATCTAGTGCTCTTGTTAATGTATAATATTGTGTGTTATAGAGATACCTAGGTAGTATCTGTAGCACTACATGACAGGTAATAGTGCTGTTATCTAGTGCTCTTGCTAATGTATAATATTGTGTTATAGAGATACCTAGGTACCATCTGTAGCACTACATGACAAGTAATAGTGCTGTTATCTAGTGCTCTTGCTAATGTATAATATTGTGTGTTATAGAGATACCTAGGTAGTATCTGTTGCACTACATGACAGGTAATAGTGCTGTTATCTAGTGCTCTTGCTAATGTATAATATTGTGTTATAGAGAAACCTAGGTAGTGTCTATAGCACTACATGACAGGTAATAGTGCTGCTATCTAGTGCTCTTGCTAATGTATAATATTATGTGTTATAGAGATACCTAGGTAGTATCTGTAGCACTACATGACAGGTAATAGTGCTGCTATCTAGTGCTCTTGCTAATGCATAATATTGTGTGCTATAGAGATACCTAAGTAGTATCTGTAGCACTACATGACAGGTAATAGTGCTGTTATCTACTGCTCTTGCTAATGTATAATATTGTGTTATAGAGATACCTAGGTAGTATCTTTAGCACTACATGACAGGTAATAGTGCTGTTATCTAGTGCTCTTGTTAATGTATAATATTGTGTGTTATAGAGATACCTAGGTAGTATCTGTAGCACTACATGACAGGTAATAGTGCTGTTATCTAGTGCTCTTGCTAATGTATAATATTGTGTTATAGAGATACCTAGGTACCATCTGTAGCACTACATGACAAGTAATAGTGCTGTTATCTAGAGCTCTTGCTAATGTATAATATTGTGTGTTATAGAGATACCTAGGTAGTATCTGTTGCACTACATGACAGGTAATAGTGCTGTTATCTAGTGCTCTTGCTAATGTATAATATTGTGTTATAGAGATACCTAGGTAGTGTCTATAGCACTACATGACAGGTAATAGTGCTGCTATCTAGTGCTCTTGCTAATGTATAATATTATGTGTTATAGAGATACCTAGGTAGTATCTGTAGCACTACATGACAGGTAATAGTGCTGCTATCTAGTGCTCTTGCTAATGCATAATATTGTGTGCTATAGAGTTACCTAAGTAGTATCTGTAGCACTACATGACAGGTAATAGTGCTGTTATCTAGTGCTCTTGTTAATGTATAATATTGTGTGTTATAGAGATACCTAGGTAGTATCTGTAGCACTACATGACAGGTAATAGTGCTGTTATCTAGTGCTCTTGCTAATGTATAATATTGTGTTATAGAGATACCTAGGTACCATCTGTAGCACTACATGACAAGTAATAGTGCTGTTATCTAGTGCTCTTGCTAATGTATAATATTGTGTGTTATAGAGATACCTAGGTAGTATCTGTTGCACTACATGACAGGTAATAGTGCTGCTATCTAGTGCTCTTGCTAATGTATAATATTATGTGTTATAGAGATACCTAGGTAGTATCTGTAGCACTACATGACAGGTAATAGTGCTGCTATCTAGTGCTCTTGCTAATGCATAATATTGTGTGCTATAGAGATACCTAAGTAGTATCTGTAGCACTACATGACAGGTAATAGTGCTGTTATCTACTGCTCTTGCTAATATTTAATATTGTGTTATAGAGATACCTAGGTAGTATCTGTAGCACTACATGACAGGAAATAGTGCTGTTATCTAGTGCTCTTGTTAATGTATAATATTGTGTTATAGAGATACCTAGGTAGTATCTGTAGCACTACATGACAGGAAATAGTGCTGTTATCTAGTGCTCTTGTTAATGTATAATATTGTGTTATAGAGATACCTAGGTAGTATCTGTAGCACTACATGACAGGTAATAGTGCTGTTATCTAGTGCTCTTGCTAATGTATAATATTGTGTTATAGAGATAATAGGTAGCATCTGTAGCACTAGGTGACAGGTAATAGTGCTGTTATCTAGTGCTCTTGCTAATGTATAATAATGTGTGTTATAGAGATACCTAGGTAGTATCTGTAGCACTACATGACAGGTAATAGTGCTGCTATCTAGTGTTCTTGCTAATGTATAATATTGTGTGTTATAGAGATACCTAGGTAGTATCTGTAGCACTACATGACAGGTAATAGTGCTTTTATCTAGTGCTCTTGCTAATGTATAATATTGTGTGTTATAGAGATATCTAGGTAGTATCTGTAGCACTACATGACAGGTAATAGTGCTGTTATCTAGTGCTCTTGCTAATGTATAATATTGTGTGTTATAGAGATACCTAGGTAGTATCTGTAGCACTACATGACAGGTAATAGTGCTTTTATCTAGTGCTCTTGCTAATGTATAATATTGTGTGTTATAGAGATACCTAGGTAGTATCTGTAGCACTACATGACAGGTAATAGTGCTGTTATCTAGTGGTCTTGCTAATGTATAATATTGTGTTATAGTGATACCTAGGTAGTATCTGTAGCACTACATGTCAGGTAATAGTGCTGTTATCTAGTGCTCTTGCTAATGTATAATATTGTGTGTTATAGAGATACCTAGTTAGTATCTGTAGCACTACATGACAGGTAATAGTGCTGTTATCTAGTGCTCTTGCTAATGTATAATATTGTGTTTTATAGAGATACCTAGGTAGTATCTGTAGCACTACATGATAGGTAATAGTGCTGTTATCTAGTGCTCTTGCTAATGTATAATATTATGTTATAGAGATACCTAGGTAGTATCTGTAGCACTACATGACAGGTAATAGTGCTGTGATCTAGTGCTCTTGCTAATGTATAATATTGTGTGTTATAGAGATACCTAGGTAGTATCTGTAGCACTACATGACAGGTAATAGTGCTGTTATCTAGTGCTCTTGCTAATGTATAATATTGTGTGTTATAGAGATACCTAGGTAGTATCTGTAGCACTACATGACAGGTAATAGTGCTGTTATCTAGTGCTCTTGCTAATGTATAATATTGTGTGTTATAGAGATACCTAGGTAGTATCTGTAGCACTACATGACAGGTAATAGTGCTGTTATCTAGTGCTCTTGCTAATGTATAATATTGTGTTATAGAGATACCTAGGTAGTATCTGTAGCACTACATGACAGGTAATACTGCTGTTATCTAGTGCTCTTGCTAATGTATAATATTGTATTATAGAGATACCTAGGTAGTATCTGTAGCACTACATGACAGGTAATAGTGCTGTTATCTAGTGCTCTTGCTAATGTATAATATTGTGTGTTATAGAGATACCTAGGTAGTATCTGTAGCACTACATGACAGGTAATAGTGCTGCTATCTAGTGCTCTTGCTAATGTATAATATTGTGTTATAGAGATACCTAGGTAGTATCTGTAGCACTACATGACAGGTAATAGTGCTGTTATCTAGTGCTCTTGCTAATGTATAATACTGTGTGTTATAGAGATACCTAGGTAGTATCTGTAGCACTACATGACAGGTAATAGTTCTGTTATCTCATGCTCTTGCTAATGTATAATATAGTGTGTTATAGAGATAACTAGGTAGCATCTGTAGCACTACATGACAGGTAATAGTGCTGTTATCTAGTGCTCTTGCTAATGTATAATATTGTGTGTTATAGAGATACCTAGGTAGTATCTGTAGCACTACATGACAGGTAATAGTGCTGTTATCTAGTGCTCTTGCTAATGTATAATATTGTGTTATAGAGATACCTAGGTAGTATCTGTAGCACTACATGACAGGTAATAGTGCTGCTATCTAGTGCTCTTGCTAATGTATAATATTGTGTTATAGAGATACCTAGGTAGTATCTGTAGCACTACATGACAGGTAATAGTGCTGTTATCTAGTGCTCTTGCTAATGTATAATACTGTGTGTTATAGAGATACCTAGGTAGTATCTGTAACACTACATGACAGGTAATAGTGCTGTTATCTAGTGCTACTGCTAATGTATAATATTGTGTTATAGAGATACCTAGGTAGTATCTGTAGCACTACATGACAGGTAATAGTGCTGTTATCTAGTGCTCTTGCTAATGTATAATACTGTGTGTTATAGAGATACCTAGGTAGTATCTGTAACACTACATGACAGGTAATAGTGCTGTTATCTAGTGCTACTGCTAATGTATAATATTGTGTTATAGAGATACCTAGGTAGTATCTGTAGCACTACATGACAGGTAATAGTGTTGTTATCTAGTGACCTTGCTAATGTATAATATTATGTTATAGAGATACCTAGGCAGTATCTGTAGCACTACATGACAGGTAATAGTGCTGCTATCTAGTGCTCTTGCTATTGTATAATATTGTGTGTTATAGAGATACCTAGGTAGTATCTGTAGCAATACATGACAGGTAATAGTGCTGTTATCTAGTGCTCTTGCTAATGTATAATATTATGTGTTATAGAGATACCTAGGTAGTATCTGTAGCACTACATGACAGGTAATAGTTCTGTTATCTAGTGCTCTTGCTAATGTATAATATTGTGTGTTATAGAGATACCTAGGTAGTATCTGTAGCACTACATGACAGGTAATAGTGCTGTTATCAAGTGCTCTTGCTAATGTATAATATTGTGTGTTATTGAGATACCTAGGTAGTATCTGTAGCACTACATGACAAGTAATAGTGCTGTTATCTAGTGCTCTTGCTAATGTATAATATTGTGTTATAGAGATACCTAGGTAGTATCTGTAGCACTACATGACAGGTAATAGTTCTGTTATCTAGTGCTCTTGCTAATGTATAATATTGTGTGTTATAGAGATACCTAGGTAGTATCTGTAGCACTACATGACAAGTAATAGTGCTGTTATCTAGTGCTCTTGCTAATGTATAATATTATGTGTTATAGAGATACCTAGGTAGCATCTGTAGCACTACATGACAGGTAATATTGCTGTTATCTAGTGCTCTTGCTAATATATAATATTGTGTTATAGAGATACCTAGGTAATATCTGTAGCACTACATGACAGGTAATAGTGCTGATATCTAGTGCTCTTACTAATGTATAATATTGTGTGTTATAGAGATACCTAGGTATTATCTGTAGCACTACATGACAGGTAATAGTGCTGTTATCTAGTGCTCTTGCTAATGTATAATATTATGTTATAGAGATACCTAGGTAGTATCTGTAGCACTACATGACAAGTAATAGTGCTGTTATCTAGTGCTCTTGCTAATGTATAATATTGTGTTATAGAGATACCTAGGTAGTGTCTATAGCACTACATGACAGGTAATAGTGCTGTTATCTAGTGCTCTTGCTAATGTATAATATTATGTGCTATAGAGATACCTAGGTAGTATCTGTAGCACTACATGACAGGTAATAGTGCTGTTATCTAGTGCTCTTACTAATGTATAATATTGTGTGTTATAGAGATACCTAGGTAATATCTGTAGCACTACATGACAGGTAATAGTGCTGTTATCTAGTGCTCTTGCTAATGTATAATATTGTGTGTTATAGAGATACCTAGGTAATATCTGTAGCACTACATGACAGGTAATAGTGCTGTTATCTAGTGCTCTTGCTAATGTATAATATTGTGTGTTATAGAGATACCTAGGTAGTATCTGTAGCACTACATGACAGGTAATAGTGCTGTTATCTAGTGCTCTTGCTAATGTATAATATTGTGTGTTATAGAGATACCTAGGTAGTATCTGTAGCACTACATGACAGTTAATAGTGCTGTTATCTAGTGCTCTTGCTAATGTATAATATTGTGTGTTATAGAGATACCTAGGTAGTATCTGTAGCAATACATGACAGATAATAGTGCTGTTATCTAGTGCTCCTGCTAATGTATAACATTGTGTTATACAGATACCTAGGTAGTATCTGTAGCACTACATGACAGGTAATAGTGCTGTTATATAGTGCTCTTGCTAATATATAATATTGTGTGTTATAGAGATACCTAGGTAGTATCTGTAGCACTACATGACAAGTAATAGTGCTGTTATCTAGTGCTCTTGCTAATGTATAATATTATGTGTTATAGAGATACCTAGGTAGTATCTGTAGCACTACATGACAGGTAATAGTGCTGTTATCTAGTGCTCTTGCTAATGTATAATATTGTATTATAGAGATACCTAGGTAGAATCTGTAGCACTACATGACAGGTAATAGTGCTGTTATCTAGTGCTCTTGTTAATGTATAATATTGTGTGTTATAGAGATACCTAGGTAGTATCTGTAGCACTACATGACAGGTAATAGTGCTGTTATCTAGTGCTCTTGCTAATGTATAATATTGTGTTATAGAGATACCTAGGTACCATCTGTAGCACTACATGACAAGTAATAGTGCTGTTATCTAGTGCTCTTGCTAATGTATAATATTGTGTGTTATAGAGATACCTAGGTAGTATCTGTTGCACTACATGACAGGTAATAGTGCTGTTGTCTAGTGCTCTTGCTAATGTATAATATTGTGTTATAGAGATACCTAGGTAGTGTCTATAGCACTACATGACAGGTAATAGTGCTGCTATCTAGTGCTCTTGCTAATGTATAATATTATGTGTTATAGAGATACCTAGGTAGTATCTGTAGCACTACATGACAGGTAATAGTGCTGTTATCTAGTGCTCTTGCTAATGCATAATATTGTGTGCTATAGAGATACCTAAGTAGTATCTGTAGCACTACATGACAGGTAATAGTGCTGTTATCTACTGCTCTTGCTAATGTATAATATTGTGTTATAGAGATACCTAGGTAGTATCTGTAGCACTACATGACAGGTAATAGTGCTGTTATCTAGTGCTCTTGTTAATGTATAATATTGTGTGTTATAGAGATACCTAGGTAGTATCTGTAGCACTACATGACAGGTAATAGTGCTGTTATCTAGTGCTCTTGCTAATGTATAATATTGTGTTATAGAGATAACTAGGTACCATCTGTAGCACTACATGACAAGTAATAGTGCTGTTATCTAGTGCTCTTGCTAATGTATAATATTGTGTGTTATAGAGATACCTAGGTAGTATCTGTTGCACTACATGACAGGTAATAGTGCTGTTATCTAGTGCTCTTGCTAATGTATAATATTGTGTTATAGAGAAACCTAGGTAGTGTCTATAGCACTACATGACAGGTAATAGTGCTGCTATCTAGTGCTCTTGCTAATGTATAATATTATGTGTTATAGAGATACCTAGGTAGTATCTGTAGCACTACATGACAGGTAATAGTGCTGCTATCTAGTGCTCTTGCTAATGCATAATATTGTGTGCTATAGAGATACCTAAGTAGTATCTGTAGCACAACATGACAGGTAATAGTGCTGTTATCTACTGCTCTTGCTAATGTATAATATTGTGTTATAGAGATACCTAGGTAGTATCTGTAGCACTACATGACAGGTAATAGTGCTGTTATCTAGTGCTCTTGTTAATGTATAATATTGTGTGTTATAGAGATACCTAGGTAGTATCTGTAGCACTACATGACAGGTAATAGTGCTGTTATCTAGTGCTCTTGCTAATGTATAATATTGTGTTATAGAGATACCTAGGTACCATCTGTAGCACTACATGACAAGTAATAGTGCTGTTATCTAGTGCTCTTGCTAATGTATAATATTGTGTGTTATAGAGATACCTAGGTAGTATCTGTTGCACTACATGACAGGTAATAGTGCTGTTATCTAGTGCTCTTGCTAATGTATAATATTGTGTTATAGAGATACCTAGGTAGTGTCTATAGCACTACATGACAGGTAATAGTGCTGCTATCTAGTGCTCTTGCTAATGTATAATATTATGTGTTATAGAGATACCTAGGTAGTGTCTATAGCACTACATGACAGGTAATAGTGCTGCTATCTAGTGCTCTTGCTAATGCATAATATTGTGTGCTATAGAGATACCTAAGTAGTATCTGTAGCACTACATGACAGGTAATAGTGCTGTTATCTACTGCTCTTGCTAATGTATAATATTGTGTTATAGAGATACCTAGGTAGTATCTGTAGCACTACATGACAGGTAATAGTGCTGTTATCTAGTGCTCTTGTTAATGTATAATATTGTGTGTTATAGAGATACCTAGGTAGTATCTGTAGCACTACATGACAGGTAATAGTGCTGTTATCTAGTGCTCTTGCTAATGTATAATATTGTGTTATAGAGATACCTAGGTACCATCTGTAGCACTACATGACAAGTAATAGTGCTGTTATCTAGTGCTCTTGCTAATGTATAATATTGTGTGTTATAGAGATACCTAGGTAGTATCTGTTGCACTACATGACAGGTAATAGTGCTGTTATCTAGTGCTCTTGCTAATGTATAATATTGTGTTATAGAGATACCTAGGTAGTGTCTATAGCACTACATGACAGGTAATAGTGCTGCTATCTAGTGCTCTTGCTAATGTATAATATTATGTGTTATAGAGATACCTAGGTAGTATCTGTAGCACTACATGACAGGTAATAGTGCTGCTATCTAGTGCTCTTGCTAATGCATAATATTGTGTGCTATAGAGATACCTAAGTAGTATCTGTAGCACTACATGACAGGTAATAGTGCTGTTATCTACTGCTCTTGCTAATGTATAATATTGTGTTATAGAGATACCTAGGTAGTATCTGTAGCACTACATGATAGGAAATAGTGCTGTTATCTAGTGCTCTTGTTAATGTATAATATTGTGTTATAGAGATACCTAGGTAGTATCTGTAGCACTACATGACAGGTAATAGTGCTGTTATCTAGTGCTCTTGCTAATGTATAATATTGTGTGTTTTAGAGATACCTAGGTAGTATCTGTAGCACTACATGACAGGTAATAGTGCTGCTATCTAGTGTTCTTGCTAATGTATAATATTGTGTGTTATAGAGATACCTAGGTAGTATCTGTAGCACTACATGACAGGTAATAGTGCTTTTATCTAGTGCTTTTGCTAATGTATAATATTGTGTGTTATAGAGATATCTAGGTAGTATCTGTAGCACTACATGACAGGTAATAGTGCTGTTATCTAGTGCTCTTGCTAATGTATAATATTGTGTGTTATAGAGATACCTAGGTAGTATCTGTAGCACTACATGACAGGTAATAGTGCTTTTATCTAGTGCTCTTGCTAATGTATAATATTGTGTGTTATAGAGATACCTAGGTAGTATCTGTAGCACTACATGACAGGTAATAGTGCTGTTATCTAGTGGTCTTGCTAATGTATAATATTGTGTTATAGTGATACCTAGGTAGTATCTGTAGCACTACATGTCAGGTAATAGTGCTGTTATCTAGTGCTCTTGCTAATGTATAATATTGTGTGTTATAGAGATACCTAGTTAGTATCTGTAGCACTACATGACAGGTAATAGTGCTGTTATCTAGTGCTCTTACTAATGTATAATATTGTGTTATAGAGATACCTAGGTAGTATCTGTAGCACTACATGACAGGAAATAGTGCTGTTATCTAGTGCTCTTGTTAATGTATAATATTGTGTTATAGAGATACCTAGGTAGTATCTGTAGCACTACATGACAGGTAATAGTGCTGCTATCTAGTGCTCTTGCTAATGTATAATATTGTGTTATAGAGATACCTAGGTAGTATCTGTAGCACTACATGACAGGTAATAGTGCTGTTATCTAGTGCTCTTGTTAATGTATAATATTGTGTGTTATAGAGATACCTAGGTAGTATCTGTTGCACTACATGACAGGTAATAGTGCTGTTATCTAGTGCTCTTGCTAATGTATAATATTGTGTTATAGAGATACCTAGGTAGTGTCTATAGCACTACATGACAGGTAATAGTGCTGCTATCTAGTGCTCTTGCTAATGTATAATATTATGTGTTATAGAGATACCTAGGTAGTATCTGTAGCACTACATGACAGGTAATAGTGCTGCTATCTAGTGCTCTTGCTAATGCATAATATTGTGTGCTATAGAGATACCTAAGTAGTATCTGTAGCACTACATGACAGGTAATAGTGCTGTTATCTACTGCTCTTGCTAATGTATAATATTGTGTTATAGAGATACCTAGGTAGTATCTGTAGCACTACATGACAGGTAATAGAGCTGTTATCTAGTGCTCTTGTTAATGTATAATATTGTGTGTTATAGAGATACCTAGGTAGTATCTGTAGCACTACATGACAGGTAATAGTGCTGTTATCTAGTGCTCTTGCTAATGTATAATATTGTGTTATAGAGATACCTAGGTACCATCTGTAGCACTACATGACAAGTAATAGTGCTGTTATCTAGTGCTCTTGCTAATGTATAATATTGTGTGTTATAGAGATACCTAGGTAGTATCTGTTGCACTACATGACAGGTAATAGTGCTGCTATCTAGTGCTCTTGCTAATGTATAATATTATGTGTTATAGAGATACCTAGGTAGTATCTGTAGCACTACATGACAGGTAATAGTGCTGCTATCTAGTGCTCTTGCTAATGCATAATATTGTGTGCTATAGAGATACCTAGGTAGTATCTGTAGCACTACATGACAGGTAATAGTGCTGTTATCTACTGCTCTTGCTAATGTATAATATTGTGTTATAGAGATACCTAGGTAGTATCTGTAGCACTACATGACAGGAAATAGTGCTGTTATCTAGTGCTCTTGTTAATGTATAATATTGTGTTATAGAGATACCTAGGTAGTATCTGTAGCACTACATGACAGGAAATAGTGCTGTTATCTAGTGCTCTTGTTAATGTATAATATTGTGTTATAGAGATACCTAGGTAGTATCTGTAGCACTACATGACAGGTAATAGTGCTGTTATCTAGTGCTCTTGCTAATGTATAATATTGTGTTATAGAGATACCTAGGTAGCATCTGTAGCACTAGGTGACAGGTAATAGTGCTGTTATCTAGTGCTCTTGCTAATGTATAATAATGTGTGTTATAGAGATACCTAGGTAGTATCTGTAGCACTACATGACAGGTAATAGTGCTGCTATCTAGTGTTCTTGCTAATGTATAATATTGTGTGTTATAGAGATACCTAGGTAGTATCTGTAGCACTACATGACAGGTAATAGTGCTTTTATCTAGTGCTCTTGCTAATGTATAATATTGTGTGTTATAGAGATATCTAGGTAGTATCTGTAGCACTACATGACAGGTAATAGTGCTGTTATCTAGTGCTCTTGCTAATGTATAATATTGTGTGTTATAGAGATACCTAGGTAGTATCTGTAGCACTACATGACAGGTAATAGTGCTTTTATCTAGTGCTCTTGCTAATGTATAATATTGTGTGTTATAGAGATACCTAGGTAGTATCTGTAGCACTACATGACAGGTAATAGTGCTGTTATCTAGTGGTCTTGCTAATGTATAATATTGTGTTATAGTGATACCTAGGTAGTATCTGTAGCACTACATGTCAGGTAATAGTGCTGTTATCTAGTGCTCTTGCTAATGTATAATATTGTGTGTTATAGAGATACCTAG
The DNA here is from genome assembly GCF_027579735.1 of Bombina bombina. Classification (NCBI taxonomy): domain Eukaryota; kingdom Metazoa; phylum Chordata; class Amphibia; order Anura; family Bombinatoridae; genus Bombina; species Bombina bombina. The sequence continues at coordinate 26,922,730 of NC_069501.1, forward strand.
TTAGTATCTGTAGCACTACATGACAGGTAATAGTGCTGTTATCTAGTGCTCTTGCTAATGTATAATATTGTGTGTTATAGAGATACCTAGGTAGTATCTGTAGCACTACATGACAGGTAATAGTGCTGTTATCTAGTGCTCTTGCTAATGTATAATATTGTGTGTTATAGAGATACCTAGGTAGTATCTGTAGCACTACATGACAGGTAATAGTGCTGTTATCTAGTGCTCTTGCTAATGTATAATATTGTGTTATAGAGATACCTAGGTAGTATCTGTAGCACTACATGACAGGTAATAGTGCTGTGATCTAGTGCTCTTGCTAATGTATAATATTTTGTGTTATAGAGATACCTAGGTAGTATCTGTAGCACTACATGACAGGTAATAGTGCTGTTATCTAGTGCTCTTGCTAATGTATAATATTGTGTGTTATAGAGATACCTAGGTAGTATCTGTAGCACTACATGACAGGTAATAGTGCTGTTATCTAGTGCTCTTGCTAATGTATAATATTGTGTGTTATAGAGATACCTAGGTAGTATCTGTAGCACTACATGACAGGTAATAGTGCTGTTATCTAGTGCTCTTGCTAATGTATAATATTGTGTTATAGTGATACCTAGGTAGTATCTGTAGCACTACATGTCAGGTAATAGTGCTGTTATCTAGTGCTCTTGCTATTGTATAATATTGTGTGTTATAGAGATACCTAGTTAGTATCTGTAGCACTACATGACAGGTAATAGTGCTGTTATCTAGTGCTCTTGCTAATGTATAATAGTGTGTTTTATAGAGATACCTAGGTAGTATCTGTAGCACTACATGATAGGTAATAGTGCTGTTATCTAGTGCTCTTGCTAATGTATAATATTATGTTATAGAGATACCTAGGTAGTATCTGTAGCACTACATGACAGGTAATAGTGCTGTGATCTAGTGCTCTTGCTAATGTATAATATTTTGTGTTATAGAGATACCTAGGTAGTATCTGTAGCACTACATGACAGGTAATAGTGCTGTTATCTAGTGCTCTTGCTAATGTATAATATTGTGCGTTATAGAGATACCTAGGTAGTATCTGTAGCACTACATGACAGGTAATAGTGCTGTTATCTAGTGCTCTTGCTAATGTATAATATTGTGTGTTATAGAGATACCTAGGTAGTATCTGTAGCACTACATGACAGGTAATAGTGCTGTTATCTAGTGCTCTTGCTAATGTATAATATTGTGTTATAGAGATACCTAGGTAGTATCTGTAGCACTACATGACAGGTAATAGTGCTGTTATCTAGTGCTCTTGCTAATGTATAATATTGTGTGTTATAGAGATACCTAGGTAGTATCTATAGCACTACATGACAGGTAATAGTGTTGTTATCTAGTGCTCTTACTAATGTATAATATTGTGTGTTATAGAGATACCTAGGTAGTATCTGTAGCACTACATGACAGGTAATAGTGCTGTTATCTAGTGCTCTTGCTAATGTATAATATTGTGTGTTATAGAGATACCTAGGTAGTATCTGTAGCACTACATGACAGGTAATAGTGCTGTTATCTAGTGCTCTTGTTAATGTATAATATTGTGTGTTATAGAGATACCTAGGTAGTATCTGTAGCACTACATGACAGGTAATAGTGCTGTTATCTAGTGCTCTTGCTAATGTATAATATTGTGTTATAGAGATACCTAGGTACCATCTGTAGCACTACATGACAAGTAATAGTGCTGTTATCTAGTGCTCTTGCTAATGTATAATATTGTGTGTTATAGAGATACCTAGGTAGTATCTGTTGCACTACATGACAGGTAATAGTGCTGTTGTCTAGTGCTCTTGCTAATGTATAATATTGTGTTATAGAGATACCTAGGTAGTGTCTATAGCACTACATGACAGGTAATAGTGCTGCTATCTAGTGCTCTTGCTAATGTATAATATTATGTGTTATAGAGATACCTAGGTAGTATCTGTAGCACTACATGACAGGTAATAGTGCTGTTATCTAGTGCTCTTGCTAATGCATAATATTGTGTGCTATAGAGATACCTAAGTAGTATCTGTAGCACTACATGACAGGTAATAGTGCTGTTATCTACTGCTCTTGCTAATGTATAATATTGTGTTATAGAGATACCTAGGTAGTATCTGTAGCACTACATGACAGGTAATAGTGCTGTTATCTAGTGCTCTTGTTAATGTATAATATTGTGTGTTATAGAGATACCTAGGTAGTATCTGTAGCACTACATGACAGGTAATAGTGCTGTTATCTAGTGCTCTTGCTAATGCATAATATTGTGTGCTATAGAGATACCTAAGTAGTATCTGTAGCACTACATGACAGGTAATAGTTCTGTTATCTACTGCTCTTGCTAATGTATAATATTATGTTATAGAGATACCTAGGTAGTATCTGTAGCACTACATGACAGGTAATAGTGCTGTTATCTAGTGCTCTTGTTAATGTATAATATTGTGTGTTATAGAGATACCTAGGTAGTATCTGTAGCACTACATGACAGGTAATAGTGCTGTTATCTAGTGCTCTTGCTAATGTATAATATTGTGTTATAGAGATACCTAGGTACCATCTGTAGCACTACATGACAAGTAATAGTGCTGTTATCTAGTGCTCTTGCTAATGTATAATATTGTGTGTTATAGAGATACCTAGGTAGTATCTGTTGCACTACATGACAGGTAATAGTGCTGTTATCTAGTGCTCTTGCTAATGTATAATATTGTGTTATAGAGATACCTAGGTAGTGTCTATAGCACTACATGACAGGTAATAGTGCTGCTATCTAGTGCTCTTGCTAATGTATAATATTATGTGTTATAGAGATACCTAGGTAGTATCTGTAGCACTACATGACAGGTAATAGTGCTGCTATCTAGTGCTCTTGCTAATGCATAATATTGTGTGCTATAGAGATACCTAAGTAGTATCTGTAGCACTACATGACAGGTAATAGTGCTGTTATCTACTGCTCTTGCTAATGTATAATATTGTGTTATAGAGATACCTAGGTAGTATCTGTAGCACTACATGACAGGTAATAGTGCTGTTATCTAGTGCTCTTGTTAATGTATAATATTGTGTGTTATAGAGATACCTAGGTAGTATCTGTAGCACTACATGACAGGTAATAGTGCTGTTATCTAGTGCTCTTGCTAATGTATAATATTGTGTTATAGAGATAACTAGGTACCATCTGTAGCACTACATGACAAGTAATAGTGCTGTTATCTAGTGCTCTTGCTAATGTATAATATTGTGTGTTATAGAGATACCTAGGTAGTATCTGTTGCACTACATGACAGGTAATAGTGCTGTTATCTAGTGCTCTTGCTAATGTATAATATTGTGTTATAGAGATACCTAGGTAGTGTCTATAGCACTACATGACAGGTAATAGTGCTGCTATCTAGTGCTCTTGCTAATGTATAATATTATGTGTTATAGAGATACCTAGGTAGTATCTGTAGCACTACATGACAGGTAATAGTGCTGCTATCTAGTGCTCTTGCTAATGCATAATATTGTGTGCTATAGAGATACCTAAGTAGTATCTGTAGCACTACATGACAGGTAATAGTGCTGTTATCTACTGCTCTTGCTAATGTATAATATTGTGTTATAGAGATACCTAGGTAGTATCTGTAGCACTACATGACAGGAAATAGTGCTGTTATCTAGTGCTCTTGTTAATGTATAATATTGTGTTATAGAGATACCTAGGTAGTATCTGTAGCACTACATGACAGGTAATAGTGCTGTTATCTAGTGCTCTTGCTAATGTATAATATTGTGTGTTATAGAGATACCTAGGTAGTATCTGTAGCACTACATGACAGGTAATAGTGCTGCTATCTAGTGTTCTTGCTAATGTATAATATTGTGTGTTATAGAGATACCTAGGTAGTATCTGTAGCACTACATGACAGGTAATAGTGCTTTTATCTAGTGCTCTTGCTAATGTATAATATTGTGTGTTATAGAGATATCTAGGTAGTATCTGTAGCACTACATGACAGGTAATAGTGCTGTTATCTAGTGATCTTGCTAATGTATAATATTGTGTGTTATAGAGATACCTAGGTAGTATCTGTAGCACTACATGACAGGTAATAGTGCTTTTATCTAGTGCTCTTGCTAATGTATAATATTGTGTGTTATAGAGATACCTAGGTAGTATCTGTAGCACTACATGACAGGTAATAGTGCTGTTATCTAGTGGTCTTGCTAATGTATAATATTGTGTTATAGTGATACCTAGGTAGTATCTGTAGCACTACATGTCAGGTAATAGTGCTGTTATCTAGTGCTCTTGCTAATGTATAATATTGTGTGTTATAGAGATACCTAGTTAGTATCTGTAGCACTACATGACAGGTAATAGTGCTGTTATCTAGTGCTCTTACTAATGTATAATATTGTGTTATAGAGATACCTAGGTAGTATCTGTAGCACTACATGACAGGAAATAGTGCTGTTATCTAGTGCTCTTGTTAATGTATAATATTGTGTTATAGAGATACCTAGGTAGTATCTGTAGCACTACATGACAGGTAATAGTGCTGCTATCTAGTGCTCTTGCTAATGTATAATATTGTGTTATAGAGATACCTAGGTAGTATCTGTAGCACTACATGACAGGTAATAGTGCTGTTATCTAGTGCTCTTGTTAATGTATAATATTGTGTGTTATAGAGATACCTAGGTAGTATCTGTAGCACTACATGACAGGTAATAGTGCTGTTATCTAGTGCTCTTGTTAATGTATAATATTGTGTGTTATAGAGATACCTAGGTAGTATCTGTTGCACTACATGACAGGTAATAGTGCTGTTATCTAGTGCTCTTGCTAATGTATAATATTGTGTTATAGAGATACCTAGGTAGTGTCTATAGCACTACATGACAGGTAATAGTGCTGCTATCTAGTGCTCTTGCTAATGTATAATATTATGTGTTATAGAGATACCTAGGTAGTATCTGTAGCACTACATGACAGGTAATAGTGCTGCTATCTAGTGCTCTTGCTAATGCATAATATTGTGTGCTATAGAGATACCTAAGTAGTATCTGTAGCACTACATGACAGGTAATAGTGCTGTTATCTACTGCTCTTGCTAATGTATAATATTGTGTTATAGAGATACCTAGGTAGTATCTGTAGCACTACATGACAGGTAATAGTGCTGTTATCTAGTGCTCTTGTTAATGTATAATATTGTGTGTTATAGAGATACCTAGGTAGTATCTGTAGCACTACATGACAGGTAATAGTGCTGTTATCTAGTGCTCTTGCTAATGTATAATATTGTGTTATAGAGATACCTAGGTACCATCTGTAGCACTACATGACAAGTAATAGTGCTGTTATCTAGTGCTCTTGCTAATGTATAATATTGTGTGTTATAGAGATACCTAGGTAGTATCTGTTGCACTACATGACAGGTAATAGTGCTGCTATCTAGTGCTCTTGCTAATGTATAATATTATGTGTTATAGAGATACCTAGGTAGTATCTGTAGCACTACATGACAGGTAATAGTGCTGCTATCTAGTGCTCTTGCTAATGCATAATATTGTGTGCTATAGAGATACCTAGGTAGTATCTGTAGCACTACATGACAGGTAATAGTGCTGTTATCTACTGCTCTTGCTAATGTATAATATTGTGTTATAGAGATACCTAGGTAGTATCTGTAGCACTACATGACAGGAAATAGTGCTTTTATCTAGTGCTCTTGTTAATGTATAATATTGTGTTATAGAGATACCTAGGTAGTATCTGTAGCACTACATGACAGGAAATAGTGCTGTTATCTAGTGCTCTTGTTAATGTATAATATTGTGTTATAGAGATACCTAGGTAGTATCTGTAGCACTACATGACAGGTAATAGTGCTGTTATCTAGTGCTCTTGCTAATGTATAATATTGTGTTATAGAGATACCTAGGTAGCATCTGTAGCACTAGGTGACAGGTAATAGTGCTGTTATCTAGTGCTCTTGCTAATGTATAATAATGTGTGTTATAGAGATACCTAGGTAGTATCTGTAGCACTACATGACAGGTAATAGTGCTGCTATCTAGTGTTCTTGCTAATGTATAATATTGTGTGTTATAGAGATACCTAGGTAGTATCTGTAGCACTACATGACAGGTAATAGTGCTTTTATCTAGTGCTCTTGCTAATGTATAATATTGTGTGTTATAGAGATATCTAGGTAGTATCTGTAGCACTACATGACAGGTAATAGTGCTGTTATCTAGTGCTCTTGCTAATGTATAATATTGTGTGTTATAGAGATACCTAGGTAGTATCTGTAGCACTACATGACAGGTAATAGTGCTTTTATCTAGTGCTCTTGCTAATGTATAATATTGTGTGTTATAGAGATACCTAGGTAGTATCTGTAGCACTACATGACAGGTAATAGTGCTGTTATCTAGTGGTCTTGCTAATGTATAATATTGTGTTATAGTGATACCTAGGTAGTATCTGTAGCACTACATGTCAGGTAATAGTGCTGTTATCTAGTGCTCTTGCTAATGTATAATATTGTGTGTTATAGAGATACCTAGTTAGTATCTGTAGCACTACATGACAGGTAATAGTGCTGTTATCTAGTGCTCTTGCTAATGTATAATATTGTGTGTTATAGAGATACCTAGGTAGTATCTGTAGCACTACATGACAGGTAATAGTGCTGTTATCTAGTGCTCTTGCTAATGTATAATATTGTGTGTTATAGAGATACCTAGGTAGTATCTGTAGCACTACATGACAGGTAATAGTGCTGTTATCTAGTGCTCTTGCTAATGTATAATATTGTGTTATAGAGATACCTAGGTAGTATCTGTAGCACTACATGACAGGTAATAGTGCTGTGATCTAGTGCTCTTGCTAATGTATAATATTGTGTTATAGACATACCTAGGTAGTATCTGTAGCACTACATGACAGGTAATAGTGCTGTGATCTAGTGCTCTTGCTAATGTATAATATTTTGTGTTATAGAGATACCTAGGTAGTATCTGTAGCACTACATGACAGGTAATAGTGCTGTTATCTAGTGCTCTTGCTAATGTATAATATTGTGTGTTATAGAGATACCTAGGTAGTATCTGTAGCACTACATGACAGGTAATAGTGCTGTTATCTAGTGCTCTTGCTAATGTATAATATTGTGTGTTATAGAGATACCTAGGTAGTATCTGTAGCACTACATGACAGGTAATAGTGCTGTTATCTAGTGCTCTTGCTAATGTATAATATTGTGTTATAGTGATACCTAGGTAGTATCTGTAGCACTACATGTCAGGTAATAGTGCTGTTATCTAGTGCTCTTGCTAATGTATAATATTGTGTGTTATAGAGATACCTAGTTAGTATCTGTAGCACTACATGACAGGTAATAGTGCTGTTATCTAGTGCTCTTGCTAATGTATAATAGTGTGTTTTATAGAGATACCTAGGTAGTATCTGTAGCACTACATGATAGGTAATAGTGCTGTTATCTAGTGCTCTTGCTAATGTATAATATTATGTTATAGAGATACCTAGGTAGTATCTGTAGCACTACATGACAGGTAATAGTGCTGTTATCTAGTGCTCTTGCTAATGTATAATATTGTGTGTTATAGAGATACCTAGGTAGTATCTGTAGCACTACATGACAGGTAATAGTGCTGTTATCTAGTGCTCTTGCTAATGTATAATATTGTGTGTTATAGAGATACCTAGGTAGTATCTGTAGCACTACATGACAGGTAATAGTGCTGTTATCTAGTGCTCTTGCTAATGTATAATATTGTGTTATAGAGATACCTAGGTAGTATCTGTAGCACTACATGACAGGTAATAGTGCTGTTATCTAGTGCTCTTGCTAATGTATAATATTGTGTGTTATAGAGATACCTAGGTAGTATCTATAGCACTACATGACAGGTAATAGTGTTGTTATCTAGTGCTCTTACTAATGTATAATATTGTGTGTTATAGAGATACCTAGGTAGTATCTGTAGCACTACATGACAGGTAATAGTGCTGTTATCTAGTGCTCTTGCTAATGTATAATATTGTGTGTTATAGAGATACCTAGGTAGTATCTGTAGCACTACATGACAGGTAATAGTGCTGTTATCTAGTGCTCTTGCTAATGTATAATATTGTGTGTTATAGAGATACCTAGGTAGTATCTGTAGCACTACATGACAGGTAATAGTGCTGTTATCTAGTGCTCTTGCTAATGTATAATATTGTGTTATAGAGATACCTAGGTAGTATCTGTAGCACTACATGACAGGTAATAGTGTTGTTATCTAGTGCTCTTACTAATGTATAATATTGTGTGTTATAGAGATACCTAGGTAGTATCTGTAGCACTACATGACAGGTAATAGTGCTGTTATCTAGTGCTCTTGCTAATGTATAATATTATGTGTTATAGAGATACCTAGGTAGTGTCTGTAGCACTACATGACAGGTAATAGTGCTGTTATCTAGTGCTCTTGCTAATGTATAATATTGTGTGTTATAGAGATACCTAGGTAGCATCTGGAGCACTACATGACAGGTAATAGTTCTGTTATCTAGTGCTCTTGCTAATGTATAATATTGTGTTATAGAGATACCTAGGTAGTATCTGTAGCACTACATGACAGGTAATAGTGCTGTTATCTAGTGCTCTTGCTAATGTATAATATTGTGTGTCATAGAGATACCTAGGTACCATCTGTAGCACTACATGACAGGTAATAGTGCTGTTATCTAGTGCTCTTGCTAATGTATAATATTGTGTGTTATAGAGATACCTAGGTAGTATCTGTAGCTCTATATGACAGGTAATAGTGCTGTTATCTAGTGCTCTTGCTAATGTATAATATTGTGTGTTATAGAGATACCTAGGTAGTATCTGTAGCACTACATGACAGGTAATAGTGCTGTTATCCAGTGCTCTTGCTAATGTATAATATTGTGCGTTATAGAGATACCTAGGTAGTATCTGTAGCACTACATGACAGGTAATAGTGCTGTTATCTAGTGCTCTTGCTAATGTATAATATTGTGTGTTATAGAGATACCTAGGTAGTATCTGTAGCACTACATGACAGGTAATAGTGCTGTTATCTAGTGCTCTTGCTAATGTATAATATTGTGTGTTATAGAGATACCTAGGTAGTATCTGTAGCACTACATGACAGGTAATAGTGCTGTTATCTAGTGCTCTTGCTAATGTATAATATTATGTGTTATAGAGATACCTAGGTAGTATCTATAGCACTACATGACAGGTAATAGTGCTGTTATCTAGTGCTCTTGCTAATGTATAATATTATGTGTTATAGAGATACCTAGGTAGTATCTGTAGCACTACATGACAGGTAATAGTGCTGTTATCTAGTGCTCTTGCTAATGTATAATATTATGTGTTATAGAGATACCTAGGTAGTATCTGTAGCACTACATGACAGGTAATAGTGCTGTTATCTAGTGCTCTTGCTAATGTATAATATTGTGTGTTATAGAGATACCTAGGTAGTATCTGTAGCACTACATGACAGGTAATAGTGCTGTTATCTAGTGCTCTTGCTAATGTATAATATTGTGTGTTATAGAGATACCTAGGTAGTATCTGTAGCACTACATGACAGGTAATAGTGTTGTTATCTAGTGCTCTTGCTAATGTATAATATTGTGTGTTATAGAGATACCTAGGTAGCATCTAGAGCATAACATGTCAGTTAATAGAGCTGCCCTCTAGTGCTCTTGCATATGGATAACATTCTTGCAAAACTGCTGCCATATAGTGCTCAAAAATAGGCTGGATTCTAAACATATCTCCCTGCTTTTCAACAAAAGATAACAGGAGAAAAAAGAAAACAAAATGATAATAGAAGTAAATTAGAAATTTGTTTAAAGTCACATGCTCTATCTGAATCATAAAAAAATAACTCAGGTTTCATGTTCCTTTTAAAGAAGCAGCAATAATACACTGCTGCAAAGTTATCTGAACACTTTGGGGGGTAGTTATCAACGTGTCTACTTTCCTGCCTTCGCCGGCCCAATACACCCGCCTAAGCTCGCCTACCTTCGCCGCCGCGGACCTGAAAAAATACGCCTAAGTTATCAAAAAAAGCTGTCAAAAAGCCGCGGGGCGATGAGCAGCGGACTGTGAGAGTTATCACTCATCCGATCTCGCTGCTCTTCGGCTGTTTGACAGCTTTCTTGCTAGCCTGTCACTAAGCACCCACACTAAACTACACTGTTCTACCCCCTATACCGGCGCCCCCGGAGCCCCCCGCAACTAAATAAAGTTACTATCCCCTAAACCGCTGCTCCTAGACCCGCCACAACTCTTATAAATGTATTAACCCCTAAACCGCCGCTCCCGGACACCCCTGCCACCTACATTATACCTAGTAACCCCTATCCTGCCCCCCCTATACCGCCGCCCCCTGTAATAAAGTTATTAACCCCTATCCTGCTAATCCCGCACCTCGCCGCAAATAAAAAAATAGTTTAACCCCTAAACCGCCGCTCCCTGAACCCGCCGCAACCTATATTAAATTTATTAACCCCTATCCTGCACCCCCTACACCGTCGGCACCTATAATAAATTTATTAACCCCTATCCTGCCCCCCCTACACCGTCGGCACTATAATAAAATGATTAACCCCTAAACCTAAGTCTAACACTAACCCTAACACCCCCTAACTTAAATATTAATTAAATACATCTAAATAATATTTATATTATTAACTAAGTTAATCCAATTTAAAACTAAATACTTACCTATAAAATAAACTCTAATATAGCTACAATATAAATAATAATTATATTGTAGCTATCTTAGGATGTATTTTTATTTTACAGGTACCTTTCAATTTATTTTAACTAGGTACAATAGCTATTAAATAGTTATTAACTATTTAATAGCTTACCTAGCTAAAATAAAGAGACATTTACCTGTAAAATAAAAACTAACCTAAGTTACAATTACACCTAACACTACACTATACTTTAATAAATTATTCCTATTTAAAACTAAATACTTACCTGTAAAATAAACCCTAAGATAGCTACAATATAAATAATAATTATATTGTAGCTATCTTAGGATTTATATTTATTTTACAGGTAACTTTGTATTTATTTTAGCTAGTTAGAATAGTTATTAAATAGTTATTAACTATTTAATAACTACCTAGCTAAAAGAAATACAAAATTACCTGTAAAATAAATCCTAACCTAAGTTACAATTAAACCTAATACTACACTATCATTAAATTAATTAAATAAACTACCTACAAATAACTACAATTAAATACAATTACATAAACTAACTAAAGTACAAAAAATAAAAAAAGCTAAGTTACAAAAAATAAAAAAATAAGTTACAAACATTTTAAAAATATTACAACAATTTTAAGCTACTTACACCTAATCTAAGCCCCCTAATAAAATAACAAACCCCCCCAAAATAAAAAAATGCCCTACCCTATTCTAAATTAAATAAAGTTCAAAGCTCTTTTACCTTACCAGCCCTTAAAAGGGCCATTTGTGGGGGCATGCCCCAAAGTTCAGCTCTTTTGCCTGTAAAACAAAAATACAACCCCCCAACATTAAAACCCACCACCCACATACCCCTAATCTAACCCAAACCCCCCTTACAAAAACCTAACACTAATCCCCTGAAGATCATCCTACCTTGAGTCGTCTTCACTCAGCCGAGCAGCGATGGAACCGAAGTGGACATCCGGAGCGGAAGAAGTTAATCCTCCAAGCGGCGCTGAAGAAATCTTCGATCCGGGCGATGTCATCTTCCAAGAGGCGCTGAAGAGGTCTTCTATCCTTGCGATGACATCTTCCAAGCCGGGTCTTGAATCTTCCTCCCGCCGACGCGGAACCTCCTTCTTCACCGACGGACTACGACGAATGAAGGCTCCTTTAAGGGACGTCATCCAAGATGGCATCCCTTCAATTCCGATTGGCTGATAGGATTCTATCAGCCAATCGGAATTAAGGTAGGAAAAATCTGATTGGCTGATGGAATTAATTTAATGATAGTGTAGTATTAGGTTTAATTGTAACTTAGGTTAGGATTTATTTTACAGGTAATTTTGTATTTCTTTTAGCTAGGTAGTTATTAAATAGTTAATAACTATTTAATAACTATTCTAACTAGCTAAAATAAATACAAAGTTACCTGTAAAATAAATATAAATCCTAATATAGCTACAATGTAATTATTATTTATATTGTAGCTATCTTAGGGTTTATTTTACAGGTAAGTATTTAGTTTTAAATAGGAATAATTTATTTAAGTATAGTGTAGTGTTAGGTGTAATTATAACTTAGGTTAGGATTTATTTTACAGGTACATTTCTCTTTATTTTAGCTAGGTAAGCTATTAAATAGTTAATAACTATTTAATAGCTATTGTACCTAGTTAAAATAAATTGAAAGTTGCCTGTAAAATAAAAATAAATCCTAAGATAGCTACAATATAATTATTATTTATATTGTAGCTATATTAGAGTTTATTTTATAGGTAAGTATTTAGTTTTAAATAGGATTAACTTAGTTAATAATATAAATATTATTTAGATGTATTTAATTAATATTTAAGTTAGGGGGGCGTTAGGGTTAGTGTTAGACTTAGGTTTAGGGGTTAATAATTTTATTACAGTGGCGGCGGCGTAGTGGGGGGCAGGATAGGGGTTAATAAATGTATTATAGGTGGCGACGGTGTAGGGGGGGCAGATTAGGGGTTAATAAATTTATTATAGGTGGCAACGGTGTAGTGGGGGGCAGGATAGGGGTTAATACATTTAATATAGGTTGCGGTGGGCTCCGGGAGCGGCGGTTTAGGGGGTAATAACTTTATTTAGTTGTGGCGGTGTAGGGGGGCAGATTAGGGGTGTTTAGACTCGGGGAACATGTTAGGGTGTTAGGTGCAGACATCTCCCATAGGAATGAATGGGATGTCTGGCAGCAGCGAACTTGTACTTTCGCTATGGTCAGACTCCCATTGATTCCTATGGGATCCGCCGCCTCCAGGGGTAGCGGTTTGAAAACCAGGTACGCTGGGCCGTAAAAGTGCCGAGCGTACCTGCTAGTTTTTTGATAACTAGCAAAAGTAGTGAGAATGTGCCGCACTTGTGTGCGGAACATCTGGAGTGACGTAAGAATCGATCTGTGTCGGACTGAGTCCGGCGGATCGAAGCTTACGTCACAAAATTCTACTTTTGCCGGTCTCGAGCCTTTGATAACTAAGGCGAATCAGCCTCGCCACAAATACGCTGCGGAATTCCAGCGTATTTGAGGTTGACGGCTTGATAACTACCCCCCATAGGGTGAGCCAATAACATGAGGCATATATATGCAGCTATCAATCAGTCTACCTAGGTATCCCTTTTTAACAATGGATACAGAGAGAACAAAACTAGACTATAGACATGAATTGAACAGTTTTTATAAAATCAAATGCTCTATCTGAATCATAAAAAGATAAAAAAATGGTTTCATGTTCCTTCAAATAGGCATGAAACAATTTCAGATTATGAAAAAGAAAAAAAAAACTGCAACAAATTGTCCTTGTTTGTTTTGTCCCCCTTTTCCTGTAAATTCAGAGTAAAAATTGTGGGGCTTTGCAATGCTAAGATATGTAAGTAGAAACTGCAAACTTCACAAGTCTAATCCTGTTTCATATCTATCCAGAAATGTCCGCGGACAAGGTGTTAATATAATCAGAAGGTTTTCTCACTCAACCGGTATGTTAACGTATTTATGTTCCTTTAAGTTGATTTTCTATTGAAAATCATCAGATACATTTTACAAATAGATTATAATCCACCCCAATATTGTTATGCCCCTTAAGCAGCTTATTACAACCACACAGGTTAACTAATAGGGTAGGGTAACTTTCTACAGGATTAGACAGCAAGTAAGATCTGTGGAGTTACTGTACATCAGAGGCTGCTGAATTGCTGACATTGTTCACAACAAATTTACTTTGATTTTTTGGTCTGAAATAAAGGTAGCCCTTGTTTTTTACCAGTGTTCTGATTCTGAAGGAACAGTAGCAAAAGCAATCTGCAGAATTAACCTACTTTTATAAAGTTAGTCAGTGAGTTATTATTCCTGACCGTTTAGGTTTAAATAGTAAGTCAGTGAGGTATTATTCCAGGTCATTTAGGTTTATATAGTAAGTCAGTGAGTTATTATTCCTGGTCATTTAGGTTTATATAGTAAGTCAGTGAGTTATTATTCCAGGTCATTTAGGTTTATATAGTAAGTCAGTGATGTATTATTCCAGGTCATTTAGGTTTATATAGTAAGTCAGTAAGTTATTATTCCTGGTCAGTTAGGTTTATATAGTAAGTCAGTGAGTTATTATTCCTGGTCATTTAGGTTTATATAGTAAGTCAGTGAGTTATTATTCCAGGTCATTTAGGTTTATATAGTAAGTCAGTGAGGTATTATTCCAGGTCATTTAGGTTTATATAGTAAGTCAGTGAGTTATTATTCCTGGTCATTTAGGTTTATATAGTAAGTCAGTGAGTTATTATTCCAGGTCATTTAGGTTTATATAGTAAGTCAGTGAGGTATTATTCCAGGTCATTTAGGTTTATATAGTAAGTCAGTGAGGTATTATTCCAGGTCATTTAGGTTTATATAGTAAGTCAATGAGTTATTATTCCTGGTCATTTAGGTTTATATAGTAAGTCAGTGAGTTATTATTCCAGGTCATTTAGGTTTATATAGTAAGTCAGTGAGTTATTATTCCAGGTCATTTAGGTTTATATAGTAAGTCAGTGAGTTATTATTCCTGGTCATTTAGGTTTATATAGTAAGTCAGTGAGTTATTATTCCTGGCCCTTTAGGTTTATATAGTAAGTCAGTGAATTATTATTCCTGACCCTTTAGGTTTAAATAGTAAGTCAGTGAGTTATTATTCCAGGTCATTTAGGTTTATATAGTAAGTCAGTGAGGTATTATTCCAGGCCCTTTATGTTTATATAGTAAGTCAGTGAGGTATTATTCCTAGCCCTTTAAGTTTATTTAGTAAGTCAGTGAGTTATTATTCCTGGCCCTTTCGGTTTATATAGTAAGTCAGTGAGTTATTATTCCTGGCCCTTTTCGGTTTATATAGTAAGTCAGTGAGTTATTATTCCTGGCCCTTTAGGTTTATATAGTAAGTCAGTGAGTTATTATTCCAGGCCCTTTAGGTTTATATAGTAAGTCAGTGAGTTATTATTCCTGACCCTTTAGGTTTATATAGTAAGTCAATGAGTTATTATTCCTTGCACTTTAGGTTTATTAGTAAGTCAGTGACTTATTATTCTTTGCCCTTTAGGTTTATATAGTAAGTCAGTGAGTTATTATTCCTGACCCTTTAGGTTTATATAGTAAGTCAGTGAGTTATTATTTCAGGCCCTTTATGTTTATATTGTAAGTCAGTGAGTTATTATTCCTGACCCTTTAGGTTTATATAGTAAGTCAGTGAGTTATTATTCCTAGCCCTTTAGGTTTATATAGTAAGTCAGTGAGTTATTATTCCTGACCCTTTAGGTTTATATTGTAAGTCAGTGAGTTATTATTCCTGACCCTTTAGGTTTATATAGTAAGTCAGTGAGTAATTATTCCAGGCCCTTTATGTTTATATAGTAAGTCAGTGAGTTATTATTCCTTGCACTTTAGGTTTATTAGTAAGTCAGTGACTTATTATTCCTTGCCCTTTAGGTTTATATAGTAAGTCAGTGAGTTATTATTCCAGGCCCTTTAGGTTTTTATAGTAAGTCAATGAGTTATTATTCCTGACCCTTAGGTTTATATAGTAAGTCAGTGAGTTATTATTCCTTGCCCTTTGGGTTTATATAGTAAGTAAGTGAGTTATTATTCCAGGCCCTTTATGTTTATATAGTAAGTCAGTGAGTTATTATTCCTGACCCTTTAGGTTTATATAGTAAGTCAGTGAGTTATTATTCCAGGCCCTTTATGTTTATATAGTAAGTCAGTGAGGTATTATTCCAGGCCCTTTATGTTTATATAGTAAGTCAGTGAGGTATTATTCCTGACCCTTTAGGTTTATATAGTAAGTCAGTGCTTTATTATTTCTAGCACTTTAGGTTTATATAGTAAGTCAATAAGTTATTATTCCTGGCCCTTAAGGTTTATATAGTAAGTCAGTGAGTTATTATTCCAGGCCCTTTAGGTTTATATAGTAAGTCAGTAAGTTATTTTTCCAGGCCCTTTAGGTTTATATAGTAAGTCAGTGAGTTATTATTTCTGACCCTTTAGGTTTATATAGTAAGTCAGTGAGTTATTATTCCTGGCACTTTAGGTTTATATAGTAAGTCAGTGAGGTATTATTCCTGACCCTTTAGGTTTATATAGTAAGTCAGTGCTTTATTATTTCTAGCACTTTAGGTTTATATAGTAAGTCAATAAGTTATTATTCCTGGCCCTTAAGGTTTATATAGTAAGTCAGTGAGTTATTATTCCAGGCCCTTTAGGTTTATATAGTAAGTCAGTAAGTTATTTTTCCAGGCCCTTTAGGTTTATATAGTAAGTCAGTGAGTTATTATTTCTGACCCTTTAGGTTTATATAGTAAGTCAGTGAGTTATTATTCCTGGCACTTTAGGTTTATATAGTAAGTCAGTGAGTTATTATTCCAGGCCCTTTAGGTTTATATAGTAAGTCAGTGCTTTATTATTTCTAGCACTTTAGGTTTATATAGTAAGTCAATAAGTTATTATTCCTGGCCCTTAAGGTTTATATAGTAAGTCAGTAAGTTATTTTTCCAGGCCCTTTAGGTTTATATAGTAAGTCAGTGAGTTATTATTCCAGGCCCTTTAGGTTTATATAGTAAGTCAGTGAGTTATTATTCCAGGCCCTTTAGGTTTATATAGTAAGTCAGTAAGTTATTTTTCCAGGCCCTTTAGGTTTATATAGTAAGTCAGTGAGTTATTATTCCTGACCCTTTAGGTTTATATAGTAAGTCAATTAGTTATTATTCCTGGCACTTTAGGTTTATATAGTAAGTCAGTAAGTTATTTTTCCAGGCCCTTTAGGTTCATATAGTAAGTCAGTGAGTTATTATGGTGTGAAAACACCATCTTGTGGATATTTAAAAGCAAACGACAATCAAAGCTGCCATATATTCGCAGTGAAACACAGAGTTATAACATTAACTTTCAAACTGTTATATATAAACGCTACATATGAACTAGAGGATACCTTCTCTGGACCTTTTGTTATCTTTTTATCTGGATATTATTTTCAGTTTCTGGACATAGTCCATTTTTTATATATCCATATATTTTATATATTTTTTTATATATTTTTATACCACCGGTGGTTCCCTGCATTACACATGGTATGAATAGTAGAGTGTGATTGTATTTCCGCAGTTATATGATCTTTCATTAATAGCGATAGAATTGCATAAGGAATTATATATTTTCCTAAATAAATTTTAATTTTTACATTCATTCTGGTTGATGCTGTTACTTTTTTAGTGCACTTTTGTTATTATATGTATTTTTTTCCTGCAATGTTGTAGAGGCTTTCCTCTTAAGTTGCTTAAGCATCAGGGGGTTGGATAGGCTAGATATTGTGTTTTACATTATTCGAATATTCTCTACTTCTCCTATCCCTCCACCAGTATGGACATGTTTTCACTAAGAGACAGTCTGATTCTAAATATAGAAAACACTGACATTACAATACTAGAATTAGAAAATCCAGAGGATGATATAAATTTTATATTAAATGATCTTGAACAAACTCTCACTAAAGAATTAAAACATAAAATATAGGTATAATTCATGCAAAAATATATAGAAAAAAAATATTGTACCTAGAGGTCTTAGATTGAAAAAGGAATGCACTTTTGAACTCCAAAAAGGATTTTCAACCGAATGGTATGAAACCCTAGAAAAACCATCTATTTCACTAATGCAAATTATAATTAAATCACGAAAAAAAACACTGGAAGAATACACACAAAAAGTTAATGATTTTAAAAATAAATTTCAAACACATATAAATAATAGCACATATATTGATAGACAAAAAGAAATAATAAAACACCTAAAAGAATTAAATGATAGTATTATAAGTGGGAAAGTTAAAAAAGTAACAAGGGATGAATGTGACTACTCTGAAACAGAGGAAAACAATTCAGAAACACTGAGAGAAAAAGAAAAAAACACAGTTAAAGAACAAAAAGACAAAAAGACACATCTAAAAGTTTTCAAAAAAATTAAAAACATTGAGAAGGGATATAAATCTACTAATAGAGATGAGGAATCAAAAACAAAATATTCATATAATAGAGAAGACGAAGTTAGAGGAAATTAATTTGGAAATAGGAATAAAAACTGGAGATATAATAAAAAACAGAACTATACTCCTAGGAGAAATGAAAATTGGAGAAACCATCAATATGATGATTCATGTAACTATTATAAAGATAGAGAATATCCTGATAGACACTATACAGGTAGAGAACACTACAACCACACATATAATAGAGGTAGCGAATACAGAAACCCCAATTTTAATTCACATTTGAACACATATTCACATAGAAGACAAAATATAAATTATGGAGAAAATAGAGATTATAGGAATCATAGAAGTGAGATTGAATATTCTAACACGAATACCAACCAAAATAGAAATTGGTATCCCAAACAACAAAATTGGGAAAAAGGAGAGGGTGGATTACCGCTGAAAAATAGGTTTGATCCCATACAGGATTTAAAAGAAAGAGAAGAAAGAGGCCCAGAAAAAGCAGGCACCTCAAAGGATTTTTAGAGCAGGACAGGAGAGTAAATGTAAAACAAAAAGGAAAAAGAAACAGAGAGGAAACAGAGGAAAGGGACGAAAAAGAAGAGAACCAAAAAAGGTCAAGATAGCGAGTATACTAAGAAATAATGGTATCTTTAATTTAAGTAACCTTGAATTAAATGAGAAACAAGAGCAAGTTCTCCAAAAAGGTTTAACATTTGCCCCATCAAAAAAATCAACAAATTTGAAACACTAATTAATATAAACCAATACATAAGGAAGCTAACCCTTAAAAGGTACTTCATAAAAAATCTTTGTGAGTCTAATGCCAGTGAGAATCAAAAATACATTCACACCACACTTAAAAATAAATCATCATTTTATTCCACTAGTGAAAAGGGAGACAATATAAAACAATTCGAAAATAAAGTCAAGAAAAATCTAGCGAGCTATAAAAATAAAGATATTAAATATAATTTAACAAAGGAAGAGTACAATACTCTAAAAGATATTAGAGAGAACAAAGAAGTTATGATAAAACAAGCAGACAAGGGGGGAGGGATCATCATTATGAATACTAATGACTATTTAAAGGAAGCTAGACGAATTTTGGGAGGTGAAGAAACCTATAAACCTTATATCCAACCCTATAGAAAAACAAAAAAAAGAACTAAATACTCTAATCCAAGAAGCTTCAAATAAGAATCTTATAAATACGAAGTAAATTTTTTTTCTGTCCATGTAATATCCAAGGAAACTGATTTTTTTTACTTCCTGCCCAAAATATAAAAGATCCACCTGGCAGGCCAATCTTTTGTGGCATAGATTCTCTGGCAACTAAATTATCAAAATATATAGACCAGTTCCTACAAAAATATGTCAAACATCTTCTATCATATTTAAAAGACTCAACCCACTTCTTGAAAAAAATAGAGAATATAAAATGGGAGTAAAATTATATCATGGCTACAAGTGATGTCACATCACTATACACTTGTATTTATATTAAACTCGGACAGAATGCAATAAAACACTTTTTTTTATAGGTTTATATAGTAAGTTATTAAGTCATTATTACTGACCCTTTAGGCTTTTATAATAAGTCAGTGAGATATTATTCCTGACCCTTCAGGTTTATATAGTAAATCAGTGAGTTATTATTCATTGCCATTTAGGTTTATATAGTAAGTCAGTGAGTTATTATTCCTGGCACTTTAGGTTTATATAGTAAGTCAGTGAGTTATTATTCCAGGCCCTTTAGGTTTTATAGTAAGTCAGTGACATGTTATTCCTGGCCCTTCAGGTTTATATAGTAAGTCAGTGAGTTATTATTCCAGGCCCTTTAGGTTTATATAGTAAGTCAGTGAGTTATTATTTCTGGCCCTTTAGGTTTATATAGTAAGTCAGTGAGTTATTATTCCAGGCCCTTTAGGTTTATATAGTAAGTCAATGAGTTATTATTCCTGACCCTTTAGGTTTATATAGTAAGTCAATAAGTTATTATTCCATGCCCTTTAGGTTTATATAGTAAGTCAGTGAGTTATTATTCCCGGCCCTTCAGGTTATTATAGTAAGTCAATGAGTTATTATTCCTGACCCTTTAGGTTTATATAGTAAGTCAGTCAGTTATTATTCCTGACCCTTTAGGTTTATATAGTAAGTCAGTGAGTTATTATTCCTGACCCTTCAGGTTTATATAGAAAGTCAGTGAGTCATTATTCCTGACCTTTTAGGTTTATATAGAAAGTCAGTGAGTTATTATTCCTGACCCTTCAGGTTTATATAGTAAGTCAGTGAGGTATTATTCCTGGCCCCTTAGGTTTATATAGTAAGTCAGTGAGGTATTATTCCTGACCCTTCAGGTTTATATAGTAAGTCAATGAGTTATTATTCTAGGCCCTTTAGGTTTATATAGTAAGTTAGTGAGTTATTATTCCTGACCCTTTAGGTTTATATAGTAAGTCAGTGAGTTATTATTATAGGCCCTTTAGGTTTATATAGTAAGTCAGTAAATTTTTATTCCAGGCCCTTTAGATTTATATAGTAAGTCAGTGAGATAGTATTCCTGGCCCTTTAGGTTTACTATTGCCCTATATTATTGCTCCCAGTATTGTCAAAAATCTTAGAAAAATGCGTCCATACGCAATTATGCGAGTATTATCAACTTTCTAACTATCTGACCCCTGATCAATCAGGTTTTCGACCAAATCACTCCACTACAACTGCCCTCCTAAAAGTTTGCAACGACATCCAAACTGGCATGGAACAAGGAGACCTAACTGGAGCTATTTTCCTTGATTTTGCTAAGGCTTTTGACACAGTGGACCATGACATACTACTGCTCAAACTAAAAAACTCTGGTATTGCTGATCGTTTGTTAACCTGGTTTAAATCATATGTATCGGATCGATCACAATATGTCTCTGTTTCTAACAGTGACTCCCTCCCTCTCCCAGTCACGTGTGGTGTTCCCCAAGGTTCCATTCTCGGCCCCCTACTATTCACATTATTTATAAATGATTTGCCTAATGTCTGCAAATCCTCAACTGTACACATGTACGCAGACGACACGGTAATCTATGCAAACAAATTTGATCTGCCGCAGCTTGAAGCAGTGCTCCAAGACCAGTTCACAGAGGTAGAAAAGTGGATCTCGAAAAACAAACTCTTCCTAAATACTGACAAAACTGTCACAATGATCTTTGGAATGGGGCCTAAATTACAAAAATTACAAAATTCCCATCTTCGCATCAAAACAAAATCCAATTGCACGCTGACCGCAGTCCACTCTTTTAAATACTTAGGTATGCTGTTAGACCCCAATCTATCTTTTGGCTTCCACATAGAAAATCTTGCCTCTAAACTTTATCCAAAACTAGGTGCCCTGTACAGAAACAAATCCTGCCTCAGCCCTACAGTAAAGGAAAAGATTGTACAGCAAATGCTGATGCCTATCTTGGATTATGGGGACATAGTATATGCACCTGCTCCGCAAACTCACCTTAATAAACTAAATACATTGTATAACTCATTCTGCCGCTTTGTGCTACAATGTAACTACAGGACCCACCATTGTGACATGCTAAAAGAACTAAACTGGCTGTCGCTGGAATCCAGTCGCACCCTCCATCTTTCCTGCCTTGTCTTTAAGAGCCTTTCTGGGAAGCTCCCACCCTACCTGAGCAGAATGCTCTCCCCGGCTATTCCCACCTCCTATAACCTCCGATCCAATTACAGCACATTATTTAGCTTGCCTCAATACAAAAAGAAAGCAGCTCGATCCTTCTTTTCCTACAGAGCGCCACAATTATGGAATGACCTCCCTCACACTTTAAAACCTTCCCCAAGCCTAAAATCCTTTAAGAGATCCCTCTATACATATCTCAAAACAGAATGCTCCTGTCATGGTTGATTAAATATTTCATACCTGTTCTATGTTAAATGTTTGCATATATTGTGTATTTTTATTGTTTTTGTATTTTATTGTACCCTATTGTATAAATGCAATGTTTTGTGGTCCCAGGACATACTTGAAAACAAGAGAAATCTCAATGTATCCTTCCTGGTAAAATATTTTATAAATAAACAAATAAATAAATAAATAAATATAGTAAGTCAGTGAGTTACTATTCCTGACACTTTGGGTTTATATAGCAAGTCAGTGAGTTATTATTCCTGGCACTTTGGGTTTATTTAGTAAGTCAGTGAGTTATTATTCCTGACCCTTTAGGTTTATATAGCTGTCTTATTCCATAGTTTTAACCTCCCCCAAATTTTATTGTCTGTTTACTTAACATCTCACCCTGACCAGACCAGAATCTAACTTTCCAATTGGCCTTTTCAATTGTCTTTTATTAGCAATCAACTAAATTTAGTGGACTCAGCTGACTGCCCTCCCTGCATATATTTCACACCATTCTGGCCTGTGCATTGCTATAACAACATATGTTCACATTTTTAAAGTGAACATTTTATAAGTGAGGCACTAGCAATAGAATTATACAAGAATTGAACAAGGATTGGGCAAGGGGCAAGAAAAAGGCAAGTACTTTTGTAATATTATGTTTGATATACCTTACTGTTTTCTTATGCAATTGCTACTGTAATACTGTGCCTGTGTGTTTAACTGGTTCCCTCTTTTGTAAAAATGCCTAATATCTTCTTATTTCTTTTTGCTGCCTTCTGTCTCTATAACAAACTACATTATTCAATTACTCCTTCTCCCTCTCCACCTGCACTGTTCATTAGCCCATCTCTCTTAAACTCACACTACTTTTGTACTCATGAACTTTACCTATTCCTAAACATTCACTCTCCCATCTGAACCTTGTCTCAAAAGCAGTCTCACTACTGCAAATCTGTATCTCATCTCATGTCACTCTTCCTCTTGCTTTTACTAACTGCTGGTGACATCTCCCCTAATCCTGGTCCCCAACAACTGCCTAGCCGTGCACATCCATGTATACCATCCCACAGACTCAAAAACAAAACTCTGACAACCTTACTCACATTCCTCTTGCATCAAAAGCCACTTCCCCTTTCACTTGTGCACTTTGGAACTCTCGCTCTGTTTGCAACAAACTCACTTCTATACATGACCTCTTTATCTACCACTCCCTCAACCTTCTGGCCCTAACAGAAACCTGGCTCTCTCCCCTAGACACAGCATCCACTACTGCTCTGTCACATGGGGGTCTCCACTTCAGCCACACTCCTAGGTCTGGTAATAGACAAGAAGGTGGTGTAGGTATTTTACTTTCCTCTCGTTGCACCTTTCAACAAATACATCCCATCTCTTCCCTCACATTTTCCTCATTCGAAACCCACATGATTTGCTTATTCTCTCCTCTTTCTATACGTGTTGCAGTCATATACTGTCCTCCTGGCTCCTCAACTCAATTTCTAGATCACTTGGCTGCCTGGCTACCTTATTTCCTTTCCTCAGACACCCCTTCCCTCATTCTTGGTGACTTCAACATCCCTCTTGACAATCCCACTGCCTAATCTGCAAAACAACTTCTGCAACTCACTTCCTCTTTCGGTTTGTCACAATGGACTGATTCTACCACTCACAAAGATGATCACTCCCTTGACCTGATCTTTAGATTTTGATACACCCTCTCACACTTCACAAACTCCCCCTTTCCTCTTTCTGACCACCATCTCCTTACTTGCAACATATCATCCCTCCCTACAACTCTCCCTCCTTCTGCTCCTCACACCAAACTTCACAGAAGCATTATGTCATTAGATCAACAACAGCTTTCTAATTCCCTCAAACCTCTCATCCTTCTCCTCATTTTCATGTCCTGACCAATCTATCTGCCACTATAATTCCACCCTTACATCCGTCCTTGACAATCTTGCCCCTCTTACCGTAGCTCGGAAATCAAACACTCATCCTCAGCCCTGGCATACTACTCTGACCCGATACCTACGCAGATGTTCCCGTACTGCTGAGCAGCACTGGAGAAAATCTAGGAGTTCTGCTCATTTTAAACATTACACATTTATCTTGAACTTCTACTACTCTGCCCTTAATTTCCATAAGCAACACTATTTCTCTACTCTTATCTCTAATCTTTCTTCAAAGATTGTTCTCCAGTTTCAATACTCTTCTCCGCCCTCTCCCACGTCCTAATACAACTTCTCTGTCAGCTCAAGACTTTGCCAACCACTTCAATAACAAAATCGACTCCATCAGAAGTGAAATCAGCTCTCAACATTATTCCATTCTCTCACCCCCTCAAATGCTCTCAGTCATCCACAACCCACATAACCTTAAACTTAGCTCATTCTCCCCTGTTACTGAGGAAGATGTTTTGGCACTTATACTGCGCTCTCACCTCACTACCTGTCCCCTTAACCCTATCCCCTCACAGCTACTCCCCTCCCTCTCTGCCACCCTTACCCCTATACTCACACACACTTTCAACCTCTCCCTCAGCACCGGTATATTTCCCTCATCACTGAAACATGCACTGGTCACACCTATCCTCAAAAAACCTTCCCTTGATCCTACCTCCCCATCCAATTACCGCCCTATTTCCCTCCTCCCTCTTGCATCAAAGCTTCTCGAAAAACTAGCTTATGCACGCTTATCCCATTTCCTTACAATAAACTCCCTCCTTGACCCATTGCAATCTGGATTTCGTCCCCATCACTCCACAGAGACAGCAATTGTTAAGGTTACCAATGACCTACTTACAGCAAAATCAAAAGGCCACTTCTCTCTGCTTATCCTCCTTGATCTGTCCGCATATATATATGCCTGTGTATCTATGTGTGCATATATATATATATATATATATATCGCAATCTCCCTCTTAGAAAAGGCACTCACTGGTCTTTAACAAAATGTCATATTTATTTCCAAAAGTTTTACAAAGACATAACGTTTCGGTGTATTATTAACACCTTTGTCTAATGTCAAAAAGCACAAAACAGAATGTGTCCCCAAAGAAACTCAGGAGTTTCTTTGGGGACACGTTCTGTTTTGTGCTTTTTGACATTTTTTGTTAAAGACCAGTGAGTGCCTTTTCTACGATGGAGATTGCTAATATGATTATAAAGTGCACCCTGGCGGTTGTGACAACTGTATATATATATATATACCTTTGTGTGTATTTGACTTGTATGTTCATGTATTGTATATGAAGTTATATACTGATTGCCTGCACAAATTATACAATCTAACAGGCTAAGACATACATTGCTTACACACATGAAAAACAGATAATAATTGTTTTAAAAATATTGGAGAACTGCCCCTTGATAAATATATTTGCATGCATGTAGGTAGACATGGATGTATGTATGCATGTATATGTACTTTTTTTGTTGCTATTTATTGTTTTTTTGTTGCTATTTATTGTTATTTTACTTTTAACATCGGATGGCACATTGAACTCACTGGGCACAGAATTTGTTTTAATCCCCTATTTTTTGCACACAACTAACACAAACGTTTTCTTTTTTGGATTGCTACATTTCATATTTGATTTCACCAAAGTGGATTTTATCATTTATTATTATTTTTTCTATTTTTTGCTTTTTGGTTCCAATGACCTTTGCCTAAAGGTTGAATTATATTTTTTACTAATTTTTTCTACAACCTCATCTAACATCTATATTTGACTATAGATCTCTCACTACCCATCAGCAATGTTGGAGGACACACCCACGGTTTAATACGAACATTCACATTTTACTTTTTCCACTATTTTTTCACCATTTTTGATTGACTTTATTTTTGATTGACATTGTTAGTTTGGAATCGTTTTATGGTTTATAACTTTGCTTATAAGTATTAGTATTTGTATTTTTATTTAACTTCCCACACTTGTGTATCACCATCAAGGAGTGTCAACACTCCCACTGTAATCCGCATCTCCCAGGAGATTCTATTATGTACTTATGTTTTTAGAAGTTAGACATGGATCCATGTTTCTAATTTTATTGTGTTATTGTGCTTTTATTGTGATATTTGTGTTTAGCCTTTATCGAAGGTATTAAATTGTAAGATTTAGCCACAAGTCCTTTAGCCTTTTAAGCTCTTTTAGCGCTTACTCTCACCTTTTTGTATTAGTACTATTATCAGCCTACTAGGAGGCTAACTGTTAGTAAGCTTAAGGCCCCACTGTAGCACTCGGTCCAATTCTCTCCATTATAGCCTAATAATATAGATTGTATCAACATCAAACTAAGTTTAATGAACAAAAACATTTGCTAAACATCTAATAAAATAATTACACAACAGATTGCATCATCATCAAACTAAGTTTAATGAACAAAAACATTTTTTTTTACTTGAATTTTTCTGCAATCAGTTCTCTGCATTGTTAGCATGTTAGATAATATTGGGTCTGCACCTATTCTATGCATTTCAATCTGCAGTGATTAATAAGCAGTTAGGCACCCTCACCTCAAGCAGCTGGACAGGAAGATAATAGGGAAGTGGCTGCAAGATCTTGGTCGATAGGTCTTGTCTGATCTGTGTACACAGATCAATTTCAGGCTGTTAAACTAGCTTAACTTTGCTGAAACACAAGCGGACAGCTCCACCTACTGGCTATTTTAATTAGTGCACTGCTTTTCAATGCATTTCAATAGCAGTCCCTTGACTGAAAAATATGGTTGTTATTCTGAAACGACGCAAATTGAACCGGCGTAAACTGAGGGCCACCTGTATATTGTTTATATATATATATATATATATATATATATATATATATATATGTATGAATATATGTAGATGTATGTATATGCATGTATATATGCAGATAAATGAAAGATATGGAGATTGATGTATATATAAATTATCTCCCTATGTTAAAGCCCATGTACATATACTTTTAATAAGACAATGCCTGAATGATAAGCAATAAAGACATGAATACTGATTTCAATATATTTGGTAAATTTATGAAGTCTAGCTCAGAAATTAGATATGTGTATATCTGTGTATGGTATATGAAAAATGAATTCTAAGAAGGATAAAATGTAAGAATTAGTTCACTTTTATAGCACAACTCACCATCGCCATCTTGTGGTGAATTAGTAAAAATACAACCAACTATACTTAACATTGGGTAAATTATTCCCAAAAGCTAATTAGCATTCATCCAACCACAGCATTGCAGATCCTCCCACATCTTTAAATGGCTGTTAGAAAGTAGGGCAGGGTTGTAGTTCAGGATAAATTAGATCACTGAGCATTCAAAGAGGAGGATGATCCTGGGTTGCAATAGAAGAAGGGCGAAGCTCTGGTCAATTTTCCCCTGCAATAGAATTTTTGAATCCTGGTGATACTCATCTCATATTTTTGATATCCTTGGAGATTATTGTTTGTTTTTCCTGCGGATTAAGAGATTCTGGGAGACCATATGCAGAGGAAACACACAGCTTGACTAGTGATAATCCAGGGCTTAGAGGAGCAAACATTTGGGGAAGTATATAAAGTTTTTACTTATATTTAGCAGTTATTGTATTTAAGGTCCTTATTAAGATTTGTATTAGAGAATTATAGGCCCAAATTTTTATATTTGTCCAGGAAACCAATTCATCTATCAATACCAGAAATCTTGTTAAAGATAGTATCCATTTAATTCAGCATATTGTAAGGAAATCCTCAGGCATTGTGTTTAAATATATTTAATTTTAGTGGTATTGTATTCCCTAAGGCTGAGACTTGTTGAGGTATCTTAAGGTTTTTAATTGTTTACTGGTCATAAACATTCCTTCTGAATCTGATTAATTGCTATATATTGCTAAGCACCCGGGTATAATTTTATTGATAATAATTGGCTAAGATTGTATTAAATACCCATTGTTAGTAACCCATATTGCATAGTTGATTCATGCTGGTTTATTTCACCTTGTAATAGATTTCGCTCTTAGATTTGTACCTATATGGTTAAGAACTAAGCAAATTTGTATATTTCATTTCATGGTGTATCAGAGAGTTTGTTTTGTGTATAGTTAAATGATATATAGCTTGTTAGTATCTTGTTAAATGTTCAATAAATCTGTATATATTTATAAAAACTGAATCCTCTTTAGTCTAAAAATATCATTTGCTGTGTTTGAAAAGATATCATCTGATAGAACTTATAGTATAATTAATATTGTATTCTAAAATATATAACATTTGGAGGTTACCGCTGAGATAGTCAGTAAGTTATTATTCCTAGCATTTTAGGTTTATATAGTAAGTCAGTGATTTATTATTTCTGACCCTTTAGGTTTCTATAGTAAGTCAGTGAGTTATTATTCCTGACCCTTTAGGTTTATATAGTAAGTCAGTGAGTTATTATTCAAGGCCCTTTAGGTTTATATAGTAAGTCAGTGAGTTATTATTCCTAGCATTTTAGGTATATATAGTAAGTCAGTGATTTATTATTTCTGACCCTTTAGGTTTATATAGTAAGTCAGTGAGTTATTATTCCTGACCCTTTAGGTTTATATAGTAAGTCAGTGAGTTATTATTCAAGGCCCTTTAGGTTTATATAG
The DNA here is from genome assembly GCF_027579735.1 of Bombina bombina. Classification (NCBI taxonomy): domain Eukaryota; kingdom Metazoa; phylum Chordata; class Amphibia; order Anura; family Bombinatoridae; genus Bombina; species Bombina bombina. Next base: position 26,951,569 of record NC_069501.1, read on the forward strand.
TAAGCCAGTGAGTTATTATTCCTGACCCTTTAGGTTTATATAGTAAGTCAGTGAGTTATTATTCTTGGCCCTTTAGGTTTATATAGTAAGTCAGTGAGTTATTATTCCTGGCCCTTTAGGTTTATATAGTAAGTCAGTGAGTTATTATTCCTTACCCTTAAGGTTTATATAGTAAGTCAGTGAGTTATTATTCCTGACCCTTTAGGTTTAAATAGTAAGTCAGTGAGTTATTATTCCTGACCCTTTAGGTTTATATAGTAAGTCAGTAAGTTATTATTCCTGACCCTTTAGGTTTTATATAGTAAATCAGTGAGTTATTATTCCTGACCCTTTAGGTTTATATAGTAAGTCAATAAGTTATTATTCCAGGCCATTTGGGTTTATATAGTAAGTCAGTGAGTTATTATTCCTGACCCTTTAGGTTTATATAGTAAGTCAGTGAGTTATTATTTCTGTCCCTTTAGGTTTATATAGTAAGTCAGTGAGTTATTATTCCAGGCCCTTTAGGTTTATATAGTAAGTCAGTGAGTTATTATTCCTAGCATTTTAGGTATATATAGTAAGTCAGTGATTTATTATTTCTGACCCTTTAGGTTTATATAGTAAGTCAGTGAGTTATTATTCCTGACCCTTTAGGTTTATATAGTAAGTCAGTGAGTTATTATTCAAGGCCCTTTAGGTTTATATAGTAAGCCAGTGAGTTATTATTCCTGACCCTTTAGGTTTATATAGTAAGTCAGTGAGTTATTATTCTTGGCCCTTTAGGTTTATATAGTAAGTCAGTGAGTTATTATTCTTGGCCCTTTAGGTTTATATTGTAAGTCAGTGAGTTATTATTCCTTACCCTTAAGGTTTATATAGTAAGTCAGTGAGTTATTATTCCTGACCCTTTAGGTTTAAATAGTAAGTCAGTGAGTTATTATTCCTGACCCTTTAGGTTTATATAGTAAGTCAGTAAGTTATTATTCCTGACCCTTTAGGTTTTATATAGTAAATCAGTGAGTTATTATTCCTGACCCTTTAGGTTTATATAGTAAGTCAATAAGTTATTATTCCAGGCCATTTGGGTTTATATAGTAAGTCAGTGAGTTATTATTCCTGACCCTTTAGGTTTATATAGTAAGTCAGTGAGTTATTATTTCTGTCCCTTTAGGTTTATATAGTAAGTCAGTGAGTTATTATTCCAGGCCCTTTAGGTTTATATAGTAAGTCAGTGATTTATTATTCCTAGCATTTTAGGTATATATAGTAAGTCAGTGATTTATTATTTCTGACCCTTTAGGTTTATATAGTAAGTCAGTGAGTTATTATTCCTGGCCCTTTAGGTTTATATAGTAAGTCAGTGAGTTATTATTCCTTACCCTTAAGGTTTATATAGTAAGTCAGTGAGTTATTATTCCTGACCCTTTAGGTTTAAATAGTAAGTCAGTGAGTTATTATTCCTGACCCTTTAGGTTTATATAGTAAGTCAGTAAGTTATTATTCCTGACCCTTTAGGTTTTATATAGTAAATCAGTGAGTTATTATTCCTGACCCTTTAGGTTTATATAGTAAGTCAATAAGTTATTATTCCAGGCCATTTGGGTTTATATAGTAAGTCAGTGAGTTATTATTCCTGACCCTTTAGGTTTATATAGTAAGTCAGTGAGTTATTATTTCTGTCCCTTTAGGTTTATATAGTAAGTCAGTGAGTTATTATTCCAGGCCCTTTAGGTTTATATAGTAAGTCAATAAGTTATTATTATAGGCCCTTTAGGTTTATATAGTAAGTCAGTGAGTTATTATTCCTGGCCCTTCAGGTTTATATAGTAAGTCAGTGAGTTATTATTCCAGGCCCTTTAGGTTTATATAGTAAGTCAGTGAGTTATTATTCCTGGCCCTTCAGGTTTATATAGAAAGTCAGTGAGTTATTATTCCTGGCCCTTTAGGTTTATATAGTAAGTCAGTGAGTTATTATTCCTTACCCTTAAGGTTTATATAGTAAGTCAGTGAGTTATTATTCCTGGCCCTTCAGGTTTATATAGTAAGTCAGTGAGTTATTATTCCAGGCCCTTTAGGTTTATATAGTAAGTCAGTGAGTTATTATTCCTGGCCCTTCAGGTTTATATAGAAAGTCAGTGAGTTATTATTCCTGGCCCTTTAGGTTTATATAGTAAGTCAGTGAGTTATTATTCCTAGCCCTTTAGGTTTATATAGTAAGTCAGTGAGTCAGTGGTGGCTGGTGACTTTTGAAGATGGGGGAGCACTAGCCCCGCCCCTTAGATGGCTCAGCCCATTTTAGTGTGTGTGTATATACATACATACACTGTACACACACATAGCCCCCACACACACACACACAGCCCCCCCACACACACACAGCCCCCCCACACACACACAGCCCCCCCACACACACACACAGCCCCCCCCCCCACACACACACACACAGAGGAGGGACTGGAAAGCACATTGTATTTAGTATAAAGTTAATAGCAGACCATCAGTTCTTCACATCTAGGAGCAAAATGGTTAATGAAAAGGCTGTGAGCTGCAGGGAGAAGGGTTGAGACCTCTTGCCCTGTAGAGCAATACACATCAAAGAGGCTTGAGTCCTTTAAAAATAAACAGGAGACATGAGTAAAAGCTACCCCTGTCTGTCTTCCTTCGGTTCACAAACTATCTCCTTCCTGAACATTCATCATGACCTGTGTGCAGTGTACTGGCTCAAGCAGAGGATCAGGATGTCAGCATGACTGCACCACATACGGGCAGGGAGAAGGGGGGGCCGTGGCGTGGGGTGAACTTCCATGATGATTTGTGCTGTGTGTCATTAGCATCGTGTGTGGGACTAAGAAGGTGGGGGATTACAGTTAGCACTAAAATCAATCTAGTGGTCTGCAGCCCTTAACCCTAGCATTGCCAAATACACCCCATCCATGATCATCAATATAAAGCACATCCCCTTTCCCCAGTGTATAACATGCACGCCTTACAATTTAGAACCACTGTTAAAAGGTAACACTCACTTGTACCGGAAATTGATCATGACTAGCTGGTATATTAAAGATTTTATCATTGCTGTAGAAAGTCATTTTTATACATGGACTGGACAGAATTTTGTGAGACTGAGCTATATAATATTGGCTGATGACTGTATTAACTCTGTTCTGTGCAGGAACAACGATCAGCTGAGTGCCTGAAAAGTAATTTTGTTATGTGTAGCATAGCAGTACAGTGCAATGCAAAATATATAGCAGACCCTTTTCACAAGATGGCTTCCAGACATGAGCCACAGGGTTTACTCACCTTCAGTAATCTGTCCCACATGTCAACAACTTCCACAAGCACCAATGCTCCTGTCCTGGCTGAGAACCTGTCCGGACCGCTGGGAGACATATGCGGTCTCAGTGACTCACTCTAGCTGGCAGTCCGTCCTGGCTCTGCCTCCTCGCTGCCTCTCTGCCCTCGAGGCAATACTCCTCCTCCCACACACACAGCTCTTAGTGTGCAAGTGTCACGTGACAGCTGGTTCTCGCACACTAAGAGCTGTGCGGTTAGGAGACCTATGGGCTGGCCTGTAGGTGGCACTGCAGTCAATGCAGTTTTAAAGTGGAAAGGTCTTTTGCCTATACTTCTACCTATCGCACTACACAGCATGTGCGATATAGATAGAAGTATTAGGCAAAAGACCATTCCACTTTAAAACTGCATTGACTGCAAATAAATAAATAATTAAAAACAGCAATTTTAATGGAGCCTGAAGAATTTTTTAATTTAAATAATCAAAAAAGGTTTAAAAATGTAATTATTTTTTTTATTTCTCAATCTTTTTTTTTTTTTTTTTTAAGGGGTCAGGGGGTTTATCAGGGGTCAGGTTGTCAGGGGGTTCACGTGCTCAAGTGCTCCTATAGAGGAGCCTCCACTGCAGTGAGTTATTATTCCTGGCCCTTTAGGTTTATATAGTAAGTCAGTGAGTTATTATTCCTGGCCCTTCAGGTTTATATAGAAAGTCAGTGAGTTATTATTCCAGGCCCTTAAGGTTTATATAGTAAGTCAATGAGGTAGGTTCAGCTTATGAACCTACCAAGGTATGCTTTTTAACAATGGATACCAAGAGAACAATGCAAATTAGATAACAGAAGTAAATAAAATGTTTAAAACTGTTTGCTCTAGCTGAGTCATGAAATAACTGTTTGGGGTTTCATGTTCCTATAAAATTAAAATTATAAGTGACATCTCCTAAAACACTGAAATACTGTCCTTTTAAGTGCCAAGAATATTCAATTATTTTGCAAAAAATTAGTCTCTGACACAGTTTCAGATACTTTCCTATAACCAGGGTCAGACTTTTCTCTGCACAAACTAGACAGCTGCCAATGGGACTTCTCATATTAATAATCCTAACCTTGTCAGATTGTGAAGTAACAAAGGTGGGTGTATAATTGTGTTTATCTCTGAGTTTACAGTAATGGGATGTTCTCTGTTTTTGTAGGATCACATCATTACCTGTACGCTGTTATTGGATCCATCCCCCTGATTATCGTATGTTTTATGTGTTTAAAGATTCTACATAATGCAGTAAGGAAAGGTGAGTGCTGTGTGGTAGCTAACAAATAAAGATTTACTACAGCTAGTAACTTTCATTCCAGTGCACATGACGTGTAACACGCAGCTTTTTCCAGCTGATTCTAAAAAAAAACTTGATTTCCATGGCACAATATCCCCCTATACCTTGAATCTGACTATATAACTTGTTTTGCTCATGGAAACCATCACTGATTGTTCTCAAGAACCTGTCAATTCAAATGGGCTGAGCCTGTATTAAGAGCAGGCACTCTTACCTTGTTTCTCTCTACACAGGACCAATACTGTAATGATATTTTCATTATGGTGATTGTTTCAGTGAGCAACCCTAGTACTTTCACTTATAAGAATAAACCTAAAGGATCAACTTCTAATGGATTTAAAACCATGCAGCTGGTATATCACATCATTGGGAACACATCTAGTGGGACACAATTTAAAGTTTAGTGCTGTTAATAAACATCATTTTTTTAAATAATTATATTGCTAAAATAATCACAATTTTAAACTATGAAACAGAACTTTCAGAATGTTCATTAATAAAATGTTCGGAGGATTAAACAGTTAATTAATTGTACAATTACACAAAGTAATATGAAATCACTCATTGTAGATGTCATGAATTAATATTAATGGTTAAGTGAAACAGCTGCATTCAGACATATTAGGTGCATCGTTAATATTGAATTAATCAGCTGTTGTGTTTTATTTTTGCTTTGGCTATCTAGCGCTTGCATCCTTGAGGGTCTGTGAAAATCAATGAGAAAACCTGCAGAAAATACTACAACACCCCCATTCCTTTTTGGTTTTCAATATGTTTTTGTCTTGTGTTTAACTAGCTTGTGCTAATATATATATATATATATATATATATATATATATATATATATATATATATATATACATATATACACACAGAGAGAAGAACAATCACAGGAACAAACAACCAGCTCAATACCATTGTTAGCCTGTTCAATGGCGATTTACCACCTGGGTGCAGCTTCTTTTAGCCCAGTAATGCTTTTCACAGAGTAGAACTTTCCTGTAGCATATCATTCTGATCCCGCCTATTACGGTCAGTCCAGCACCAAAATACCAAGCAATTCCTCTCTGAACAACGAACACAGCAACCCCAGATGATCGTTTCGGCCTTCATTGGGCCTCGTCAGTGAGGTGTAGCCATATTCCTCAAAGCACACTGAGCAAGGAGTCCACGTCTGTCTGGTTTCCCCTTTTCCCCAAAATCCTAGGCAATTCCTCTCTGAACAAGGAACACAGCAACCCCAGACGATCATTTCTGCCTTCATTGGTCCTCATCATTGAGGTGTAGCCATATCCCTCTAAGCACACTGAGCAAGGAGTCCACGTCTGGTTTCCCCTTTTTCCCATAGGGAGACTAAATACACACAGAGAGAAGCACACTCACAGGAATGAACAACCAGCTCAATACCATTGTTAGCCTGTTCTATGGCAATTTACCACCAGGGTGCAGCTTCTTTTAGCCCAGTAATACTTTTCACAGAGTAGAACTTTCCTGTAGCATATCAGTCTGATCCTGCCTATTACGGTCAGTCCAGTACTGAAATACCAGGCAATTCCTCTTTGAAAAAGGAACACAGCAACCCCAGACAATCATTTCAGCCTTCATTGAGCTTCGTCAGTGAGGTGTAGCCATGTTCTCCTAAGCACACTGAGCAAGGAGTCCATGTCTGGTTTCACATTTTTCCCATAGGGAGACTAAATACACACTAAGAGAAGCACACTCACAGGAACGAACAACCGGCTCAATACCATTGTTAGTCTGTTCAATGGTGATTTACCTCCTGGGTGCAGCTTCTTTTAGCCCAGTAATGCTTTTCACAGAGTAGAACTTTCCTGTAGTATATCTGTCTGATCCCGCCTATTACGGTCAGTCCAGCACCAAAATACCAGGCAATTCCTCTCTGAACAAGGAACACAGCAACCCCAGACGATTGTTTCAGCCTTCATTGGGCCTTGTCAGTGAGGTGTAGCCATATCCCTCTAAGCACACTGAGCAAGGAGTCCACGTCTGGTTTCCCCTTTTTCCCATAGGGAGACTAAATACACACAGTGAGAAGCACACTCACAGGAACGAACAACTGGCTCAATACCATTGTTATCCTGTTCTATGGCGATTTACTACCTGAGTGCACTTTTCTCTGTGTGTATTTAGTCTCCCTATGGGAAAAAGGGGCAACCAGACGTGGACTTCTTGCTCAGTGTGCTTAGAGGAATACTGCTATACCTCACTGATGAGGCCCAATGAAGGCCGAAACGACCGTATGGGGTTGCTGTGTTCCTTGTTCAGAGAGGAATTGCCTGGTATTTCGGTGCTGGACTGACCATAATAGGCGGAATCAGACTGATATACTACAGGAAAATTCTACTTTGTGAAAAGTATTACTGGGCTAAAAGAAGTTGCACCCAGGTGGTAAATCGCCATAGAACAGGCTAACAATGTTATTGAGCTAGTTGTTCTTTCCTGTGAGTGCACTTTTCTCTGTGTGTATTTAGTCTCCCCATGGGAAAAAGGGGCAACCAGACGTGGACTCCTTGCTCAGTGTACTTAGAGGAATAATGCTACACCTCATTGACAAGGCCCAATGAAGGCCGAAACGAACGTCTGAGGTCGCTTCTCGGGCCTTTGGCTGGGATCAAGTGCAGTTTTCTGTGCTTGGTCTTGGTTGAAAGATTTGCTGCTTGGAGACCTCCTCCTTCGGCCTGGGGTCCTTTCCCTTCAGGGTTTGGGCTCCTGCTGCTATTGGGGGGATGGTAACTCCTTAGGTGTAGAGCAACTGGGTAGTAGGGCCATCCCCTTGGCCTTGTAGCATCGTCCCTGGACTTCAGCCACATGCTGTTTTTGGGGGGGTGCTCTGAAATCCAGCCTAAAGAGGCAATAGGGCAATTATGGCTACCAATGTGCCAAACGTTCCCCATACACTTCGGGTGTTGATTTCTGAGGACTTCCGAGAGAATATTGGTTTGGCTCATGTCTAGCAGGTTTCTTTGGAGGGTGTTTTGAAGATGCCAAGAGCAAGTTTGCATTGTGTTCAGTCTTTCCCTTCAAGAGGGATTTTTGATATGGCTTTCACCGATGAGCATCATTTACAGACCTGCTATCAACGGACTATTGATATGGCTGCTGCTCCAGAGTTGGTGGGCATGAGATTTGTTGCCTGTGTGCAGAGGGAGAGAAGAATCCTGGTGACAGTACATATGTACAACCCTTGGGTCACTGATGTGGAAATTCGTCTGTTTCTTTGTCTACTTTGATGATGTTCAAGGAGGTAGCAAGCTGAATAATCAGTTTGGGACTTTCAATGGAAAGCGCAGGTTCTGGGTGCGGTTTGTGCCAGATGAATTAAGTATTGGTGGAAACACCCTCCACAGACTTTCACAATTGGTGGAAATAGAGGTTTCCTATACTATGATGACATGCCTCTTGTTTGCCGTAGTTGCAACCTGTTTGGTCACATTTCTGAAAATTGCCCAGGTGCCAGATGTCGAAATTGCAGGGAGGAGGATCATCTTGTTGCCCACTGTAGTAAATGCCGGACCTGTGACCTGTGTGGTTCTTCAAGTCATCTATGCAGGATGTGTCCTTTGATGATGTTGCAGGGGCTTGATAGAGTGAAGCCTTCCTACGCTGATGTTGCAAAAAAAACATCTTCAGTTGCAGTTGAGCCATCTGTGAATGAGGAGGATATCTCTGATGAGGCATTGCACTCTATATTACCTCTTTTGTGTAAGAAATCTGCAGTTGGGGTCCCTGTCAGAGAGGTATATGATGCTCCTGTGGTGGTTTCTGTGGCTGAGAAGGTGGGGGAAGCCCAATCTAATCTTCAGGAGGTGGATCTTGCAACATCTAATTTGATAGCTGCTTCCGATGTTCTTGAAACCCTGTTGCCCAATTCTGTGGATGATACTGTTGCTGTTCCTGGGACGGAGAATTTTTCCTTTACTGAGTCATCTTGTGATCCTGTTCCTGATGATGTTCTTGGTGAAGGGGGGAACATTGATTGGTCTGCTGTTGTGTCCTCTGGTTCTGAGGAGGATATGGACACTGCAGGGAAAAAATCTGCCTCCAAGCGGAAAAAAGGTACGGATTCTGATGGATGGGAGAGTCCTGGTTTGGATCTTCCAGTAGTTAAGAGTGCAGATCCAGATACTGCTAGTGATGCTGACTCTTTAATTTCAGAGTTTCCTTCTGTCTCTACTAAAGACGTTCCCTCTGACTCAAGCCAGTGTATTTTATGACTTTTCTGATGCCTCTTCTGTTGGTTATCTAGATAAAAGAGATGTGAACCAACTTGCTGAAGTTACTGGTTATGAGGCTGGCAAGGGGGAGCCTAGGAGGTCGGAACGTCACAGAGGCAAATTTAAAGGATCTCCTTTGAGTCCTAAGAAAAAGAAAGAAAAGAAGAAGTCCTGATGTTAATTCTTTTTTTGTTTATCTTTAATTTTTTTGTGTGATGTTTCTGGCCATTTCTTCCCTTAATGTCAGGTGTATGAAAACTATAGCAAGGAGAGCTGCAATTTTTAAGTTATTATCTGTATGTTCTGCTAATATTTTTTGTTTGCAGGAATGTGGTCTCTCTGAACATCCTAAATGTGCTGACTGGGAATATGGTCTTAATGTATGGTCTTGTTTTTCTGATAGGAATGGGGGGGGGGAGTTTTGTTTAAGGAGTTTTATTTTTCTATCCTTAATGTAGTTCATATTGTCCCAGGTTGGGTTCTTTTGGTTAGTTTTAGTTTTTGTGGGACTGTTTTTCGTTTGTTTAATGTATATGCCTCTCCAAATAGGGTAGAAAGTTTGCTTAATTTTGAAACATTAAAGTTTTTTCTGCCAGGTCGAGATCCAACTTTTTTGGTTGGGGATTTTAATTGTATTATTAAGAATGGGGACAGAGAGGGTGGGAGTGATTGTAGGGTGGATATAGTTTTTAGTTGATCTGCTTAAATCTTTCAGTTTGAAGGATGCCTTTGGGTCTGTTTCATTTTCAGGGGAGGGTTTTACTTTCTTTAGTGATAATGGTGGGATAAAATATCGAATTGATTTTTGTTTTTTATCTAAATTTCTATGTGTTGATGATTTTTCTTTAAAGCGGATGCCCTTTACGAATCATGCCCTTTTGATGTGTAAGGTGAATTGTGATTTAAAGATCAAGTATGGTAAGGGTGTTTGGAAACTGAATGTGAATTTGTTAGAAGATGAGAAGATTAAGCATCAGTTTATTTGGATGTATGAAAGGTGGCGTGAAAGAAAGTGTGATTTTAGTAATGTGCTTATGTGGTGGGAATGGTTGAAGGTGGAAATAAAGAGGTTTTTTTAATTAAGAAAGGCTGTAAGAAAGCTAGAATGGAAAGGAAGTTTTATGATAAATGGTATCTGAGGTTGTTGTATTTGTATGAATTTAGAAATTGTGGCATTGATATGCATGAGGAAATTGCTGAAGCAAGAAAGATAATTAAAAAGTGTATGCTTGAAAAAGGAAAGAAAATTGTTTTTATGGCAAGATTGGAGAAAATGGAAAAAGATGAGTCTTGCAGTAAATATTTTTTTAAGAAAGTTTTTGAAGGAAAGACTGGTTTTGTTAATGTTTATGATAAGGATGACTGTGAAATTAATGGTACGGATGGTGTTTTGTGTGAAGTTCATGAGTTTTATAGTGAACTGTATAAAGAAAAGACAAGAGATGTTTTATTGGAAAAGGAGTTGTTGGAAGACATTGAGGTTAAGTTGGAAACATATGATAATGATTTGTTAGAAAGGGATCTAAGTTTAGATGAGATTGCAGAGGTTGTTAGGAGTTTTAAGAATGGGAAGGTGCCTGGTTGTGATGGTTTGCCTGTTGAATTTTATACATGTTTTTGGAATTTGATTGGGGTAGATATGTTGGATTTTTATAAGTTTGTTTTGAGAATGAATGTTTTGCCTGTTTCAATGAGGGAAAGGTTTGATTGTTTTGTTATTTAAAAAGGGTGATACGAGAGATTTGAGGAATTGGAGGCTGATTACGTTTTTGAATGTTGACTATAAGGTTATTGTAAAGGTGCTGTCAAATAGAATACATGGAGTTATTGGTAAGGTTGTGGGTGAAGAGCAAGTGTGTGCTGTTCCTGGGTGTCAGATTTCTGAAAGTTTGTTGTTACTACGTGATGTACTGTGGTATGTGAGGGAGAGGATGAGGTCTGTTGCTGTTGCTATTGTGGATTTGGAAAAAGCATATGATAGGTTAGTGCATGATTTTATGTTTCATGTTTTAGAACGTTTAGGTTTTTCGGGTAAGATTATTGGATGGTTTAAATGTTTGTATTGTGATATTGTGAGTCAATTTCAGGTTAATGTTTTTTTGACTGAGGAATTTTGTGTTAAATCTGGAGTGCATCAAGGTTGTCCTTTGTCTCCTGTGTTATTTGTATGTGTCATTGAGCCATTGTTAACTAGTTTGAGGAAGGATAAATTAGTTAGAGGTGTGAGTGTTCCTGGCAGGAATGGAAGGTGTTTGAAAGTGATTGGGTATATGGATGATGTGAGTGTTTTATGTGAGACTCAGGCTGGTTTAAAGAGGGTGAAAACTTTGGTTGAATGTTTTTGTATAGCAAGTGGTTTCAGAGTTAATTGGAATAAGTGTAAAGTTAAAGTTTTTGGTAATAATAAGGAGATTAATTCCTGTTAATGGCCTGTGACTGACGGTGCAATTGAGGTGTTGGGTGTGAAATTTGATGTGAATTTGAAAGGCTTGGAAAGTTGGGAGAATGTTTTTGATAAAGTGGAAAAGAGGGAAAAATGTTAGTTATTAAATTGGTTTTGATCCCTATTATGTTATATTTAGAGTTAATTTTGCCACCTCCTGAGAGGATTTTTTGGAGAATTTTGAGAGTGCTGTTTTCTTTCTGGAGTTTTGCTATGGAGCGTTTGAAAAGAGATGTTGTTGTTAAGAGTAAGAATGTTGGTGGTAAGGGTTTTCCAAATGTGGAGAGATTCTTGGCTGTGAAATATGTTAGTAGGTGTGCGGTTCTGAGTGGTAAGGATAGCATGGCTGGTTGTATGGTAAAGTATGCTTGTGGAAATGTTTTAAGATGATATGGTTTGTTTGAGATTGATAGAAAGAAACCGGTATGTTTTGCTGTTCCGTGGTTTTATGTAAGAGTGGAATGTTGGGTTAAAAAATATGGTTTGGAGAATGTTAGTAGGGAGATGTGGTGTGCAAACAGAATGGTGTTGAAAATGTTGGAGAAGAAGGAAGGTCTTGAGTTGATTGGGGGTTTGAATGAGAATGAATGTGTGTTGGTATGGAAAAATGTGTGTAATAAGCATTTGATGAATAGGCAGAAAGATATTAGTTGGATGAGTGTGCATAAGTGTTTGCCAAAAATGGATTTTCAGAGAGTGCGTTGTTTAGTGGCTTCAGAAGTGTGTCCTAGAGATGGTTGTTGTCAAAGCGAGAGTGTTATTCATTTGTTTTGGAATTGTGAGTATTCTAGGGATGTTTGGAGAAATTTTAATAGGATGATTAAGGGTCTGACTGGAGTGCAGGTTTTTACTTTTAATATGATGATGTATGATTTGTGTGGAAGTGGTGTGGAAAAGGTGAAAGATATGGTTGTTGGCATGTTGTGTGAAGGAGGTGTTGTGGGATGTGCGTAATATTTTGATTTTCAAGAAAGAGGTAGTTACTGTAGGTGATCGTGTGGGTATGATCCGTGGGAAGTTGTTTTTGTATTTTTCTTTTGATAGGAGGCGATATGGGGAATTAGATTCTGAAGGCATCTGAAAGACAAAGAAGTGGAAAGATTGGATTATTTAGTTTTTTTTTTTTCCCCTCCAGTTTGTTTTTGTCTGTATTTGAAATATGTTTAATGTTATTCTGTGTGATTATTTAAGTTTCATGTTTGCATTTTGAATTTTTTTTTTTTTGCTGATGACAAAAGTTTGGGTCAATATTTCAGTTGATTTGAAACAAGAGATATTTTGTTTGCATTTGTTATTATAATTTTATTTTGTATATATGCATATATGATTATTTTTCTAATAAAAGAATTGTGAAATGATCGAAATGATGGGGTTGCTGTGTTCCTTGTTCAGAGAGGAATTGCCTGGTATTTCGGTGCTGGACTGAACGTAATAGGCGGTATCAGACTGATATACTACAGGAAATTTCTACTCTGTGAAAGATATTACTGGGCTAAAAGAAGTTGCACCCAGGTGGTAAATCGCAATAGAACAGGCTAACAAAGTTATTGAGCTAGTTGTTCGTTCCTGTGAGTGCACTTTTCTCTGTGTGTATTTAGTCTCCCTATGGGAATAAGGGGCAACCAGACGTGGACTCCTTGCTCAGTGTGCTTAGAGGAATACTGCTACACCTCACTGACGAGGCCCAATGAAGGCCGAAACTATCGTCTATGGTTCCTTGTTCAGAGAGGAATTGCCTGGTATTTTGGTGCTGGACTGACCGTAATAGGCGGGATCAGACTGATATACTACCAGAAAGTTCTACTCTGTGAAAAGTATTACTGGGCTAAAAGAAGTTGCACCCAGATGGTAAATTGCCATAGAACAGGATAACAATGGTATTCAGCTAGTTCTTTGTCCTGTGAGTGCACTTTTCTCTGTGTGTATTTAGTCTCCCTATGGGGAAAAGGGGCAACCAGACATGGACTCCTTGCTCAGTGTGCTTAGAGGAATATGGCTACACCTCACTGACGAGGCCCAATGAAGGACAAAACTATTGTCTGGGGTTGCTGTGTTCCTTGTTCAGAGAGGAATTACTTGGTATTTCGGTGCTGGACTGACCGGAATAGGCGGATCAGACTGATATACTACAGGAAAGTTCTACTCTGTGAAAAGTATTACTGGGCTAAAAGAAGTTGCACCCAAGTGATTAATCGCCATAGAACAGACTAACAATGGTATTGAGCTAGTTGTTCATTCCTGTGAGTGCACGTTTCTCTGTGTGTAAATATATATATATATGTATTTAAATTGAAACAGTTTTTCTAATTCAAATGGCTGAATTCTTCAATGTTGTAATAATTTAAATATTGAAACAAAAATCACCCAGTCCGCCATACAAATACTTTTGTGAGAGAATTCTGATGAACATTAATTTGGGCTTCGTTTAGGAATCTAGGCTGATTATTTTAACCCCTATCTCTGTCTATGCAGGACCAGGGACATCTGAGTCCTGTTCTCGTGAGGAAACATGCACAGTGCAGATCACAGAGGTGTGTATTCCTTTCTGGCAGTGCTGTAAAAGATAAGGAAATGGGGTTTGCTCTGTCTATTATACAGTATATATTCATCTTCATTTGTAAAACTGCATTAAAGTCTTCTTGTAAGTATTAACAGTAATTATTAGCAATTAAGAGCAACATTTTTAAAAGAAACTATAACATAAATAAGAAAATGACACAGATGAACACTTAGGAATTCTGTACAGGCATTTAGTTTAAAATATTTCTGTTTTTGAACTGTCAGCTGGTAAATTCCCAATATTATTATTACTAGGCGATAAGCCTGCCCAGAGGGCAGTCTATTTAAAAAAAAAAAAAAACTACAACCCCCAGAGCTAAAATCACAAAAAATAAAAAATGTAAATTTACAGAAAAAACTAATACCCCTATCAAAATAAAAAATCCCCCCCAAAATAAAAATACCCCCTAATCTAATACTAAACTACCAATAGCCCTTAAAATGGCTTTTGTAGGGCATTGTCCTAAGTTCAACAGCTCTTTTACCAATTAGCCCATAACAGTAAAAAACCCCATCCACCAAACCCCCATAATAAAAAAAACTAACACTAAAAAAAATTAAACTACCACATTTGTATGGGCATTGCCCTTAAAATGGGCATTCAGCTCTTTTTCTGCCCTTAAAAGGGGCAATCAGCTCTTTTTCTGCTCTTAAAAGGGGCAATCAGCTCTTTTTCTGCCCTTAAAAGGGGCAATCAGCTCTTTTTCTGCCCTTAAAAGGGGCAATCAGCTATTTTTCTGCCCTTAAAAGGGGCAATCAGCTCTTTTTCTGCCCTTAAAAGGGGCAATCAGCTCTTGTTAGCCCATTAAATCCCTAATCTTAAAAATAAAAAATCCGTTACTCATTCTGATTATATCAGATCGGGATGATTTCAATCCACCACCTAAACGGTGGCAGAGGTTAAAGAGCAGCATTAGGTCAGGTTTGATCATTTTTTGTTCTCGTTAGACCTAGCATACAAGGAGTGGTATTAACAATTATTTGGTAGGGGAGCTACCTGTCATCATCCCCCCTTAACGAAAAAAACTTGGCAACAATTTATACAATGGGACTTTCTACCCTAGAATTTTTATTGTTTAAAAACATTGATTATACCTATATTTCACATTCACCACTTTTACATAACCAACACGGTTATATTAATATACTTTTTACCTCTGTGATTACCTTGCATTTTATCCTCTGCAGACTGCCCCCTTATTTCAGTACTTTTGACAGACATGCATTTTAACCAATCAGTACTGACTCATAAATAACTCCACGGGATTGAGCACAATGTTATCTATATGGTACACATGAACTAGCGCTATCTAGCTGTGAAAAACTGTCCAAATGCACTGAAATAAGAGGTGGCCTTCAAGGGTTTAGAAATTAGCATATGGTGAGCTTTTCAGTTCATGTTAGAAATGGAAGACGGAAGCGTGGATGCCGATCGTTTGAGATTTGTTCCCCCACTCTTCGCCACGTAGCCCTAAGATTTGCTGGGGTACAGTGTGGCAGTCAGCGTGGCTTGTGCCCGCTCGAGGAGGAAACCTTGTTGGCCGGCTGGGTCAGTGGTCGCACTGCTATTATCTTTTATTTTGACTGTATCCAGTGCTCAAAGTTTTAAGGATAAAACGTCATACTCACCAAATGAAGATCCTTGCCCACAAATGAAAAGACCTTAGCAGGACAAGTAAGCAAGCAAGCCTCACACACGATTGAGTATCTGGTGTTTGGAGATCTGTCACGCTGCTTAAGGACGGAGCTGTTGATACACGGAGGGATTCGAGTTTCACGCCCCACTCTAGCATCAATGGAGAATCGTGGAGCCGACATTACCCGCTCAGACCTAGGAAGAAGTCAAATGGGCTTTCAGCTCTAAGGAGCTGGCTGGTTGCAGGCTGGAGGCGTTGTTTACATTCATTGGAGCTGGATACATTTTTATAAAGAGACAGCTTGAAACCTTCACTTGCAGATCGCAAGTATATTATTCCTTTCTGTCTCCCTAAATCTGTGTTACCCTGGCTCAGTGTGGGGCTTATGGATTTCTGTAGGGAATTAGTGGGGTTGGCATATCCTTGGAAGTAGACATGGGCCCGTGTCAAAGTTATTTGATTCTTGGTCCCATTTTTGTATGGAATAAGAACTGGCTTAATGAATAGAGTCTAAGTGGACCGAGTCCTTGCAAGATAACCCTGGGTACAAAGAGGTGTTAAGAGGACTTAGTGTCTGGGTACTTGCTTAATTTACTGAACTCCAATCTTGAATTGGGCTTGATGTGGCTAATTGGTACTCAGATGAAGGTTTAACATTTTAAGTCTGTTGATATGTGGTTCTGACATACTCTGAGACATATTCTGGCTGGGCATAAGAGGAAGCATGGTTCAAGGATCTTTGCTCTAAAATCTTTGTGTGACTTTATTACTCTAATTTATTGTGTTATATTCGGCCTGGGGATTATGTGTATACTATTTATCAGGCTAACCTCCTTATATCTTGAGATACAATAGCAGTACAACATTGTTTATATAAGCTGTGATATAGTATCCCCTGCTGTTTTTTTTAACTTAAGATTCTGACTATATCAGTGTGTAAAACGTGTACACAATATATCTTATATTAAGCAAGAGCGAGTCACTCAAAATTGACAGGCTATATTCCTCGGTTAGAATATTTCTCTTTTTCAGTTAGTATAATGGTTGCTCATAGCCTATCCAGGGGGAAGTAGGCCAATAAAACAGGATTCGCTCCAAATTCATAAGGCTGATATCCCCCAGCGTACATTGCTGTATGTAGTTCCTAAATAAATGTGGTAGTCTAATCAAGATTCAGTTTGGTTTTTTTTTTCAATAAGCCTAATAAGTTCAATTTATAGGCTAGTCTTGGCTCCATATAGTGGTATTAACCATCAGCTAGGTCACATGCCTTTTCCACTAATTAAGTATTCACGTGTCTTTAAAAGGAAAATTTAAAAAAAAAAAAAATAAAGGAAAAAAAAGAGGGGAAAAGATCCCCAATTATCACGTTTTGTCACTATTTCTGTCACTTTTTGAAAACAGCAAGACTGAATTGGCTGTTTGTGTGTTATAATGTATGTGTATGCACCCCACTCAATGGAAGAATTTGTCACTCAGGTGAAAACTAACTCACCCAAAATGCCTGTGAAACCTAAAGATAAAAAAGCCCAGATGATGGATATCAGTGTAGATGCCCCTATTGATTCTACCTCATTGGTTATTGATACACAAGCTTTGATACTTCAATTGACTGGAATATTTACCCCACAATTTTATCTGATTAAGAAAGAATTAGTCCATTTCCACTGAGATAGGGACACTATCAACTGAGTTTAGACAATTTTCAACCATAATACTAGAAGCTGAAAATAGAATTTCTGATTTAGAAGATCAGGTTAATGCCCAAGAGAATATAATCCAAAAACAGGATGCCAAAATGAATAATATGCAATCACACCTAGAGGATTTGGATAGCGCTCCAGGTGTAATAACATTATAGGCCTTCTTGAACTACCTGAGTTTGAAGATCTAATTAAATTTACTTCTACTATATTACCCCAGGCCCTGGAGATGCCTTCTCAGTTCTTGCTACTGGCCATCGAGAGGGAACATAGAAATGGTCCCTAAAAAACATCAGCAGATGGGTCCCCAAGAAATAGAATGTGTATATTTAAATTACTAAAATTACAAGATAAATTATAACTATTCAAATTCTTTAAGAGAGCTGATCCCCCTTTATTTGGAGGCAATAAAATTTTATTGTTCCAGGATTTCTCCAGTGAGACATCCTCTAGAAGGAAATTGATGGTGCCGTACTGTTCGCTATTAATCAATACAGGTATAAAAGCTTGGCTGTTCTATCCCGCTAGAATTATAGTTGAGGATAATGGTACAAGGCTCACTTTTAATGATGTATCTGAAGTTAAAGATTTCATTAATTCTAAATGATTATATTTAATTTTAATGTTGGAAATTAGCTATTTTCGTTAGGTAAGATGAATAGGAATCCGTTATTAGGTTATGTTTCCTACTTATGGAAACTACTGTGGTTATTATATGCCATACGAAATTTGAGATACGCTTGTAAATACTGGATATATTGTGTTTTTAGTATTTTTTTTCCCTTCTTCTCTCTTTCCTCTCTCCCTCTCTCTCTCACTTGCCATCTCTCCTCTCTCCGCCCCTCTCTCCTTCTTTCACGGTCCCTTGTCATGGGAATAATATATTCATGATAATCTGATGGCGGATGGAATTAAGATTTTATCTTGGAATGTGGGTGGAATATCCTCCCATATCAAGCGGAAATTAATTATTAAAACATTGGCCAAACAGAAACCAGATCTTGTTTTTCTCCAGGAAACACACCTTAATGATCAGGAAGCTGCTAAACTTAAGATAAAATGGGTGGGGGAGGTGATTATCACTGCCGGGGTTAATAAGAAATGCGGGGTGGAGGTGTTATTACACAAGGATCTTGAATATAATATTATTAATATAGAAATTGACCCCTATGCCAGATTTATTCTTCTTCAAATCATCATAAAAAATATGAAATTTACATTTTGTAACATTTATGTCCCAAATAAATTCCCTATGGAGTTTTGGGAAAAAATTAAAATCAATGTATTTCCCTATAAGGGTGAGAATTTAGTGTTATGTGGAGATTTAAATATGACATTATGGGGCCTATTTATGAAGGTGCGGACGGACATGATCCGATACTGCACCAGCTGTTCTTGTGAACTGCTGATGCAATACCGCCCCCACAGATTTGCAGCCAATCGGCTGCTAGCAGGGGGTGTGAATCAACCCGATCGTATTCGATTAGGTTGATTTCTTGCAATGTCTGTCCGCCTCCTGAGAGCAGGCGGACAGGTTATGGAGCAGTGGTCTTTAAACCACTGCTTCATAACTTGTGTTTCTGGTGAGCCTGAAGGCTCGCCAGAAACACGGACCTTCAAGCTCCATTTGGAGCTTGAAAAATGGGCCCCTATGTCCTGAATTGGATAGATTTTCGAACAAAAATATGTTAGAATATAAGAAAAGCTCAAAGTATTTTAAAAAGTTCTGCTATAAATTAAACTTGATAGATATTTGGCGAATTCAAAATCCCTATGTCCAGTTATTCACGTGCGAGTCTAAAGCTCATAGAACGTTTTCCAGGATTGATCTGTTCCTAATTTCTGGATCTTTGTCTATTCGCAAATTGAATGCCGAAATCAGAGAGATTATGATATCAGTGATTAAAGGTGTGAGTCAAGCGCCCGGATCATGACCTCTAGCTTTGTACAGAGGTCTCCTAGCCGGCCAGATAGAAGAGAATAATTGAGTGGTGTAATGTACAAAGCTCCTAAGAAGGCTAAGATAACTGAGGTTATATGAACTAAATGTAATGGTCCTTAAAACCAATGAGGTGTAGAATAGATTTAATACAATACAAATGCAATAAAAACAATGAAACAGTCGATTACATGGTCATATGATACAGTTAAAACATATAAGTAAGAAATATATATGTTGTTATCCAAGATGGGGGGAGTGTCCAAAGTGAGAGGTGGTAAGTGTGTCCATATGTCAAATAAATCAAACAATCAATCCAAACTGCAGTGGTGTTGTGAAAAAATATATTATAATATGTGGAAAAAATTATTGAAAAAATAAAAAATAATAGAAAAAATATATATGAAGAAATATATATGTGAAAAATGTGTATAAAAACTTGATGAAAAAATGAAAAAAATGTTTGAAAAAAGTGTTGAAAAAATATATTGATAGTGCTCCTCCAATGGGATCCTAGTAGTGCTGTGTGTCCTCCCATATGATTCTGATTGTCCTATAAAAGATTAAAAAACATAGTGTAGATTGTACATAAAAAAGTGGGGGGTATTGTAAATATGCTTACCAGCTATGTCGACGCGTTTTGGCCCAATGTCTTGAAAAAGGCCTATATTGGGCCGAAACGCGTCGACATAGATGCTAAGCATATTTACAATACCCCCCACTTTTTATGTACAATCTACACAAACGCCTAGATTTAGAGTTTTGCGGTAGCCATCAAAACCAGCGTTAGGGGGTCCTAACGCTGGTTTTTACCGCCCGCTGGTATTTAGAGTCAGTCATTAAAGGGTCTAACGCTCACTTTGCAGCCGCGAATTTTCCATACCGCAGATCACCTTACGCCAATTGCGTATCCTATCTTTTCAATGGGATCTTTCTAACGCCGGTATTTAGAGTCTTGGCTGAAGTGAGCGTTAGAAATCTAACGACAAAACTCCAGCCGCAGAAAAAAAACAGGAGTTAAGAGCTTTCTGGGCTAACGCCGGTTCATAAAGCTCTTAACTACTGTGGTCTAAAGTACACTAACACCCATAAACTACCTATGTACCCCTAAACTGAGGTCCCCCCACATCGTCGCCACTATAATAAAAAATTTTAACCCCTAATCTGCCGACCGCACACCGCCGCCACCTACGTTATACTTATGTACCCCTAATCTGCTGCCCCTAACACCGCCGACCCCTATATTATATTTATTAACCCCTAATCTGCCCCCCTCAACGTCGCCGACACCTACCTACAATTATTAACCCCTAATCTGCCGACCGGACCTCGCCGCTACTATAATAAAGTTATTAACCCCTAATCCGCCTCACCCCCGCCTCAATAACCCTATAATAAATAGTATTAACCCCTAATCTGCCCTCCCTAACCTCACCGACACTTAACTTAAAGTATTAACCCCTAATCTGCCGACCGGACCTCCCCACTACTCTAATAAATGTATTAACCCCTAAAGCTAAATCTAACCCTAACACTAACACCCCCCTAAGTTAAATATAATTTAAATCTAACGAAATAAATTAACTCTTATTAAATAAATTATTCCTATTTAAAGCTAAATACTTACCTGTAAAATAAACCCTAATATAGCTACAATATAACGAATAATTATATTGTAGCTATTTTAGGATTAATATTTATTTTATAGGCAACTTTGTAATTATTTTAACCAGGTAGAATAGCTATTAAATAGTTAAGAACTATTTAATAGCTACCTAGTTAAAATAATTACAAAATTACCTGTAAAATAAATCCTAACCTAAGTTACAATTAAACCTAACACTACACTATCACTAAATTAATTAAATACAATACCTACAAATAAATACAATTAAATAAACTAACTAAAGTACAAAAAATAAAAAAGAACTAAGTTACAAAAAATAAAAAAATATTTACAAACATTAGAAAAATATTACAACAATTTTAAACTAATTACACCTACTCTAAGCCCCCTAATAAAATAACAAAGCCCCCTAAAATAAAAAAATGCCCTACCCTATTCTAAAATTAAATAGAAAAGCTATTTTACCTTACCATCCCTTAAAAGGGCCTTTTGCGGGGCATGCCCCAAAGAATTCAGCTCTTTTGCCTGGAAAAAAAAACATACAATACCCCCCCCAACATTACAACCCACCATCTTCATCCTATCCGGGCAGAAGAGGACATCCGGACCGGCAAACATCTTCATCCAGGCGGCATCTTCTATGTTCTTCCATCCGATAACGAGCGGCTCATCTTGAAGATCTCCGGCGCGGATCCATCCTCTTCTTCCGACGACTAGACGATGAATGAAGGTTCCTTTAAGGGACGTCATCCAAGATGGCGTCCCTCGAATTCCAAATGGCTGATAGGATTCTATCAGCAAATCGGAATTAAGGTAGGAAAATTCTGATTGGCTGATGGAATCAGCCAATCAGATTCAAGTTCAATCCGATTGGCTGATCCAATCAGCCAATCAGATTGAGCTCGCATTCTATTGGCTGTTCCGATCAGCCAATAGAATGTGAGCTCAATCTGATTGGCTGATCCAATCAGCCAATTAGATTGAACTTGAATCTGATTGGCTGATTCCATCAGCCAATCAGAATTTTCCTACCTTAATTCCGATTGGCTGATAGAATCCTATGAGCCAATCGGAATTCGAGGGACGCCATCTTGGATGACGTCCCTTAAAAGAACCTTCATTCGTCGTCTAGTTGTCGGAAGAAGAGGATGGATCCGCGCCGGAGGTCTTCAAGATGAGCCACTCGTCATCGGATGGAAGAACATAGAAGATGCCGCCTGGATGAAGATGTTTGCCGGTCCGGATGTCCTCTTCTGCCCGGATAGGATGAAGACTTCTGCCCGAAGATGGACTTCTTCAGCTGCCGCTTGGATCAAGACTTCAGCCGGAGGATGGATGTCTTCAGCCCCCAGCTTGGGCTTGGATCAAGACATCGGAGCCAGGACGGATTGGTGATACCCGGTGTGGTGAAGATAAGGTAGGAAGATCTTCAGGGGCTTAGTGTTAGGTTTATTTAAGGGGGGTTTGGGTTAGATTAGGGGTATGTGGGTGGTGGGTTGTAATGTTGTGGGGGGGTATTGTATGTTTTTTTTTCCAGGCAAAAGAGCTGAATTCTTTGGGGCATGCCCCGCAAATGGCCCCTTTAAGGGCTGGTAAGGTAAAAGAGCTTTTTTATTTTAATTTTAGAATAGGGTAGGGCATTTTTTTATTTTGGGGGGCTTTGTTATTTTATTAGGGGGCTTAGAGTAGGTGTAATTAGTTTAAAATTGTTGTAATATTTTTCTAATGTTTGTAAATATTTTTTTATTTTTTGTAACTTAGTTCTTTTTTATTTTTTGTACTTTAGTTAGTTTATTTAATTGTATTTATTTGTAGGTATTGTATTTAATTAATTTATTGATAGTGTAGTGTTAGGTTTAATTGTAACTTAGGTTAGGATTTATTTTACAGGTAATTTTGTAATTATTTTAACTAGGTAGCTATTAAATAGTTCTTAACTATTTAATAGCTATTGTACCTGGTTAAAATAAATACAAAGTTGCCTGTAAAATAAATATTAATCCTAAAATAGCTACAATATAATTATTATTTATATTGTAGCTATATTAGGGTTTATTTTACAGGTAAGTATTTAGCTTTAAATAGGAATAATTTATTTAATAAGATTTAATTTATTTCGTTAGATTTAAATTATATTTAACTTAGGGGGGTGTTAGGGTTAGACTTAGCTTTAGGGGTTAATAAATGTAACCCCTTAACAACCAAGGACGTACGCCACACCTCCTCTACAGAAAAGGGCAATAAAAAAACAAAAAACATACTTTTTGTTACTAAATTGGGTACTGGCAGACAGCTGCCAGTACCCAAGATGGCGCCCATTAAGGCAGAGGGGGAGGGTTAGAAAGCTGTTTGGTGGGGGATCAGTGAGGTTGGGGGCTAAGGGGGGATCCTACACAGCAGCATATGTAAATATGCCCCCCCCCAAAAAAAAGCCCAAATATAGCTTTTATTTTAGTACTGGCAGAGTTTCTGCCAGTACTTAAGATGGCGGGGACAATTGTGGGGTGGGGGAGGGAAGAGAGCTGTTTGGGAGGGATCAGGGGGTCTGATGTTTTAGGTGGGAAGCTGAGCTCTACACTAAAGCTAAAATTAACCCTGCAAGCTCCCTACAAGCTACATAATTAACCCCATCACTGCTAGCCATAATACACATGTGATGCGCAGCAGCATTTGGCGGCCTTCTAATTACCACAAAGCAACGCCAAAGCCATATATGTCTGCTATTTCTGAATAAAGGGGATCCCAGAGAAGCATTTACAACCATTTGTGCCATAATTGCACAAGCTGTTTGTAAATGATTTCAGTGAGAAACCTAAAATTGTGAAAAATTTAACTTTTTTTTTAATTTGATCGCATTTGGCGGTGAAATGGTGGCATGAAATATACCAAAATTGGCCTAGATCAATACTTGGGGTTGTCTACTACACTACACTAAAGCTAAAATTACCCCTAAAAGCTCCCTACATGCTCCCTGTTTGTAAATAATTTCAGTGAGAAACCAAAAGTTTGTGAAAAAATTAGTGAAAAAGTGAACAATTTTTTGTATTTAATCGCATTTGGCAGTGAAATGGTGGCATGAAATATACCAAAATGGGCCTAGATAAATATTTTGGGATGTCTACTAAAAAAAAATATATACATGTCAATGTCTATTCAGGGATTCCTGACAGATATCAGTGTTCCAATGTAACAAGCGCTAATTTTGAAAAAAAGGGGTTTGGAAATAGCAAAGTGCTACTTGTATTTATGGCCCTATAACTTGCAAAAAAAGCAAAGAAGATGTAAACATTGGGTATTTCTAAACTCAGGACAAAATTTAGAAACTATTTAGCACGGGTGTTTTTGGGTGGTTGTAGATGTGTAACAGATTTTGGGGGTCAAAGTTAGAAAAAGTGTTTTTTTTTCCATTTTTTCCTCATATTTTATATTTTTTTTTACACTGCAGAAATGTAAAAATAGCCTTGGTCCCAAACAGACAAAAAATGGAAAAGTGTTGTGGTCATTAAGGGGTTAATAGAGTAGCGGTGAGGTCTGGTCGGCAGATTAGGGGTTAATAATTGAAGTTAGGTGTCTGCGATGTTAGTGAGGACAGATTAGGGGTTAATACTATTTATTATAGGGTTATTGAGGCGGGAGTGAGGCGGATTAGGGGTTAATAACTTTATTATAGTAGCGGTGAGGTCCGGTCGGCAGATTAGGGGTTAATTATTGTAGGTAGCTGGCGGCGACGTTGTGGGGGGCAGATTAGGGGTTAATAAATATAATATAGGGGTCGGCAGTGTTAGGGGCAGCAGATTAGGGGTACATAGCTATAATGTAGGTTGCGGCGGTGTACGGAGCGGCAGATTAGGGGTTAAAAAATATGCAGGGGTCAGCGATAGCGGGGTCGGCAGATTAGGGTATAATAAGTGTAATGTTAGGGGTGTTTAGACTCGGGGTTCATGTTAGGGTGTTAGGTGCAGACTTAGGAAGTGTTTCCCCATAGGAAACAATGGGGCCGCGTTAGGAGCTGAACGCTGCTTTTTTGCAGGTGTTAGGTTTTTTTTCAGCTCAAACTGCCCCATTGTTTCCTATGGGGGAATCGTGCACGAGTAAGTTTTTTAAGCTGGCCGCGTCCGTAAGCACCGCTGGTATTTAGAGTTGCAGTGTTGGTAAATTATGCTCTACGCTCCCTTTTTGGAGCCTAACGCAGCC
This sequence comes from Bombina bombina, assembly GCF_027579735.1. Taxonomy (NCBI): domain Eukaryota; kingdom Metazoa; phylum Chordata; class Amphibia; order Anura; family Bombinatoridae; genus Bombina; species Bombina bombina. The sequence goes on from NC_069501.1 coordinate 26,976,512, forward strand.
CTTCTGTGAACTCTAAATACAAGCGGTATTTAAAAGGTGCGGCCAAAAAAAAGCACGCGTAGCTAACGCACCCCTTCTAACGCAAAACTCCAAATCTAGGCCTATGTTTTTTAATCTTTTATAGGACAATCAGAATCATATAGGAGGACACACAGCACTACTAGGATCCCATTGGAGGAGCACTATCAATATATTTTTTCAACACTTTTTTCAATTTTTTTTTTCATTTTTTCATCAAGTTTTTATACACATTTTTCACATATATATTTCTTCATATATATTTTTTTCTATTATTTTTTATTTTTTCAATCATTTTTTCCACATATTATTATATATTTTTTCACACCACCACTGCAGTTTGGATTGATTGTTTGATTTATTTGACATATGGACACACTTACCACCTCTCACTTTGGACACTCCCCCCATCTTGGATAACAACATTGACTTTTTATGTGGACACTATTTGATCCTAGGAACTCATTTCTCATTGCATATATTTGCTTTCTTATGTCTGTTTTTATATTATGGATCCATAAGAGATAGTTTTTCTATATATATTTCTTACTTATATGTTTTAACTGTATCATATGACCGTGTAATCGACTGTTTCATTGTTTTTATTGCATTTGTATTGTATTAAATCTATTCTACACCTCATTGGTTTTAAGGACCATTACATTTAGTTCATATAACCTTAGTTACCTTAGCCTTCTTAGGTGCTTTGTACATTACACCACTAGATTATGATATCAGATCATGCGATTATATCTCTGTCTTTCCCCTCTTTAGTTAAGAATAAGCACAACATTTCTGCCTTCTTTTTCCCTCGCTTTCTTTATACTGAACCCATATTTGTATCATGGTTAAAACAAAAATGGCAGGAATATTGTATACATAATATCGCTTATCGTAACAAAATGGAAACCTTTTGGGAGGCTTCAAAAGCTGTTTTATACGTGGGGAAATTAAGGCTTATATGAGTATGTGGAATAAAAAGAACAAGGCATTGGGAACTCAATTTGCCAATCAGTTAAGGAATGCATACAGAAGATATCATGCTGATCCTTCCCAGACAAATTGGGATAAATTTGCAGAAAGTAGAAGAGAGAGAGATCTTTTCATTAAGCAAAAATCACAAGAAGAAGAATTAAGAGTGAATCTGCATTTTAAAGGTTTCCATGGATGCTCGGCGAAATATCTTGCTAGGCTTGCTAAAAACAGATTTTTATTTTATACCAGCTATTAAAAGTGGCAACTCCAGGTACTTAGGGACTAGAGAAATCTGCAAGGTTTTTTTTACCTACTATCAGCAACTTTATTCTTCTGTTAACATACTCCCAGATTACAAATTTCGCGTTATGGCTGCTCGCTAATATCGTGTACGTTATTTTCATTGCACACTTTTTATAAAGTAGGTATTACGAGTTTGAAAAACAACCTTGTAACGCGTTGCGGTAACACGAGTACCGCGTTTATTTACTAAGCGTAATCACGGGCGCGTTAGAGATTCTCCCATAGAGATCAATGATAAATTAACAGAACACAGATTTTTCAGTTAACATTCGATCTCGCAAGCGATACACACTGCTCTTTCAGATTACGTATGCCACATACTGCACAACAAAAACACATCAAATGTACAAACAACAATCGCTCACACAACATAGCACATACGCATGCAACATTCACAATCATCATCCAAAAATAATACACAACATTTACACTAATCGAGGAATCGCTAAATACGGTGAGATCTTGCAACACGGAACAAAACAACATGAAAAAAGAATTGCACACTGTGACAGACCCTTCTGTCAGGACTGAAGGAGTTAATTGTGTTTAGCTAAGAAACTAATTTCTAAAGACAGGTTTTCTGGCCTCAGCTATTGTGTGCTATAATTACATTTAAGTAATAAACAGGCCATTGTTTAATCACCCTCAGAGAGCAGACGCTAGGTGATAAGACAAGCCAAATGTGTTTAAGTTGTTATCTGCCTAAGTAAAGTATTTAAGTAATGTAATTCTACTGTTTCATAAAAGGGCGTCTTCCCCTTTTTATCTAAATGTACAAGAGTCTTTCAACCCCCCCATCTGGGGTCAAACCTGTATAAATACTAGGCATCTAGCCTTTAATAAATGTCATTCTGTTTTAAACCTGAAACTGGCTGGGTTGTGAATTGTTGATTCCCTATGCAGGACATTGTTCATCTGGTATTAACCCTTGGTACACTGTTGGTACCGTAACACACACTCATACACAAACAAAACATTTGCATTAAACATTACGAAATATTAGTACAAATACACATTTACAGAACTTAACAAATACAACACCATCACAAATCAACATTTACATTTACACATACTACTTCTGGAAAATGTTATGCAAAATAATCACTATGACATCATCGCATTATACACATTGCATAAATACATATGTGCAGTTACTAACTCAATATAAGCATGCACAAATTAAAACAACTACTCCACATTGCACACACAATAATTACAAACAAAGCACACCTGAACCTCATTTATTTTGCAAACCGGTACACCATTAAACATTTACATAGGGTATATAAGCATGCTCTAAGCATGGCTTCTTTGACTGTATTGCTTTGTCGAGTTAGGTGCAGGTCTAGGCGTTGGAGGGTTTGGAGATATTAGAGAGATTTAGTGTGAGTTAGTGTGTGAGTTAGTGTGTGAGTTAGTGTGCGAGTTAGTTAGTGTGAATTATTGTGAGAGAGTGAGTTAGTGTGAGAGAATGAGTTAGTCAGAGAGTGTTCGTAAGCGAGAGCTTGTTTGGTTGAGTGTTCGAGTGTTTTTTTCCTACATTCATTATATAAACACATTTACACGCAAACACATTCAATACATGCATACACTTATCACTAACACTACATACACTCCATACCCCATTCCCTCTCATCCTACACTCCATACCCCATTCCCTTTCATCCCATACCCATTCCCTTTCATCCCATACCCATCCCATAGTAATATTTTTTTGAAATATTTTTAAACCTCTTATTTACATATCCTCATTTTCATCTCTTTCCACATATACGTTTGTCTGTTTAATACCCCTTACCCTCTTTTATTTATATACCATTCACACTTTGAGAACTTTTTACTTTTGGTTCATTATTTTGAACCCCTTTCATTTGTGCACATTCACATTTTGGTTGAGTATGTCGGGAGGGAGGGATAGGGGGCAGATTAGCCCGGAGCTTGCAGAGTTCATTAGGCGGGTGCTTAGGTCTGAGCGTAGGTCTGAGCTTCTAGAGGAGGTTAGGCAGGAGTTTGTGCAACAGAGGGGGAGAGGGAGAGGGAGGGGGAGAGGAACTAGAGAGGAAGAGGAAGGGGGATAGGAAGGGGGAGAGGGAGGGGGAGAGGAAGGGGTGGGTGGACCCAGCCACTTTGTGGAAGATTCACAAGTGGCTAGGCCCAGTGGTCTTCAGCAGTGTAGATAGTGTAGACAGGGAGCTTCACAGTCCGGGAAAAAGAGGCTCACATCGAAGGGGAATCCCAGGCAGAGGAAGGAGAGATATACTATGTATGAGAAGGAGGCCTTTATAGAGGCTTATATGGAGAGGGCTAGGAGGATGCAGGCACAGAAGGCAACCCCTGCGGATATGAGGAAGTTATGGCTGGAGATCAGGGATGCCGTAAATGTAGTGGGAGTCTATAACAGGGATGTCAAGTCTATTCAGCACTGTTACAGAGACTGCAGGGCTGAACTGAAAAGAAAGCTATCAAGGGAGAAGGAATACGTAGCAGGGACCGGTGGTGGGCCAGAAATCAATTCCCGCTGGGAGGAAATGCTGCATCCCAACATCTCAGAGGTGGACATAGTCGGTATCGGAGGAGTTGATACTGGGAACCTGCCCCTCTCATCTGCCAGTAAGCTCATTCACTAATCTCTTTACATAAAACTCATAACCCATTCACATGCAAAAATTATTTAAGGATATGACTAACGCAATTACGCATTTTCAACATTATTATGTAAACACATTCAGAATTAACCACGTTAGTATCTAGTCTACAGATTAGGTGTGCATTTAAACAGATTTCAGACAAACGCAAAAACACATTCAGATTGACCATAAAGATCAGAAAGACGGATTTGCAAATGCAGAAATCGTATTGATTGATTTTGCAAACAATTCAATTACGAAGTCAGCATCTTAGGACGGGGATGAGGAAGCACAGCACCTGCAGGCTCCTCCTTCACCCAGGCATGAGAGTGGTGCAGATGACTTGCCACCTCTGGGAGACCTGGAAGATAGCCCTGCACCATCCCCCCCCTGAAGAAGCCCCGCTGCAGAAGAGATCCCTGCAGCAACAGCCCCTCATGCATCAGCAGTCCCTTGTGAAGCAGCAGCCCCTCGTGCAGCAGCAGCAGCAGCCCCTCATGCAGCAGCTCCTCCTCAGGAGGACATCCCCCAAGAGATAGCAGAGGTGCAGGTATTGCATGATTATCTTGAGGAGATGCATGCCTCCCGGAGGGAACAGACAGAATTCAGAGGGTACCTGACAGGAGTACTGACTGAGATTTAAGAAGGACAAAAAAACAATAATATTATTCTAAATAATATGTTGCAAGTCCTCCGGGAGATGCAAAATACCCTATCTGCTCTTGCCCCATCTGCTCCTGGGCCTCCTCCATCTTCTCCTCTGGCTCAATCTCCTCCTCAGCCTGATAATCCCTTAACCACTCACACTCCTCCTCCTCCCCCTCTTACACAAACATCTCCTATGAGAACTTGTTGGAGGGGGCAGTTGCCCCCCCCCCCCGAGAACCTCTGTCTCGTGGGAAGAGGGGAAGGAAGAGGAAGTAATTTTGTATATATTTTTAATTTATTTATTTAATGTATAAAGGATAGGTATGTGATGATGTGGTCTTCTTACACTTTTGGAGCACACCCTGTATTTAATAGGCTTCTATGGTACAGGGTCCATGGAGGCATTTTGTTTGCAGAGTGTGTTTTACAAGTGTGTGGAGACAACATCATCGCATGCTGTCCTTGTTGATTACATTGATTGGTTTTTGCGATGTGATGTCCAAACTGTTTTCCTAATCCCAAACAAAATGACCATTACAATTATACATGATGGCATATTACTGTTTTGTTAGAAACATAGAAACATAGATATTGACGACAGATAAGAGCCATAGGCCCAGCAAGTCTGCCCGATATTACCTAATAGTATAAACTTATCTAGTTCGTAGGATAGCCTTATGCTTGTCCCATGCATTTTAAAGTCCCCCACAGTGTTTGTCACTACTACCTCTTGAGGAAGTTTATTCCATAAATCAATCACTCTTTCTGTAAAGAAGCTTCCTCAAATTACTCCTGAATCTACTACCCTTTAGCTTGAGATCAGGACTCCTTGTTCTTGAATTTTCCATTTTATGTAAAATACCCACAGCCTCAGTTTTACTAAGCTCTTTAACATACTTGAAAGTTGCTATCATATCACCTCTTTCCCTTCTCTCCTCTAAGCTATACATATTTAGGTCATTGAGCCTATCCTGGTAAGTTTTATTTTTTGATGCCAACAACACAGATTAAAGGGACAGTCATAACATGAATTATTCTTTGTTAAAAAGCAAACACTTTATTACACATTTTAAAGTCTTGAACGACAAGACTGTTATATAAATACACATTTTACTTCTGTGATTAACCTTGTATCTATGTCTCTGCAAAATGACCCCTTATTTCAGTTCCTTTCACAGACCTAAATTTCAGCCAGTGATCACTCCAGGGTAACTATACTGCATGAACTCATTTTTTTCTATATGAAACACATTAACTAATGCCCTCTAGTGGCAAAAATGCATTTAGATTAGATGCACTCTTTAAGGTCTAAGAAATGAGCTGATGAACCTCCTAGGTTTAGGTTTCAACTTTAGTAAGAACACCAAGAGAACAAAGATAAATTGGTGATAAAAGTTCATTTGAAAGTTTGAGAGAAAAAAAAATCATTTTTAAATCATTACTGTTTTGCTTGACTTGACTGTCCCTTTAAACAAGAACATATGCTAACATATACTAATCCTGTATGTTGGTATATCTACACATACTTGTTAAAAAAAAATGGAATTGTATACTAAGCATGGATGCCATATTTATAAAGATCTGTTAAATAAAGTGTATTTTTTTAAAGCTACATTAGTGTGTTTGAATTTTTAAATAAACACATTTCATTTAGAAGGTATCTGAAAGCAGAACATTTTCTTACACGATTTTGAGAGAGTCTAACATTTTAAACAACATTCACACTTACTTACATTCTTTGACTCGTTATATAGTTATCCTTTGCATAAAGGTTTATCTAGGACTGCTCAGGAGCAATCAATAACATAGCTTAGATCTGTTGATTGGTGGCTGCATATATCTACCGATTATCATTACCTCACCCATGTGTTACATAAAAAATTAGTAATGTATTTATGCTCATTCAAAAAATTATACCAAGAGACTGAAGCACATTTGCGAATAGAAGATAATTGCAAACAAGGTTACAAATGTATGTTAAAAACCAATCTATAAAAAATTCTGGTTTCATGTCCTTTTAAGCGTTACATTAGAAATATATGCTCACAGTACTTTATTTGGAGATAAACAATGTATAAGCCATACATGTCACGATACTGAACATTTTCTTTAATAGAAAATATCAGGACATAACATCTTCAAAAAGTAGACATATCATCTATTTATCATATGATAAAGGTTAATGCATATTGATTATTTTATTCAAATACAAAAGCACATCGTCAGGAATTATATATGTAGAAAATTAAACAACACATTCATTATTTAGTAAAGTGAAAATATTGTTGACAAACATCTTAAACAAGATGGAGTATATTCATGGATTTGCACTTGCCTCTAAATATATTCTGCATGAAAAACATATTGCATTCATTCATCTCTTCAAAGAGACAGCCATCAAAAGATAATTTTGGGGTCTTTATCAGCTATGGTTCAACAATGTACATGATTGACACAATCCATAATCAAAGAAAGTCTTTTAAACTTGTTTTCTCATTTGCAAACGTGGGTTACGTGTTAAATCAAATATTGTGGGACAGCGTAATCCAATCACATGGATTTTACACCTTTGCATGTGATGTCTCAAGCAATATGGTGCATCCGAGATCGGATAAAAATGTAATCCAATCAAAGGACGGATTTTACACCTTTGCATGTGACATCTCAAGCAATATGGCGCATCCGAGATCACGTAAAAACTAAATCCAATCAAAGGAAGGATTTTACACCTTTGCATGTCAATAAGAAACGTATTTATAATTTTTAAAATATTAGGTGCTATATTGTTATATATGAAGAGTGTTTGTTTCATGTAATGCATAGTTTCACATAAAGTAACGCTAGATCACAGAATACTGTGATATATGAAATATAATCCATTGTTGTAAAGAAATATATATTTCATTTGAATAGTAAGAGTATTAACTGTTTAGGAAGAAGCAGGGTTTAAATGGACATGAAACCCACATTTAATTTTGAACGATTATGGAAGATATTTAAATTTTAAAAAACTTTAACATTTAAAAGTATTCTAGTATTTAAATTTGCTTATTTCTCTTGTTATCTTTTGATGAAATGTGTTTCTCTGGAATATCAAGAGGAGCAGATAAACTATGTTCTAGATGATGATTGTTGGCTGTATATATACCGACTGTCATCGTCTCATCTATGTGCTCAGTTAGAAACCAGTAGTGCACTGCTGTTCCTTCAACAAATGATACCAAGAGACTTAAAAAATATTTGGATAATAGAAGGAAATTAGATATCTGTTTAAAATAGTATGTTCTACCTAAATTACCAAATACATTTTTGGGTTTCATGTCCCTTTAACTGAGAAATAATGTTAATGGATATTATGGAAATGTGGATTGGTTATACATTATATGTTACCTATAGCTCTGGTGACCATCTTTCATCTTTAAAAAGGGACACAAGTGAGAAATAAATATGTCAGGGATGTTTTCAGAGCTCTTTAAAATTGTTTAGGAAAAAGAACAATGACATGTATTTCTCATATGTGTCACTTCTTAAAGCGGAAACATGGTCAGCCTACCTATAGCAATATATCTTTATAAAATTAAATATAATCAATAATAGAATGATAGTAAGAATCTAAAATTGGTGCATTACACACACTGATTTCATTTGTTATACTACTAAAATAAGATGAAAGTGAAATTGCAATAGATGTGCTGTCAACATTCTTATAATACTCTGTTTTATATATATTATACGTGTATATTGATGTCAAAAGAAAATAAATACATTAGAAATGCATATACATAAATTACGAATTGTGGATAGCATAACTTAAATAAACAGTCAACACAGTAGATTTGCATAATCAACAGGTGCAAGATAACAAGACAATGCAATAGCACTTAGTATGAACTTCAAATGAGTAGTAGATTTTTATTTTTAAGACCATTTTAAAAGATGTCTTTTTCAACTCCCCCTGTACTATGTGATAGCCATCAGCCATTCACAAATGCATACACACTATTTCTTGCACATGCTTAGTAGGAGCTGGTGACTCCAAAATTGAAAATATAAAAAGAATGTGCACATTTAATTAATATAAGTAAATATGAAAGTTGATTAAAATGACATGCTCTATCTGAATAATGAAAGTTGAATTATGATTGAGTGTCCCTTTAAAGTGACAGAAAAGACAAGAAATAATTTAATTATTCAAATAGAGGATACTATTTTCTTCAAGTTTTAAATTTATATAGATTATCTAATTTGTAGAATTAACTTATAATTTGTTAAAGGTGCATCAATGCAATAATGGTTTCTAAATTAACACATGGATGAGACAATAATAACCAATATATATATATATATATATGCAAAAATAATCAACATCTCTAACCTAGGTTCTCTGCTACTCATGATCTTGAAAAGATAAAACTTTCAGCAAAGGATAACAAGAAAATTAATTAAATAATAGAAGTAAATATGAATCTGATTCATGAAAGAAATTTTTATTGGTTTCATGTCCCTTTAAGGATTATCAACATCAAAGATATGTTTTTATAAATGACATAAATAAATAAAAAAGGAAAAAACCATCATCATTCTTTTTATTATAAGAAATATAATATAGGAATGTCATAAAACATTAAGAAATCGTTGAAATTTGAAACAAGTCAGAATGAGAAATCAGCCCCATTTGAGCCATTTGACAAGGTGACATAGTACATCACAGTCCTTGGAGGGAGTTGTTGACAAGGGCAAACACAGCCCCATTTGAGCCATTTGACAAGGTGACATAGTGCATCACAGTCCTTGGAGGGAGTTGTTAAGGGCAAACACAGCCCCATTTGACAAGGTGACATAGTGCATCACAGTCCTTGGAGGGAGTTGTTAAGGGCAAACACAGCCCCATTTGACAAGGTGACATAGTGCATCACAGTCCTTGGAGGGAGTTGTTAAGGGCAAACACAGCCCCATTTGACAAGGTGACATAGTGCATCACAGTCCTTGGAGGGAGTTGTTGACAAGGACAAGCAAAGGCCAACATGGCCCTTAGGATACATCTGACAAGGTAAAATAGTGCAACAGGCACAAGAACAAAGATATATGGCAAATGGCCAAACCAAATAAAATACCCTGCCAAATGGCCAAACAGAAAAAAACAACAAAGAACATGTGGATGGAGGAGTTATTGCTTCTCACTCGGGCCAGCTCCGGATCCTCCACTTCCTGAGGCATCAGCATCACCCTCATTGTCCTGTGCCCCCCCAGCTAAAGATTCCAGCATAGACTCCATCCTTGACATTCTGGATAGAGCCATGCCGGAATTCTGAAGCTGGGTTTACATGGTGTCGTATATTTCCTTCCCAGCAATGTCAAACTACTCAGCATGGTGCGCTTGATCCTCACTAGAGACTCGAGCATCAACCATGCTGTGTCACAACCTAAAGAAAACATAATAAAATTAGAGCAAAGAGACATTGTACTGATTACAATACAAATCATTCTTCAAATAAAATATGCTATGGATCAAAATAATTACACATTAAATATTGTCTTCATAGATAAACCATTTTTTTTAATAAAAAACAAAAACTAAAAAACAAACACTAAATACATTTGTTTATGACACAATGTGAAGATAGCGATAACAAATGTAAGATAATTGCATATATACATATATATATATTTATATATTAACAAACACACGCAACATCTATGCAATATAATTGGAATATTTGAAAATGAGGATGTTGATTTCATACAATGTATAATTAGGATATTTACATTACAAAGAGTTTAATTTAAAAGTTTAAATCTAATTTAATGTTAGATAAATATTTGTGACTAGTTAGATCAGTATAATGTCCCTTTGAGAATGTATGTTCTAATGTTTCTTTGCAATGATACTTACATCGGTGGCTGGGAAGGACAATCTGACACCCAGGACAATGAAGGTGGGGAAAGGTATCGGGGTAGGAATGTTCATGGGGAGGCATGTGGTGAGGTGGGCTATCTCGTCGCTCTGGGGGAACCGGGGCAGGTGGGACAGGAGAGGAATGGGCCAAATGGGGAGAGTGGCGAGGGGTGACAATATTTGTTTGGGGGGAGGGACAGGACGGGATGCCAAATTAGAAGGGCCGGGAGTGGATTCTGACTGGGGAGGGGCAGGAGGGTTTTCTGACTGCGGAGGGGCGAGAGGGGTGGGATGCTGATGCCCAGAAGTGATTCTCCATCTGAAAGATATAAAATAATTATATAAATACATATATGATATGAAAACATATTCTTATCATTAAATAAATCAAGATTCAACATCATTTAAAATCTTGCTCTCTGTAAATATTTACACAAAGTAACAATAATTACTATATTTTAAGTTATTGAATGATTGAAATCAAATATAATTAAGAATCAGATGTAATTGATCATTTCAAATATGATTGTTCAATGGTATTTTCATGTCACATTTTATTAATAAATTACAAATCATATTTTTCATACTCAACATTATGTTATAATCTTTATGATTTTATAATATGATATTTATCTTTGTGAAAATATATTGGTACGCATGCATGCATATGATATTGAAATGCAATCAAGTTCTTTTAGACACGTGCCCGTGGATTTAAAAAAAAAACAAAAAAAAACTTAAGAATATGGGAGTGTGTAATATGATCAAATCTAAATGTCCACTCCACCTCTCCTTTGAAACAAGGTCAACAGTGATTGACATAGAGATTTAGGTGATTGCCTTATTAATCTTAAATTGAATCATTTGAAGCTTGATTGTTCAATCAATTAATATTCAGAATCTATACACAGTAGATTCTACCATTCATATCAAATATTAATGACACAATTGTATTTATCTGACATTACATTTCCAGAGTATGCTTTGTGAATATCTCTTTTACATTAGGATTAAATGTATGTCATCCCAATATTAATAGACACATTCAGAAATGCATGCTTTAGTTTTGAGGAATATTAATGTTTGTTTGAAATGGACAGTCTACACATAAATCACTCTACATATCATGCATCATGAAATTAAAACAATGAATTTACACACAAGTGGCTGAGAGATTTTAAAAAATGACATAATGATATGGTCTGTATCTAGGCACTCAGATAATTAGCAATGACTATCTTTACAATCCTAAAATGATTATTGGGGGTTTGGGTGTAATATGCCTGTGACATCATGATGTCATTCTTGACAATTCATACATAAATATATGAAAAAATACAAACATATGTTCATGCTGCATAATATAGAAAGGTGGGCAGTAGTGTATTTGAAAATAATTTAATAATATATTTGAAAGGTACAAACCTGTATATTTTTTAATATTAAATAGTATGATTTATAAACAATACATGTTAGATTATGGTGACCCTATTCCTGCTTTAAAAATAGACACATATGAAAAATACATAGGTCAGGGTTATTATACAAAACCTTTTGCAAAAAAGCTTTGAAAATAGCCCTGTCCTATGTATCTTTTATATGTGTCCCTTTTTAAAGCAGCAATATGGTCAACCAACGTTATATACATGTTAAAAATATTTGACGTACCATCAGACTCAGAGTGAGCCAATTCCTCCTCCATCTCATAAGTTACATCGATCTCTGTAAAACATAATATGTTGTGTTCACGTTAAAATCAAATATTATAACATGTTTTACTGGTGCTCAAGGATACACATCAATGTTGTATTCAAGAGATACTGAACCAAAGTTAGGAATTACATCATTTTGATGGAGCATGCAAATGAAATAAAACTGATAATTTTGGATGATTAATAATTAAATGTTATTGTCTGTATTTGTAAAATATTCACAAAAGAAGAGTACATGGAACTCGAGCGTCAACCATGCTGAATCACAACCTAAAGAATAATAAAATTACAAAGTAAGAATAATTCAAGAACATAATAAAATTAGAGCAAAGAAACATTGTACTGATTAAAATACAAATCATTCTTCAAATAAAATATGCTATGGATCAAAATAATTACACATTAAATATTGTCTTCATAGATAAACCATTTTTTTTAAAATTAAAAAACTAAAACTAAAAAACAAACACTAAATACATTTGTTTATGACACGATGTGAAGATGGCGATAATAACAAATTAAAGATAATTGCATATATACATTATATATATATATATATACAAACACACACAACATCTATGCAATATAATTGGAATATTTGAAAATGAGGATGTTGATTTCATACAATGTATAATTAGAATATTTACATTACAAAGAGTTTAATTTAAAAGTTTAAATACAATTTAATGTTAGATAAAGATTTGTGACTAGTTAGATCAGTATAATGTCCCTTTAAGAATGTATGTTCTAATGTTTCTTTGTAATGATACTTGCATCGGTGGCTGGGAAGGACAATCCGACACCCAGGACAATGAAGGTGGGGAAAGGTATCGGGGTAGGAATGTTCATGAGGAGTCATGTGGCGAGGTGGACTATCTTGCCGCTCTGGGGGAACCGGGGCAGGTGGGACAGGAGAGGAATGGGCCAAATGGGGAGAGTGGCGAGGGGTGACAATATTTGTTTGGGGGGAGGGACAGGACGGGACGCCAAATTAGAAGGGCCGGGAGTGGATTCTGACTGGGGAGGGGCAGGAGGGTTTTCTGACTGGGGAGGGGCGGGATGCTGATGCCCGGAAGTGATTCTCCATCTGAAAGATATAAAATAATTATATAAATACATATATGATATGAAAACATATTCTTATCATTAAATAAATCAAGATTCAACATCATTTAAAATCTTGTTCTCTGTAAATATTTACACAAAGTAACAATAATTACTATATTTTAAGTTATTGAATGATTGAAATCAAATATAATTAAAAATCAGATGTAATTGATCATTTCAAATATGATTGTTCAATGGTATTTTGATGTCACATGTTATTAATAAATTACAAATCTTATTTTTCATACTCATGTTATAATCTTTATGATTTTATAATATGATATTTATCTTTGTGAAAATATATTGGTACGCATGCATGCATATGATATTGAAATGCAATCAAGTTCTTTAAGACACATGCCCGTGGATTTAAAAAAAAAAAATTAAGAAGAATATGGGAGTGTGTAATATGATGAAATCTAAATGTCCACTCCACCTCTCCTTTGAAACAAGGTCAACGGTGATTGACATAGAGATTTAGGTGATTGCCTTATTAATCTTAAATTGAATCATTTGAAGCTTGATTGTTCAATCAATTAATATTTAGAATCTATACACAGTAGATTCTACCATTCATATTAAATATTAATGATACAATTGTATCTATCTGACATTACATTTCCAGCGTATGTTTTGTGAATATCTCTTTTACATTAGGATTAAATGTATGTCATCCCAATATTAATAGACACATTCCGAAATGCATGCTTTAGATTTTAGGAATATTAATGTTTGTTTGAAATGGACAGTCTACACATAAATCTTTGTTAAATCCCTCTACAAATCATACATCATGAAATTAAAACAATGAAATTACACACAAGTGGCTGAGAGGTTTTAAAAAATGACATAATGATATGGTCTGTATCTAGGCACTCAGATGAATAACAATGACTATATTTACAATCCTAAAATAATTATTGGGGGTTTGGGTGCAATATGCCTGTGACATCATGATGTCATTCTTGACAATTCATACATAAATATATGAAAAAATACAAACATATGTTCATGCTGCATAATATAGAAAGGTGGGCAGTACTGTATTTGAAAATAATTGAATAATATATTTGAAAGGTACAAACCTGTATATTTTTTAATATTAAATAGTATGATTTATAAACAATACATGTTAGATTATGGTGACCCTATTCCTGCTTTAAAAAGAGACACATATGAAAAATACATAGGTCAGGGTTATTATACAAAACCTTTTGCAAAAAAGCTTTGAAAATAGCCCTGTCCTATGTATCTTTTATATGTGTCCCTTTTTAAAGCAGCAATATGGTCAACTGACGTTATATACATGTTAAAAATATTCGACGTACCATCAGACTCCAAGTGAGCCACTTCCTCCTCCATCTCACATGTTACATCAATCTCTGTAAAACATAATATGTTGTGTTCACGTTAAAATCAAATATTATAACATGTTTTACTGGTGCTCAAGGACACACATCAATGTTGTATTCAAGAGATACTGAACCAAAGTTATTAATTAAATCATTTTGATGGAGCATGCAAATGAAATAAAACTGATAATTTTGGATCATTAATAATTAAATGTTAGTGTCTGTATTTTTAAAATATTCACAAAAGAAGAGTACATGGAACATTTAAGAGTTCTCATGTGTGTATCGCTTGATGATTGTTGTCTAAATTTATACAAAATCTAAACATGTGCTAGCCATTTTCTGAAGCACAAAGGTGTAGACTAAGAAGCTTTGACATCTTAATATGAAAATAATAAATTACATTTCCTATTAGATATGTGCAATTCGGTTCGGTTCGGAAATTCGGAAAATTCTGCGATTCGGATCGAACCGAATTTCCGAATTAAAATACTGCCGAATTTTGCGAATAAATCCGAATTACTTTGGATTTATTCGGTAAATTCGGATGGCCATGGATTACACTAGTATTGTACAGTATATTAGGTTATATCACTCTGCTATGGGTTACACCTAATATACAGTACATAATACTAGTCTAATCCCACCTAACACTTACTGAAATTCCGAATTTCCGAACCGAACCAAATCGAACCGAATCCAGCCGAATTTCTTCGAATCCGAATGAATCCGAAACGAATCCGAAACAAATCGATTCAAAATTTTCCGAATTCGAATCGATCCTAACCGAACTTCGAAAAATTCCGAATCGATCCGAACCGAACCGAACCAAATTTTTTCACCATGCACATGTCTATTTCATATATATATATATATATATATATATATATATATATATATATATATATATATATACAGAATATATATATATCATTAGACGAGTACATTATAACTTTTATTCAAATTGAATGCTTCATCAGAATCATGCTCAGAATATTGTTTTAAAAGACACCTTCAATGACATATGAATGAGTCAATGGACTTACCAGAAGCCTGCAAAGGCACAGCATTGTCGGTGCTGGATCCCTCCGTGCCCAACACAACAACTAGGTCTATTAATGATATAAAAAATTAGTTGTGAACACAATTTGGAAATCACAAAATAACATTATTCTAATGTTGTTAAAATAAGATCTTGAGAAATGTGAAGACTACAGCACTAATATGAACAGTAAAATCCATGTGGCACATAAATCCATCTGTGCAATGTACAGTAATATTTATGATGACACAACACATATTGATCACAATGCAAGACATAAGATATATTGAAAAATAGGTCATCATGGTGCGGTTAGAATATGCTTCTCTAAATATATATATATAACATAGAACTGGTAGGGTGTACTCTCACCATCAGCCAACAACTGCCAGGGGGCTATAATGATGCAAATAGAACTTAAGAAATAAGCACTCACTGGTCTTCTGCCATCAGTGACAAAAATTCTTTATTTGATAGTGACGTTTCGGGACCAAATGTTATCCCTTCCTCTGACAAACAACTAGTGAACAAACAAAACTTTTAAAGGTCTGTGTGTCCCTCCCCTCAGATAAGCAGCCAATCAAGGCTGCCCATGTGTACAAGTAATAATAGAACATTAACAACACCTGTTCAATGAAAATAAAAATGTGCACAAGTGTGAAAATTGTGAAATAATATATATAATGCTCGCCTCCTATAGTCTGATCAATCCAATGTCTAGGTGGGCTATCGTGAAAACGAAGAAAAAAGCTCAAAAGTTACAAAAACCGATAATATATAATGTATTACTAACAAGCCAGGCGTCATCAGCAAGGCATGGTGAGCCGTGTTTAATTCCAAAGGTGGATTGGCTACCAGACAAAACATACAGACCACAACACTGACAATGATTGGTTAATGCGATCGATATTGCACCAATCAGTACTCTTAGTTGTCTACACACCCCACAGAAACCATGGCAACTTGCAACAAAGCGTGATCCAAGAAGCGGATCTAGTATGTGTAATTTGTAGGTGATAATACTTCATCTAAGAGACTATAGTGCATATGCTCTCTAAGCTTTACATATGCAAACCACATTCGAAATAAAGCAAACAACCCCCTTTAGATACTCACACAGAGGCGCTACCACAATCTCGGATCTGCACCTTCCTGACACTTATGTATAAAGCTACCCGACTCACCAACCAATCATGGCTCGGTATCACTGACGAGCCACCCATCGGGCTGTTAACTGCAAAATAAATATGTAAAGCGTAGATGCTTGGTTCCGATACCAACTAATACAAAATACTTAATGGCAAAAAAGAAAACTAACAAATATATGAACCTTTATCTTCATTTGTGACTTATATGGTCAATGTATAGGGATGATCCCTAATGCCGTAAAACTTATAACATGTTGTTAAAAAACCAAAGTGACACTATTTTTCTCTCAGTGTCTCCAATATCTACCTTTTAAACCCATAGAGGATATTGGCGTGAGACCTATCTTACAACCCTGCAACAATAAAGGCACAAAGTATCAACCATACTATAAACTGCCAAGTGAGTAACACTATCATAATTACATAATATATTGATAAAAGTTATAATAATAATAATTCAATGAAGAAATGTGATCCATGAAATCTAACTACCATAAATATCAAAATATATACCCATTGTATGCTGTGTATCTTCCCTTGAAAAAAGAAAAAGAAAACAAACTTGATAATGGCACATAATCGACCAAAACTGCTAATATGAATCAAATATTACTGGGATCCACCTAGGGCATCGCATGCCTGCCTCAACTAAGATAATGGACTGACCAGACCCGGAGTGTTAGCGTATAGAAAAACAACAAAAAGCAAGTTACAAACAAGTTAAAAACATGCGTATCCGTGACTAAAAACTAAAATAAAAATAACCACACTACAACAAAGCATGACTGAAGAACATATAACCTTAAGCTAACGCCAAGTGTTATTCCAAATCTGTGGCTAATTAGTTAAAATACTGCATCAGGGAAATGAAGGATAGAATATAAACAATATTCACAATATTCTATTTTTAACGTCCATTCTTTCAAGAATCTCCACTGAAGTAAACTCAACAATAGTTGATGACCTCCAAAAACTGTATTCATTAACGGAATTCATGGACTCTCAACAAATGAGAACATGAAAAAATTGTTGTTGTGAGAAGCCTCCAGGGGGTGACCCCCTGGAGCCTAACCAGAACACCTGGAAGTGGACTCTCATAAATGGGAGCGATGGAAGTGGACTCTCATAAATAACATTGCCGCCCAGTATGTACATTTAAGCCTCTGGGTGTTAATGTCCCAAGTTCATAAATCCATCTGGCTTCCTTCTGTAGAAGAATCTTAGCTCTGTTCCCACCTCTCCTGAGGTTTGGTACGTGGTCTATGATCCGGAATCTCAAATCCGTCACTGTGTGACCAGCTTCCAAAAAGTGGCGGGCCACTGGCTGGTCAGATTTTCTTTTAGAGATGGCTGCTCGAATGCTAGATCTAAGATTGGCCATTCTTGTTCTTGCATCATCAGTAGTTTTGCCTGTATAGAATTTTCCACAAGGACAATTCAGTAAATAAATGATATATTGGGTGGTGCATGTCAAAAAGATTTTGATTTCATACTTCTTTTTTCGATCAGGATGGTGAAAGTGTTTGCCAGTCAGCATGCTATTACAGGTCACGCAACTAGTACACCTAAAGCATCCTCTCCTCTTCTTCAGCCAGCTATTGTGGGAAATGTCAGGGATGATATCTGTTTTCATTAGAACGTCCCTTAGACTCCTGCCCCTCTTATACGCAATGCGTGGGGCATCCCATCCTTTGAAGGGTAGTCTTGAATCAGCCTCCAAGAGTTTCCATTCTTCCTTTATCATTTTAGTAATTAAATAGCTATCCGGTGTGTAAGTTGTTACAACCGTCAGTTGTTGATTTCCATTCACATTGTTGGAAACTGTAGGACTTGTTGCTAGAGTTAGCATCTCAGCTAAGTTGCTTTTCCTGTAGCCCTTTTCATGGAACCTTTGTGCCATCTCATCCAGCTGTTTGTTGCAAGTATCTTCATTAGTGTTGTTCCTGATGACTCTTTGGAATTGTGCTTTAGGGATGTTACGAACCAAAGATGGATGATGGCAGCTCTTGGAGTGCAACAATGAGTTGCCATCTATGGTTTTTCAGAACAACGTGGTCCCTAGTGTGTTGCCATCCTTGAAGACTTGTACATCAAGGTAGTCCACTGAACAAGTATTGGATATATGTGAAAAGCGAACTGTGCTCTCAATTGCATTCAAATCACTGATCCATGTATGTAGGCTGTCTTCACTGCTGTCCCATATAAGAAACAGATCATCTATATATCTACAGTAGAACTTTATCTGGCATGTTTCATAGATCTTCATCATCAGTGTTTCATACTCAGCCATATAGAGGTTAGCCAGAGATGGGGCCACGTTGGACCCCATCGCTGTCCCAGAGATCTGCAGATAAAAAGTTCTGTCAAATCTGAAAAAATTCTCAGTAAGGCATAATGTCAGCAAAGTGATAAGGACCTCTTCAGGTGGTCCAATGTAGGCAGTCTGTCTTAGACAATTGGTCACTGCTGTTATACCTGCTGTGTGGGGTATGATTGTGTACCAACTAGATACATCTAGTGTCACTAACAAATCTGAGGAATTTATATTGTTCAATTGAGTTATTTGTGTGATGAAATCAGTCGAATCCTGGATGTAGGACCTCATGGACTTAACCATCGGTTGAAGAAAAAGGTCCACAAATTGTGCTAGAGGCTGCAACAATGAGCCTCTAGTGGAGACAATGGGTCTCCCTGGTGGTGACTCAGCATTCTTATGCATTTTAGGCAACGTGTATAGAATAGGTGTCACTGGATGGTCTCGTTGTAAAAAGTTGAAATCATGTATGGAAATAAGTTCACATTCCTTCCACTCATTGAGTTTAGTATCAATTTTCTTCTTGAGTTGATGTGTGGGGTCATTCTGAAGAGGTAAATAAGTCTTTACATCAGACAGTTGGCTGATGATTTCATCCTTGTAATTGTTCAAGTCCATAATCACAATTGCTCCCCCTTATCCACTGGACGGATCACAATGGATGAATCATCTTGGAGGGTTTTTAATGCTGTTCTCTCTTTTCTCGTAAGGTTGTCTTGATGTCTCCTTGATGGTTTTGTCAATATCTGATGAGTTAGGTAATTCGTTACCGTACTGATTGTATGATTAGTAGACCCGGGATCAAATGTTCCTTTAGTTCTAAAGTTTATAGGAGAATCAGATTCAGTTTGGAAGAATTCTTTTAGCTGTAAGTTTCTTCCATATTTTGGATATCGACATAAGTGTCAAAACCATTAGAGCTGACAATTGGAATAAATGAAAGACCTTTATTTAGCAAGCTTTCTTCAGCCTTGGTTTAATGACAAGAACTAATGTTGAACACAATGTTTTCTATCTTATTCTCTGATATGGGGGACGGCAGGCAGTGCCCCCCCTCCACGTGTGTCACCTAGGCCTTGGCCTAAAAAATGGGAAATAGTGGGATGTGTGGTCAATGGTGGAAGGGATGCAAGAGGAGTATTGCTCCTGCCTAAAGAATCCCAGTGTCCCCTATTCCCCCTGGATCGAGTCATGATGCCATGGGATTGAGTCTCATTGCCTCCAATGGGAACTTCAGGGTCTGAACTATCGCCCGAGCTTGTATCAACGGTGTTGATGACTTTCTTAGTAAATCTTCTGTCTCATCTTGGACAAAACGTTTTATTCTCATCCGGAGTCATCATCCATCTATAGATGCTTTTATAGGTATAGTCCTGCGTTACAGTTGACAATTTACGATTCTTAAAGGCAATCAGTTCTTGTTTGTAGTTTTTAATCTGTGATGCTAATTTGGTCAACCAATCTGTGCCAGTATCCGAGCCCAAGGTTCGTAATTTATCATGTTCAAAAATCTGTATCTCTACTTTCACTTCTGATGAGGCGTCCCATTTCCCTGATAACGAGAAGCAAAAGATCAAAAGAGCACTTGTTAAGTATCTTGCACCAACTGATGCAGAATTCCATGCTTGATTGGCCAATGGTAGGTACATTTCTCACTCTGAAACCCCTGAGTATCATCCTTTTCTTGTGTTAATCAGATAAATAAGTCCCATGTAGGTTCAGGTCAATTTCACCTTGTTTTAACTTTGCCAGTGTGTTATATAATGTTTGGTAAGATTTCTCTACTTGTTGTTCTTCAACAGACCCAAATAGTATATTATCAGCATCTTCATCTGTGAATGTAAAAATATCTTCATATTTCTCTTCAGTGTTGATGCCACTTTGGATGCTGTGTGTCTCCAAATTAGTTTGTTCATTATCAGTCATAGTAAAGCCTGATAGATACGCTGTACAAGGATAGGAGAAGGTCTGTACTCAGGATAAGCGTTTATGTGGGTGCACTGCACAATTTTTTTTAAATATAGAACTGGTAGGGTGTATGCACTCTCACCATCAGCCAACAACTGCCAGGGTGCTATAATGAGGCATATAGAACTTAAGAAATAAGCACTCACTGGTCTTCTGCCATCAGTGACAAAAATTCTTTATTTGATAGTGACGTTTCGGGACCAAATGTTATCCCTTCCTCTGACAAACAACTAGTGAACAAACAAAACTTTTAAAGACCTGTGTGTCCCTCCCCTCAGATAGGCAGCCAATCAAGGCTGTCCATGTGTACAAGTAATATAATAGAACATTAACAACACCTGTTCAATGAAAATAAAAATGTGCACAAGTGTGAAAATTGTGAAATAGTCTATAGTCCTATAGTCTGATCAATCCAATGTCTAGGTGGGCTATTGTGAAAATGAAGAACAAAGCTCAAAAGTTACAAAAACCAATAATATATAATGTAACAAGCCAGGCGTCATCAGCAAGGCGTGGTGAGCCGTGTTTAATTCCAAAGGTGGATTGGCTACCAGACAAAACATACAGACCACAACACTGCCAATGATTGGTTAATGCGATTGATATTGCACCAATCAGTACTCTTAGTTGTCTACACACCCCACAGAAACCATGGCAACTTGCAACAAAGCGTGATCCAAGAAGCGGATCTAGTATGTGTATTTTGTAGGTGATACTACTTCATCTTAGAGACTATAGTGCAGATGCTCTCTAAGCTTTATATATGCAAACCGCATTTGAAATGAAGCAAACAACCCCCTTTAGATACTCACACAGAGGCATTACCACAATCTTGGATCTGCACCTTCCTGACACTTATGTATAAAGCGACCCGACTCACCAACCAATCATGGCTCGTTATCACTGACGAGCCTCCCATTGGGCTGTTAACTGCAAAATAAATATGTAAAGCGTAGATGCTTGGTTTTGATACCAACTAATACAAAAAACAATGGCAAAAAAGAAAACTAACAAAAATATGAACCTTTATCTTCATTTGGGACTTATAGGGTCAATGTATAGGGATGATTCCTAGTGCCGTAAAACTTATAACATGTTGTTAAAAAACCAAAGTGACACTATTTTTCTCTCAGTGTCTCCAATATCTACCTTTTAAACCTATAGAGGATATTGGTGTGAGACCTATCTTACAACCCTGCAACAATAAAGGCACAAAGTATCAACCATACTATAAACTGTCAAGTGAGTAACAATATCATAATTACATAATATATTGATAAAAGTTATAATAATAATTCAATGAAGAAATGTGATCCATGAAATCTAACTACCATAAATATCAAAATATATACCCATTGAATGCTTTGTATCTTCCCTTGAAAAAAGAAAAAAGAAAACAAACTTGATAATGGCACATAATCGACCAAAACTGCTAATATGAATCAAATATTACTGGGATCCACCTAATGCATTGCATGCCTGCCTCAACTAAGATAATGGACTGACCAGACTCGGAGTGTTAGCGTATAGAAAAACAACAAAAAGCAAGTTACAAACAAGTTAAAAACATGCGTATTCCAGACTAAAAACTAAAATAAAAATAACCACAGTACAACTAAGCATGACTGAAGAACATATAACCTTAAGCTAACGCCAAGTGTTATTCCAAATCTGTGGCTAATTAGTTAAAATACTGCATCAGGGAAATGAAGGATAGAATATAAACAATATTCACAATATTCTATTTTTAACGTCCATTCTTTCAAGAATCTCCACTGAAGTAAACTCAACAATAGTTGACGAATCTCCAAAAACTGTATTCATTAACGGAATTCATGGACTCTCAACAAATGAGAAAATTACTATAACTTTTATCAATATATTATGTAATTATGATATTGTTACTCACTTGGCAGTTTATAGTATGGTTGATACTTTGTACCTTTATTGTTGCAGGGTTGTAAGATAGGTCTCAAACCAATATCCTCTATGGGCTTAAAAGGTAGATATTGGAGACACTGAGAGAAAAATAGTGTCACTTTGTTTTTTTAACAACATGTTATAAGTTTTACGGTATTAGGGATCATCCCTATACATTGACCCTATAAGTCACAAATTAAGATAAAGGTTCATATTTTTGTTAGTTTTCTTTTTTGCCATTAAGTATTTTGTATTAGTGATGTCGCGAACAGTTCTGCCGCAAATAGTTCGCAGCGAACATAGCATGTTCGCGTTCGCAGCGGACGGCGAACATATGCGATGTTCGATCCGCCCCCTATTTGTCATCATTGAGTTAACTTTGACCCTGTAGCTCACAGTCACAAGACACATTCCAGCCAATCAGCAGCAGACACTCCCTCCCAGACCCTCCCACCTCCTGGACAGCATCCATTTTAGATTCATTCGGAGCCTGCATTCTTAGTGAGAGGAGGGACAGTGTAGCTGCTGCTGATTTAATAGGGAAATCGATAGCTAGGCTAGTGAATTCAGTGTCCACTACAGTCCTGAAGGACTCATCTGATCTCTGCTGTAAGGACAGCACCACAAAAAGCCCTTTTTAGGGCTAGAACATCAGTCTGCTTTTTTTTTTTTTTCCCTGTGTAATCTAATTGCAGCCTGCCTGCCAGCTCAGGCTCACAGCGTATACTTTGCCCACTTGCCCAGTGCCACCACTCATATCTGGTGTAACAGTAGTGTAAATTAAAAAAAAAAAAAACAACTTTTTTTTAATTTGAAATAATAGCAGTCATTTTCCTTCACACGTGTGCATTTGAGGTCCTGCCAGGGCACAGTGTGACACCAGTGCAAGTCATATCTGCTAAAACAGTAGTGTACATTTAAAAAAAAAAAACAAAAAACCCTTTTTTTAATTTGAAACAATAGCAGTCAGTTTCCTTCACACGTGTGCGTTCCAGGGCCTGCCAGGGCACAGTGTCACACCAGTGCAAGTCATATCTACTAAAACAGTAGTGTACATACATTTAAAAAAAAAAAAAAAAAACACCTTTTTTTACTGTGAAATAATAGCAGTCAGTTTCCCTCACACGTGTGCGTTCCAGGTCCTGCCAGGGCACAGTGTCATACCAGTGCAAGTCATATCTGCTAAAACAGTAGTGTACATTAAAAAAAACAAAAAAACCCTTACACTACCTGAACGATACAACATCATACCTGATGTTTTAAAGCACGTTATTCCAAACAATTTAGGAATGTTAGGTGATTTATGCCCTTTATGGATTAAAACCAGACTCTGCATCAACTATGTAATTTTCCATGGGAGTTTGCCATGGCTCCCCCTCCGGCATACCACAGTCCAGGTGTTAGTCCCCTTGAAACAACTTTTCCATCACTTTTGTGGCCAGAAAGAGTCCCTGTGGGTTTTAAAATTCGCCTGCCTATTGAAGTCTATGGCGGTTCGCCCGGTTCTCCTGTTCGCAAACTTTTGCGGAAGTTCGCGTTCGCCGTTCGCAAACGCAAAATTTTAGGTTCGCAACATCACTATTTTGTATTAGTTGGTATCAAAACCAAGCATCTACGCTTTACATATTTATTTTGCAGTTAACAGCCCAATGGGAGGCTCGTCAGTGATACCGAGCCATGATTGGTTGGTGAGTCGGGTCGCTTTATACATAAGTGTCAGGAAGGTGCAGATCCAAGATTGTGGTAACGCCTCTGTGTGAGTATCTAAAGGGGGTTGTTTGCTTCATTTCGAATGCGGTTTGCATATGTAAAGCTAAGAGAGCATCTGCACTAAAGTCTCTTAGATGAAGTAGTATCACCTACAAAATACACATACTAGATCCGCTTCTTGGATCACACTTTGTTGCAAGTTGCCATGGTTTCTGTGAGGTGTGTAGACAACTAAGAGTACTGATTGGTGCAATATCGATCGCATTAACCAATCATTTGCAGTGTTGTGGTCTGTATGTTTTGTCTGGTAGCCAATCCACCTTTGGAATTAAACATGGCTCACCACGCCTTGCTGATGACGCCTGGCTTGTGTTACATTATATATTATCATTTTTTGTAACTTTTGAGCTTGGTTCTTCATTTTCACGATCGCCCACCTAGACATTGGATTGATCAGACTATAGGAGGCGAGCATTATATATATTATTTCACAATTTTCACACTTGTGCACATTTTTATTTTCATTGAACAGGTGTTGTTAATGTTCTATTATATTACTTGTACACATGGACAGCCTTGATTGGCTGCCTATCTGAGGGGAGGGACACACAGGCCTTTAAAAGTTTTGTTTGTTCACTAGTTGTTTGTCAGAGGAAGGGATAACATTTGTTCCCGAAACGTCACTATCAAATAAAGAATTGTTGTCACTGATGGCAGAAGACCAGTGAGTGCTTATTTCTTAGAGGGACAGTCTAGTATAAATTAAACTTTCATTATTTAGATATGACTTGTAATTTTAATCAACTTTCCAATTTACTTTTATCATCAAATTTGCTTTTTTCTCTTGGTATTCTTAGTTTAAACTAAACATAGGTAGGCTCATATGCTAATTTCTAAGCCTTTGAGGGCTACCTCTTATCACATGCTTTTAAAATCTCTTTTCAACACAAAGAGACAGAAAGTACACGTGGGCCATATAGATAACACTGTGTTCAGGCACAGAAAGTTATTTAAGATCTAGCACAAAACAATGCTAAATTTAAGACAATAGATAATAAACAGTCACAGTCATGTGATCAGGGGGCTGGAAGAAGGTTCTTAGATACAAGGTAATCACAGATATAAAAAGTATATTAATATAACAGTGTTGGTTATGCAAAACCGGGGAATGGGTAATAAAGGGATTATCTATCTTTTAAAACAATAACAATTCTATGGTACTGTCCCTTTAAATATATATATATATATATATATATATATATATATATATATATATATATATATATCCTATATTATAAAAGACAAGTGTTTGTCTGAAGCCGTCATGCGCAGTACAGACAAACACTTGGCTTTAGACAGCTGATCGCGCACGCGCACCCACCCGACCTCGCACACGCACCCCTGCAGGTGAAAACAGCAGCGCGAGGACCGGGCAAGTGAAAGAGCACAGCTGATCGCACGCGCAGGGGTGAAAACGAGAGAGAGAGAGAGAGAGAGAGAGAGATCATTCATATGTTGATGTAATTAATTGGATAGAGCATGCAATTACAATCAAATATATAATTTTATGCTATCATCCGGAATATTTAATTATCCTTCTTTCTTACTGAGAAGATAAAAATCTCAAAGCATATGAGATGTATTTTTAGATAATATGCACATATGTAAAAATGTGTTGGTGTTGTCTAAATGTAGCCAACAGCTGTCTTGCACTACCCAGGGGCAGAATACAAAATGGCCCGGACACTAATATTACATTTAAATGAAGATATCAAGAATAGAAGGAATATATTAAAATACTCCTAAATTGAAATTAGGATTACAATGGAATCCCACCTCTGATTATTGAAGCTTATTTTATTGAAAATGAAATTTGAGTATCCATATTAATATAGATCAATGTGAAGGCATTAGGTGATGGTATGTCAAAGTTTGTTTCACAAAGGTAAAGTATAATGAGACATACCAGACTCCTGGCTGGAGGTTCCAGCACCAACATCCAGATCTGCAAAGGATTGGATATCATTAATACAAATCAGGCCATAGACACAAACAATCAGATATGATTATTAAATTTGACAAAGTAAAATAATGTTTGGATTCACGTGATTTCATTTTCTAAATTTTTAAATTTAAAAAAAGAGATCATGGATTCTTATTTACAATTTTTATGTTGTTGACTGTCCCTTTAAGTCATTTTATGTCTTCTTGCATTATCATCAATTGTTAGACATTCATTGTTCCATTTTAATTTTGCTATTGCTAGTACAACTTTTCGAATGTAGAAGATTATAAATAAGGATCATATTTTATTCACATATATACTAATTAACGTATACATTTGACCAAAATGTCTGGGGGTGGATCCTGCTTTCCATCCCTCCGACGGGATTTTACCCACTCCTTCATGAGGCGGATATTAGTGCGAATCCGCACCCTCATATCCTCAAATCTCTGGATGATTTGATCCGTGGTCCTCTGGATGCGACACACCGCATTAACATCTTGGGTGATAGACACCCAGAGGGCCTTCTTAATATTAGGCATCGTCAACCTCTTCTCTTTCTCAAACAGCTGCGGATAAAACTCCCCTACCTCGGTGACCAGTGCAATACTCTCCACCCGTGTGAACCTGGAAGATGTCATGCCTGCTGGTTTTTGGATTATTAAATATATATATATACAGTATATATATATATATAACCACAATCTACTTGCAGGAATTAGAGAACTGACAAAAATGGCAACGTGTAATGGACTTTTATATGGTGAAGTAAACATGAGATGCAACATGGGACATGGTATCTGTACATCGGATTGGATAAAATACTGTAATTTTGTTATCATGTCTGTGAGGCCATACTTACTCAAGTTATGTTTGTGTGGTGAATTCTGATTGGCCGTTACTTAATGTTTCATGGATTCATATTTTTAAAACTTCCATACACATACCTCCTGGGGGTGCTGTTACTACATTTGCCATGTAGACTTATTTTAAATTTCTGAGAATGTTATGCATATATGTGTGACGCATATTTCATATCCGTGATTCATTAAATATTAATATATTAAGTTTACATTTGATCTCGATTTCATGTTTACTCACAATAGTAAATATAATCCAGTCACATTAGTAAATGTTTTATACATTTCTATTTTTAATATTGATCATGTTATTTAATAAAATAAATATATTTGATAAACATTTTTTTATGTATTCATTGTTTATTAAACAAATATCGTGACTCCTTGTGAAGTATTGACATTGGTCTCTTAAATGTATTTACAATCACAACAATGCACATTGCTTGGGTGTTAGTGCTTGCAGTTCGAATAGAAATCTCTATGCGAATCTCGTGTTTCAAGATACGTTTACCACGCTATTTTTTTAAAATGTAGAAATGTGTAATTTTGAATTTTAATTTACGTAACTTGGATTAAACTGTTGTATATTTTTAATTTTTAAAATTAATTATTCTGTTTATTATTCAAATATTTGTTGGAGCTTGGATTGTTCTGAACTGCTCACATATTTTATTTTGCCACTGTGTATTTATTCTTAAAGGGACATTTCCAAATAATTCTTCCGTTCATGATCCATATAGATAAAAAAATTAAAACAACATTCAAATTTAACTCTATCTTCATTATTTAGATATCCTTTCATTCAGAAAAAGCATTGCACATGGTTCAGCCAATCACACAAGGCTCTGTACACATCAATCAGCATCTACTGAGCATATTTAGATACTTTTAAAAATCTAATTATCTTAAAAGAATGTAGATAAATAGATAATAAAATTAATTCATAATGTTGTTTCAAATTTGATTTACAATGAGTCATGAAAGACCCGTTTTTGGGTTAATGTCCCTCAAAAGATCAGATATGCAATATGTAAAGACATCTTGCTAAACATTGAAAATATGCATTGTTACCCACCCACAAATAAGTAGCTATTTCACAGTAATGCTTTTGTGCGCATAAGCCTATGCATATCGTTTGTGCTATATTAGGAGAACATGCAAATTAAACATATGTGATTAAAGTCCCTTTTTAATTTTGATTCTAATCTGCTCTGTCTTAATTTTTTAAAATGTCGGGTTTGCATTTTCCTTTAAAATAAAATAGACATCACAAGCTCGAAAATCAAACGAGTTTAAATTTAAAAATATTCAGTCATGTGTAAAATCCAAAATATAGTTATATATGAGTGTCATTTAGATACCTATGGCCTAGATTTGGAGTTCGGCGGTAAAAGGGCTGTTAACGCTCCGCGGGCTTTTTTCTGGCCGCACCATAAAATTAACTCTGGTATCGAGAGTTCAAACAAATGCTGCGTTAGGCTCCAAAAAAGGAGCGTAGAGCATTTTTACCGCAAATACAACTCTC
This sequence comes from Bombina bombina, assembly GCF_027579735.1. Taxonomy (NCBI): domain Eukaryota; kingdom Metazoa; phylum Chordata; class Amphibia; order Anura; family Bombinatoridae; genus Bombina; species Bombina bombina. Next base: position 27,005,642 of record NC_069501.1, read on the forward strand.
GATACCAGAGTTGCTTATGGACGCGGCCGGCCTCAAAAACGTGCTCGTGCACGATTCCCCCATAGGAAACAATGGGGCTGTTTGAGCTGAAAAAAAACCTAACACCTGCAAAAAAGCAGCGTTCAGCTCCTAACGCAGCCCCATTGTTTCCTATGGGGAAACACTTCCTACGTCTGCACCTAACACTCTAACATGTACCCCGAGTCTAAACACCCCTAGCCTTACACTTATTAACCCCTAATCTGCCGCCCCCGCTATCGCTGACCCCTGCATATTTTTTTAAACCCCTAATCTGCCGCTCCGTAAACCGCCGCCACCTACGTTATCCCTATGTACCCCTAATCTGCTACCCCTAACACCGCCGACCCCTATATTATATTTATTAACCCCTAACCTGCCCCCCACAACGTCGCCGACACCTGCCTACACTTATTAACCCCTAATCTGCCTAGCGGACCTGAGCGCTACTATAATAAAGTTATTAACCCCTAATCCGCCTCACTAACCCTATCATAAATAGTATTAACCCCTAATCTGCCCTCCCTAACATCGCCGACACCTAACTTCAATTATTAACCCCTAATCTTCCGATCGGAGCTCACCGCTATTCTAATAAATGGATTAACCCCTAAAGCTAAGTCTAGCCCTAACACTAACACCCCCCTAAGTTAAATATAATTTACATCTAACGAAATAAATTAACTCTTATTAAATAACTTATTTCTATTTAAAGCTAAATACTTACCTGTAAAATAAATCCTAATATAGCTACAATATAAATTATAATTATATTATAGCTATTTTAGGATTAATATTTATTTTACAGGTAACTTTGTATTTATTTTAGAAATAAAAAGTGGAACCTCAGCGCCTAATGGTAACCTCTAAGCCTAGGAAGGGGGACTCCTAGCAAGTGCCCGATAAGGGGATAGAAAAAGTAAAGAGAAATCCCAGGCGCCTACCCTAAGGAGGCTAGGTTGAAGTAAAATTGGATGGAGAGATAGATTGGCCAAAAATGTATTTTAATAATGGATTAAATTATTAAAAACAACGAATTATAACATATTTAAACACATTAAATACAAAAACTTCATGGATCCATGATATATTGCATAAATAGCATAAAAAACTAAAAATCAAGAATAGATAGTCGATAAAAAATCGATAAAAAAATCGATAAAAACTAAGGTGATCCTTAGGTGATTATGTGCGGTACTGCTTCAAGATGTTCCACACATAAAACCTAAAATACAACAACAACAATTGCAGACAATCCTAATGAACAATTGCAGACAATCTTAATAAAATACTTTACAGACAATATTACAGACAATTTTAGTAGACAATTTTAGTAAAACAATATGAAGTGAAGCGGTGTAGTAAAACAATAAAAAACTTGTAGTGGAAAATCCAAAAAATCCAAAAAATGTGAATAGCAACTTTCCAATGGGGAGAAAATAAATAAATCAATAAAAAGAAGTCTCTAGTCCTGTAAAAAATATATATATATATTCCAGTGTCTGACGATCTCAAAAATATTAGTGAAAAAAATGACGAAACCTGTGCAAATGCTGAGAAACTTGAATGTGGGAAATTTCACAAAGAAAATAGTAGTAAATAGTGTTGCAGCGGTTCAAAAATCCAGCAGAAAAAAAGAAGAAAAGAAAAATAGTCCGTGAGAAAAAATAAGTGAAAAGAGAGTGTAGTTAAAAATAATCCTGTGATAGTGCTCCTAATACTCTTCAAACATGTGTGACTTCAAAATCGGTCTTCAGTTAAAATATAAAAATATAAAAATATAAAAATATAAAAATATAAAAAATGCAAAAAATACACGAACAATAACCTGTGGAAAAAAACAGAAACAAAATATAGTGTAGATGGTTCTAAAATTGTAGCAAATAATAGAATGAGGCTTACCAGTGCTGGTCAACGCGTTTCGGCCTATATCAGGCCTTTATCAAGACTGGTTTCAGGTAGCAAATGGTAGCCTTATATAGGGTGTTTGACCGGATGTGGTTTAGTACCTACTTCCGGTTTGGCGAAATTAATTATTTAGACAAAACAGTTTAAATCTATGTCTCATTATGTATAGTTGGGTGGGGTATTTCCCCAACTTTATGCTTATACTTAGATGTTTTCTATTTCCAATTTTGTCCTATATTGGAAATAGAAAACATCTAAGTATAAGCATAAAGTTGGGGAAATACCCCACCCAACTATACATAATGAGACATAGATTTAAACTGTTTTGTCTAAATAATTAATTTCGCCAAACCGGAAGTAGGTACTAAACCACATCCGGTCAAACACCCTATATAAGGCTACCATTTGCTACCTGAAACCAGTCTTGATAAAGGCCTGATATAGGCCGAAACGCGTTGACCAGCACTGGTAAGCCTCATTCTATTATTTGCTACAATTTTAGAACCATCTACACTATATTTTGTTTCTGTTTTTTTCCACAGGTTATTGTTCGTGTATTTTTTGCATTTTTTATATTTTAACTGAAGACCGATTTTGAAGTCACACATGTTTGAAGAGTATTAGGAGCACTATCACAGGATTATTTTTAACTACACTCTCTTTTCACTTATTTTTTCTCACGGACTATTTTTCTTTTCTTCTTTTTTTCTGCTGGATTTTTGAACCGCTGCAACACTATTTACTACTATTTTCTTTGTGAAATTTCCCACATTCAAGTTTCTCAGCATTTGCACAGGTTTCGTCATTTTTTTCACTAATATTTTTGAGATCGTCAGACACTGGAATATATATATATATTTTTTACAGGACTAGAGACTTCTTTTTATTGATTTATTTATTTTCTCCCCATTGGAAAGTTGCTATTAACATTTTTTGGATTTTTTGGATTTTCCACTACAAGTTATTTATTGTTTTACTACACCGCTTCACTTCATATTGTTTTACTAAAATTGTCTACTAAAATTGTCTGTAATATTGTCTGTAAAGTATTTTATTAAGATTGTCTGCAATTGTTCATTAGGATTGTCTGCAATTGTTGTTGTTGTATTTTAGGTTTTATGTGTGGAACATCTTGAAGCAGTACCGCACATAATCACCTAAGGATCACCTTAGTTTTTATCGATTTTTTTATCGATTTTTTATCGACTATCTATTCTTGATTTTTAGTTTTTTATGCTATTTATGCAATATATCATGGATCCATGAAGTTTTTGTATTTAATGTGTTTAAATATGTTATAATTCGTTGTTTTTAATAATTTAATCCATTATTAAAATACATTTTTGGCCAATCTATCTCTCCATCCAATTTTACTTCAACCTAGCCTCCTTAGGGTAGGCGCCTGGGATTTCTCTTTACTTTTTGTATTTATTTTAACCAGGTACAATAGCTATTAAATAGTTAAGAACTATTTAATAGTTACCTAGTTAAAATAATAACAAATTTACCTGTAAAATAAATCCTAACCTAAGTTATAATTAAACCTAACACTACCCTATCAATAAAATAATTAAATAAACTACCTACAATTACCTACAATTAACCTAACACTACACTATCAATAAATTAATTAAACACAATTCCTACAAATAAATACAATTAAATAAACTAGCTAAAGTACAAAAAATAAAAAAGAACTAAGTTACAGAAAATAAAAAAATATTTACAAACATAAGAAAAATATTACAACAATTTTAAACTAATTACACCTACTCTAAGCCCCCTAATAAAATAACAAAGCCCCCCAAAATTAAAAATTCCCTACCCTATTCTAAATTAAAAAAGTTACAAGCTCTTTTACCTTACCAGCCCTGAACAGGGCCCTTTGCGGGGCATGCCCCAAGAATTTCAGCTCTTTTGCCTGTAAAAAAAAACATACAATACCCCCCCCCCCAACATTACAACCCACCACCCACATACCCCTAATCTAACCCAAACCCCCCTTAAATAAACCTAACACTAAGCCCCTGAAGATCTTCCTACCTTGTCTTCACCATCCAGGTATCACCGATCCGTCCTGGCTCCAAGATCTTCATCCAACCCAAGCGGGGGTTGGCGATCCATAATCCGGTCCAGAAGAGGCTCCAAAGTCTTCCTCCTATCCGGCAAGAAGAGGAACAGCCAATAGAATGCGAGCTCAATCTGATTGGCTGATTGGATCAGCCAATCGGATTGAACTTGATTCTGATTGGCTGATTCCATCAGCCAATCAGAAAATTCCTACCTTAATTCCGATTGGCTGATAGAATCCTATCAGCCAATCGGAATTCGAGGGACGCCATCTTGGATGACGTCCCTTAAAGGAACAGTCATTCGTCGTTCAGTCGTCGGTCCGGATGGATGTTCCGCGCTGGATGTCTTCAGGATCCTGCCGCTTCGCTCCGGATGGAAGAAGATCGAAGATGCCGCTTGGAGAAGATGTTTGCCGGTCCGGATGTCCTCTTCTTGCCGGATAGGAGGAAGACTTTGGAGCCTCTTCTGGACCGGATTATGGATCGCCAACCCCCGCTTGGGTTGGATGAAGATCTTGGAGCCAGGACGGATCGGTGATACCTGGATGGTGAAGACAAGGTAGGAAGATCTTCAGGGGCTTAGTGTTAGGTTTATTTAAGGGGGGTTTGGGTTAGATTAGGGGTATGTGGGTGGTGGGTTGTAATGTTGGGGGGGGGTATTGTATGTTTTTTTTTACAGGCAAAAGAGCTGAAATTCTTGGGGCATGCCCCGCAAAGGGCCCTGTTCAGGGCTGGTAAGGTAAAAGAGCTTGTAACTTTTTTAATTTAGAATAGGGTAGGGAATTTTTTATTTTGGGGGGCTTTGTTATTTTATTAGGGGGCTTGGAGTAGGTGTAATTAGTTTAAAATTGTTGTAATATTTTTCTTATGTTTGTAAATATTTTTTTATTTTCTGTAACTTAGTTCTTTTTTATTTTTTGTACTTTAGCTAGTTTATTTAATTGTATTTATTTGTAGGAATTGTGTTTAATTAATTTATTGATAGTGTAGTGTTAGGTTAATTGTAGGTAATTGTAGGTAGTTTATTTAATTATTTTATTGATAGGGTAGTGTTAGGTTTAATTATAACTTAGGTTAGGATTTATTTTACAGGTAAATTTGTTATTATTTTAACTAGGTAACTATTAAATAGTTCTTAACTATTTAATAGCTATTGTACCTGGTTAAAATAAATACAAAGTTACCTGTAAAATAAATATTAATCCTAAAATAGCTATAATATAATTATAATTTATATTGTAGCTATATTAGGATTTATTTTACAGGTGATTTTGTTATTATTTTAACTAGGTAACTATTAAATAGTTCTTAACTATTTAATAGCTATTGTACCTGGTTAAAATAATTACAAAGTTGCCTGTAAAATAAATATTAATCCTAAAATAGCTATAATATAATTATAATTTATATTGTAGCTATATTAGGATTTATTTTACAGGTAAGTATTTAGCTTTAAATAGAAATAAGTTATTTAATAAGAGTTAATTTATTTCGTTAGATAAATATTATATTTAACTTAGGGGGGTGTTAGTGTTAGGGTTAGACTTAGATTTAGGGGTTAATCCATTTATTAGAATAGCGGTGAGCTCCGATCGGAAGATTAGGGGTTAATAATTGAAGTTAGGTGTCGGCGATGTTAGGGAGGGCAGATTAGGGGTTAATACTATTTATGATAGGGTTAGTGAGGCGGATTAGGGGTTAATACATTTATTATAGTAGCGCTCAGGTCCGCTCGGCAGATTAGGGGTTAATAAGTGTAGGCAGGTGTCGGCGACGTTGAGGGGGGCAGATTAGGGGTTAATAAATATAATATAGGGGTCGGCGATGTTAGGGGCAGCAGATTAGGGGTACATAGGGATAACGTAGGTGGCGGCGATTTGCGGTCGGAAGATTAGGGGTTAATTATTTTAAGTAGCTGGCGGCGACGTTGTGGGGGGCAAGTTAGGGTTTAATAAATGTAATACAGGGGTCGGCGGGGTTAGGGGCAGCAGATTAGGGGTACATAAATATAACGTAGGTGGCGGTCGGCAGATTAGGGGTTAAAAATTTTAATCGAGTGGCGGCGGTGTGGGGGGACCTCGGTTTAGGGGTACATAGGTAGTTTATGGGTGTTAGTGTACTTTAGGGTACAGTAGTTAAGAGCTTTATAAACCGGCGTTAGCCAGAAAGCTCTTAACTCCTGCTATTTTCAGGCGGCTGGAATCTTGTCGTTAGAGCTCTAACGCTCACTTCAGAAACGACTCTAAATACTGGCGTTAGAAAGATCCCATTGAAAATATAGGCTACGCAAATGGCGTAGGGGGATCTGCGGTATGGAAAAGTCGCGGCTGTAAAGTGAGCGTTAGACCCTTTAATCACTGACTCCAAATACCAGCGGGCGGCCAAAACCAGCGTTAGGAGCCTCTAACGCTGGTTTTGACGGCTACCGCCGAACTCCAAATCTAGGCCTATGTAAGGGACATTAAATAAAATATATTTACTTTAATACACTACAAATGTTTCATATAGTGTTATAACATTTGACATGTGTGCAAAACTTTTTTTTTTAAAAGGACAAATTATCTCCTTCTCTTGATGTAGCTTTTAAATGATTCAGTGCAGACACTTAAAGGGACAGTATACTATAATATTTTGTTCACTTATGCCTAGATTACGAGTTTTGCGTTAGCCTTAAAAAGCAGCGTTGAGAGGTCCCAACGCTGCTTTTTAATGCCCGCTGGTATTACAAGTCTGGCAGGTACAGGTGTACCACTCACTTTTATCCGCGACTCGAGCATACCGCAAATCCAGTTACGTAAATTGCGTATCCTATCTTTTCAATGGGACTTGCATAACGCTGGTATTACGAGTCTTGGAAAAAGTAAGAAAAAGTAAGAGTACAGCCTCAGTAGTTAAGAGTTTTATGGGCTAACACCGTAACATAAAACTCTTAACTAAAGTGCTAAAAAGTACACTAACACCCATAAACTACCTATTAACCCCTAAACCGAGCCCCCCCCCCCACATCGCAAACACTATATTAAACATTTTAACCCCTAATCGGCCTAACTGCACATTGCCGCCACTTCAATAAATGTATTAACCCCTAAACCGCCACACTCCCGCCTCGCAAACACTACTTAAATATTATTAACCCCTAATCTGCCATCCCTAACATCGCTGACACCTACCTACATTTATTAACCCCTAATCTGCCGACCCCAATGTCGCTGCCACTATAATAAATAAATAAAGTCTAACCCTAACCCTAACACCCCCCTAATTTAAATATTATTTAAATAAATCGAAATAAAATTACTACAATTAAATAAATTATTCCTATTTAAAACTAAATACTTACCTATAAAAAACCCTAAAATAGCTACAATATAACTAATAGTTACATTTGTATCTAGCTTAGGGTTTATTTTTATTTTACTGGCAAGTTTGTATTTATTTTAACTAGGTAGAATAGTTATTAAATAGTTATTAACTATTTAATAGCTACCTATTTTAAATAAAGACAAATTTACCTGTAAAATAAAACCTAAGTTACAATTACACCTAACAGGGGTTCATAAGTATAATGTAAATGGCGGCGGTGTCCGGAGCTGCAGATTAGGGGTTAATAATATAATGTAGGTTGTGGTGATGTCAGGGACGGCAGATTAGAGGTTAATAAGTGTAAGATTAGGGGTGTTTAGACTCGGGGTTCATGTTAGGATGTTAGGTGTAGACATAAAAAGTATTTCCCCATAGGAATCAATGGGGTTGCGTTAGGAGCTGAACGCTGCTTTTTTGCAGGTGTTAGACTTTTTTTCAGCCGAATCAGCCCCATTGATTCTATGGGGAAATCATGCACGAGCACGTTTTGCCAGCTTACCGCTACCGTAAGCAGCGCTGGTATTGAGGTGAGATGTGGAGCAAAATTCTGCTCTACGCTCACTTTTTTGCGGCTAACGCCGGGTTTCTAAAAACCCGTAATACCAGCGTTACTGTAGGTGAGCGGTAAGGAAAAACTGTGCGTTAGCACCGCACACCATTACCGACAAAAACTCGTAATCTAGGCGTTAATGTTTTTAAAATTCATTATTATTTTATAAGCAGCAGAGTATATAATGTCTGAAATTAAATTTCTCATGTTGGTCTTTAAATTTGTATTTTTAATTCTAAACGCTGAAAATGTGTATTATCTTGTATATATACTCTGATCTCCTAACTTTAACACATTTCTGAACATCTACATACTTCTTATATCTCCAAAACAATCAACAATAAACATTATGAATTTGTATCACCTTATGTATTGTATCCCCCACTGTGAGTAAAATGTCTATTAATGGCTGTATTTATACATATTTGCCTTAAAGGGACACTGAACAAAAATCTTTATTTCGTTATTCAGATAGAGCATTCAGTTTTAAGCAACTTTCTAATTTACTCCTATTATCAAATTATCTTCATTCTCTTGTTATCTTTATTTGAAACGCAAGAATGTAAGTTTAGATGCCGGCCCAATTTTGGGGAACACACTGTTCTTGCTGATTGGTGGATATATTTACCCACCAATAAAAAAGTGCTTTCCATGGTTCTGAACCCCAAAAAATAGCTTAGATGCATTATTTTTAAAATAAAGAAAGAAAGAGAACAAATGAAAATTGTTATTAGGAATAAATGAGAAAGTTGCTTAAATTTGCATGCTCTATCTGAATCACGAATGAAACAATTGGGGTTCAGTGTCCCTTTAAAGGAACATGACACATTTGTATTAAATTATTTTTCAATGACTTTAAAAGAGTATGCAATGTTTTAAAAGTTGCTAATGTACTGATCTGATATAACTAGCTTCACTCTCTTTATATTCTTTTTTATAAGCATATCTACATATGCTCATTAGCTGATGATTGCTGGATGCACATAGATGCCTTATGTGATTGCCTCGACCATTTGCACTGATATTTAAAAAAAAAAAAGTGCCCTGGCACTCTCAGCAAACACGCTATTTGCAAAAATGCTCCCGTACTGCTGAGCGTGTCTGAAGGAAAACTAACTCTGAACCTGACTTCATACACTATAAGTTTATGCTTCATTCATACACTTGTGCCCTTCAGTTAGCCAAGCAAACCTACTTCTCCTCCCTTATATCTACTCTTTCCTCAAACCCTAAATGACTCTTCTCCACCTTTAACTCTCTCCTCTACCCTCCTGCTCCACCCCCCTCATCTGTCTTTAGTGCTCAAGACTTGGCAGACTACTTTTTAAACAAAACACATTCTATCCGGAGCAACATTCCAACACCAACCTGCAATACTCCATCAACAGGCCCTCTACTCCTTCTGCCACCCTCTGCATCCTCCATCCAGCCACTGAGAATGAAGTTTCCTCCTTGCTATCTTCCTCACGCCTCACTACCTGCCCATTCGACCCTATACCTTCCCATCGAATACCCTCCCTATCTTCTACCCTAACTCCTGCTCTTACACACATCTTCAACCTATGTCTTTCTACCGGCACATTCCCATCTTCTTTCAAACATGCAATAGTCACTCCCATACTCAAAAAACCCTCCCTTGACCCTAATTCTCCTGAAAGCTACCACCCGATATCACTGCTCCCACTAACATCAAAACTCCTTGAAAAACTAGTTTACAATCGCCTAACCCACTTTCTGTCTGCCAACTCCTTGCTTGAACCCCTGCAATCCGGATTCCGCCCCAAACACTCAACTGAGACTACCCTTACCAAGGTTATGAACGATCTTCTTTCTGTTAAAAATATTGGCCACTACTCCATACTCATTATACTTGACCTCTAAGCTGTCTTCGACACAATTTACCACCCCCTCCTCCTACAGACCCTTAGCTCTTTTGGCCTCTGTGGCCCTGCTCTTTCCTGGTTTCACTCTTATCTTTCTGTGTCATTTGTCTGTTGGAGTACCTCAAGTATCTGTTCTGGGTCCTCTACTCTTCTCCATTTATACTTCTTCTCTGGGTAAACTTATCAACAGTTATGGCTTCAAATATCACCTCTATGCTGATGACAGCCAGATATACCTCTCCACCCCTGTTCTCTCTATCTCTGTCCTTTCTCATGTCAGCAACTGCTTATCTGCTATTTCTTCCTGGATGGCCTCTCACCACCTAAAGATTAACATGTCCAAGACTGAGCTCCTTCTTACCCCCCCTCAAGCTCTACGCTGACCTGTGACTTCTCCATCCTTGTTGACGGCATCACCATTTCCCCAGCCGAATTAAATTCAAAATTCTCACCCTTGCATACAAAGCTCTCACCAATGCTGCTCCCCTCTACCTATCCTAACTAATACACAAGTATACTCCAGCCCGTCCACTAAGATCCAACAATGACCTGCTCCTTGCATCCGCAACTATCACCTCTTCTCATGCTAGACTGCAGGACTTCTGTCGTGCAGCACCTACCTTCTGGAACACTCTCCCTTGTGCTGTCAGGCTTTGCCCTAATCTGTCTTCCATTAAATGCTCTCTGAAGACTTTTCTGTTCAGAGAAGCCTACCACCCAACTCAATAATATTCCTTTTACCTAACAACATTTCCCTCCTCTAACTCTGCATTAACATCTTTCTCAATCTTGCAGTCCTCACCTCCTGCTTCTCAACCTCCTACCCTTCTAGATTGTAAGTTCCCACGGGAATAGGGCCCTCAATTCCTCCTGTATGTGTTTGTAAATTCTGTCCTGTCTCTTAGTCTTAGAAGTTTTACACTATTGTTTTATTTAAATGATCTGTATCCATGGACAGCGCTGCGGAATATGATGGCGCTTCATAAAAAAAGTATAATAATAATAATAATAATGAAGCAAATGAGAATTAATGTTTATTATTGCGTGCTCTAGGTGATTCAATGAAATTAATATTTTTGGGTCAGTGTCATTTTGAAATTTTATAAGATTGAATCCTTTAACACTCATTAACTTTTTTTTTTAACATTTAAAATACAAAATATATATCAGTCATGTGTTTGACAAATATATAATTTAAAAAATCAGGGGATTAATATTTTTTTAAAAGAAAAGATTATTCTAAGGATGTATTTCACATTATCTTACTTGGATAGAGATATCGAGAATATATATGTTAAATAATTTAAGAAAAAACAAATAATTTGTTTTAAAAATGAATTTGCAAAAAATAAATAAAAAAAATTGGAAATCAGTAAATCAGAAACTTTGTAAGAAAGGAAAAAAAGAATTTTTAAAATCAGACATAAATTTATAGTTTAAATTAACACATGACTAACAAGATATTCATGATATATTTGAATAATCATATTCTGTCTATGCTCTAACATGTATTGTTTTTCTATTAAAGCCAGGTTCAGACTGGAGATCTAGATCTATCCATCTATATACTGTATACAGAATTTGAAAATATTCACATTAAATTGTCTAATCTTGAGTTGACTTACATATTAACATTTAAAATTAGACAAAATAATGCATACTATCAAATATTGGAAAAAGAATCATAATTATTCTATTGTATGAGGGACATAATTGAATGTAATATTTAATGTCCCTGCAAATAATAAATGTAAACTATCAAATGTATTTCTTTGATTGATCACAATATGAGTCCTCTCTAGCACAAAGTAGGTGTACTGTCTAAAATAAACTTATTCTAAAATAGGACATGTATATATTAATTAATAGAATATTATCCATCCTATGATTCTTCAATAGCATGAATTGTGCAAACTCACCTGGATGTATGGTCTTTGAAAAACAATTTTAAACGAAATATCAGTTAATCTTCATTATGTGTCATTCATAATTTTCAAAATTGATGATTGTGAAATACCATCTAATAAAAAAAAAAGAAAGAATCATAAGCGTACTTGATCGGGTTGAATTGCGGCGATGTCTGTCCGCCTGCTCAGAGCAGGCGGACAGGGTTATGGAGCAGCGGTCTCATAACTGTTGTTTCTGGCGAGTCCGTTCAGAGCTTGATAAATGGGCCCCATTGTGTATACTTACCATCTGATGTTGTCTTTTAAAATCCGGTGGCGAAGTTATTACAGGAGTCAATGCCAGAATCATCAGATGTATAAATTACCTATGATAATAAAAATTAAAAAAATATATTTATAGATAATTATTTGTTGATCAATCCTAACTGGTTTGCACAATTCTCTACTTTCATTTGTTGATCAATCCTAACATGTTTGCACAATTCACTACTTTCATTTGTTGATCAATCCTAACATGTTTGCACAATTCGCTACTTTCATTTGTTGAACAATCCTAACATGTTTGCACAATTCGCTACTTTCATTTGTTGAACAATCCTAACATGTTTGCACAATTCACTACTTTCGTTTGTTGAACAATCCTAACATGTTTGCACAATTCACTACTTTCGTTTGTTGAACAATCCTAACATGTTTGCACAATTCGCTACTTTTTTCATACAATTCTCACATATTCGCAATGCTCCTATATAATATAATATTTACCATCTGAAGTTGCAGTTGATGATGTTGTCTCTGACATTGAGCCCCTCGTCCTGGAATGGCCCCTCATGGACTGGATTGTCCTCCTCATCTTGGAGGGCCTGCAGCATCCCAGCCCACTGAGCTATATAATGAATGACGCTGCAGGCTATAACGATCTTCGCCACCTTACTAGGGCTGTATTGGAGGGCTCCTCCTGACCTGTCAAGGCATCTTAGTCTCATTTTGAGGAGCCCAAACATACTCTCCACTACAGCCCTAGTCCGCTTGTGCGCCCTATTGTAGCGCACCTGCACCTCGTCAGTTGGGTTACGCAATGGCATAATGAGCCAAGGCCGGCTCATGTAACCCGAATCACCGATAAATAATGAACATGACAAAATGTTAATATTACAAATCTCATAAGATTAATTATATTCAAATCCGTGGCAATAAGATACTATGCATTTGTGTACATGGAAATTGCATTAACTAGACATTTTTGTTTCAGAAAAATAATGGTTAATTTGCATCTGCACATTTAAGCTAGGACATGCTACATATCTGTTTGGAGCTAAAATTAAATTAAATCGCATCCTATAGCTGCACATTTAAGCTAGGACATGCTACGTATGCGTTTTTCGCATTAAACTAGACATTTGCAGAAATAGAATTACATGGTTAAAGCACATCCTATAGCTGCACATTTAAGCTAGGACATGCTACATATCTGTTTGGAGCTAACTCTAGACATTTGCTGAAAGAGAAATACATGGTTAAAGCGCATCCTATAGCTGCACATTTAAGCTAGGTCATGCTACATATCTGTTTGGAGCTAAAACTAGACATTTGCTGAAAGAGAATTACATGGTTAAAGTGCATCCTATAGCTAAACATTACACAAACACAAGTGTTTGCGAACATTACAGTGGCAATTGTCTAACTTCTGAACCGTGCTGGGCACAAGTACTCACCAACGAGCCACCCATCAGGAAACTGTCATTCCTCAAACTGCTGCCACAGTGAGGACTGCCTCATGACACGGGCATCATGACAAGCCCCCCGCCCCGAAATTCGCACACACATTCATAATCCTCATCCGTGCGTCACAAACAAACTGCACGTTGAGACTATGAAAGTGTTTGCGATTTCTGAAGGGCTGATCATGTATTGGAGCATGCAGCGCAATGTGGGTTGCAATCTATTGCTCCCGAAACATTGGGCATTCGAGCTATTGCATAGAATTCCCTCTTCAGGCTCCTCCAATCGCCATCATTTTGAGGGAATCCTATGTAAAGCTTACAAACCCTTACCATGGCGTCCAGAACGTTGTCAAAAACCACAGAGAAGGTACCCTTAAACAGCCCATGCATGTACCCCTCTCCGGATTGAAAACTTCCAGAGACCTTGATGTGTATGCAACTTAGCATCTTGGTCATGCCAGGGATTGCCATTTGCATACGTTTATGTGGCTCCAAATGAGGTTTAAGTACATCGTAAAGGCTAATGAGCTGTTCGCGATTGAGCCTATACTTGTCATAAACCTCGAAGTCGCTCATGTTATCCAAGGTGGGCCTCACCCTTTCAACACGAGGATCTCTAATCATACGAGCCCTACGTCTCTCTTGAAGCCGGCGAGCACGCCTGATTCGGTTGTACAGAGCTCGTGCAACAGCCACAACACCAACTAACTGCAGATCATCCATATTTACAAAACCAAAAAGCACAAAGCCTAACAGCAGAGCAAACACACAAGGAAAAACAAGGTATACAAAACACAGAAGCGAATTGATACAATGTCGATCACAAGGGACATTTTGGCCATGCTGTTTGGGGGTTTTATAGTGCAATTAATCCAATGGTAGCGTGTTCGTAATGATTGCTGATTGTATACACTTGATTGTATCTGAGCGGAGCAAATGCTTTCAAAGTGGGCGGATTTTCTTGTGTTTGCTGAAATTTATTTTCCCCCAATGAATCATAATATGAAAGTGTAAAATGTAACAGCGCAGTTTCGTGATGTTTGTTCATATGCGTAACACATACTTATTAAACGCGATCATATAGTAAAAAGCACACGTCCACGCTAACATGATTGAAAGTGCATACTTGTGTATAATGTGCATAGACATGGCATAGAATGTGATTGATCAATGTTGCTGCAATATTTTTGCCAAACGATAAAGTAACAACTGACATCTATAATATTGTATATATAAGTGACTTGCGAGATTTCAATATTTTACATGTCCCATTATAGAGGCCTACTTATCAAGCCGTCAACCACAAAAACGCTGGAATTCTGCAGTGTAATTGTGGAGAGCTTGATTCCCCTTAGTTATCAAAGCCTACAGACTGGCAAAAGTTGAAATCTGTGACGTAACATATGATCTGCCGGTATCAGTCCGTCACAGATCGATGCTTACATCACTGCAGATGTTCCGAATGCAAATTCGGCACTATCTGACTACTTTTGCTAGTTAACAAATACCTACCAGGTACGCTCGCCACTATTCCGTCCCAGCATACCTGGTTTTCAATCCGCCGCCCTGGAGGCGGCGGATGCCATAGGAATCAATGGGAGTCTGAAAGCAGCGAAAGCTTATGTTCTCTGCTGCCCGATATCCAATTGATTCCTATGGGAGAATAAAAGTTATGTTTACACCTAACACCCTAACATGTACCCCGAGTCTAAACACCCCTAATCTACCACCCCCTACACCGCCGCCACCTACATTATACTTATTAACCCCTAATCTGCCGCCCTGCCACCGCCGCCACCTACATTATACTTATTAACCCCTAATCTACTGCCCCGACATCACCGCCACCTACATTATACTTATTAACCCCTAATCTACCGCTCCGACATCGCTGCCACCTACATTATATTTATTAAACCCTAATCTACCGCCCCGACACCGCCGACACCTACATAAAGTTATTAACCCCTATCCCGCCGCTCCCGGAGCCCACCGCAACTAAATACATGTATTAAACCCTAAAACCCCTGGCCTCCCACATCACTAGCACTTACTAAACCTATTAACCCCTAAACCGCCAGCCCCCCACATCACCATAAACTAAATTAAACTATTAACCCCTAAACCTAACAACCCGCTAACTTTATATTAAATATTAACTCATCCCTATTTTATAATAAATTTAAACTTACCTTTAGATTTAAATTAAACTATATTAAACTAATAATTAACCTACCCTAACTATTATACTAAAATTACATCAAACTATATTAAACAATTAATTAACCTACCCTAACTATTATCCTACAATTACATTAAACTACAGTATATTAAACTACTAATTAATCTACCCTAACTATTATACTAAAATTACATTAAACTACAAATTAAATTAACTATATTATATATTTAAACACCTAACCCTACTCAAATAATTTAAATCTACAATAAAAAATTAATAAGTTACAAAAAACTAACAACTAAGTTAGAAAAAATAACAAACACTGTTACAAAACAAAATAAACACTAAGTTACACAAAATAAAAAATAAATTATCAAAGATTTAAACTAATTACACCTAATCTAAGAGCCCTATGAAAATAAAAAAGCCCCCCCAAAATAAAAATCCCTAACCTACAATAAACTACAAATATCCCTTAAAAGGGCCTTTTGCGGGGCATTGCCCCAAATAAATCAGCTATTTTACCTGTAAATACAAAATGCAAATACCCCCCAACATTAAAATCCACCACCCACACAACCAACCCTACTCTAAAACCCACCCAATCCCCCTTTAAAAAAACCTAACACTAACCCCCTGAAGATCACCCTACCGGGAGACGTCTTCATCCAACCGGGCAGAAGTGGTCCTCCAGACGGGCAGAAGTCTTCATCCAAGCTGGGCAGAAGTGGTCCTCCATTTAGCTCTATTGCTGCCCAAACCCTAATCTAAAACTAAAACCCACCCAATAAACCCTTAAAAAAAACCTAACACTAACCCCTGAAGATCCACTTACAGTTTTGAAGATCCGACATCCATCCTCAAAGAAGCCGGGAGAAGTCCTCATCGAAGCCTTATCCTCATTGAAGCAGGCAGAAGTCTTCACCCAAGCGGCTAAAGTCTTCATCCAAGCCCGCAGAAGTCTTCACCCAGACGGCATCTTCTATCTTCATCCATCCGGTGCGGAGCGGCTCCATCTTCAAGACATCCGATGCGGAGCATCCTCTTCTTCCGACGACTACATGACGAATGAAGGTTCCTTTAAGTGACGTTCTCCAAGATGGTGTCCCTTAGATTCTGATTGGCTGATAGAATTCTATCAGCCAATCGGAATTATGGTTGAAAAAATCCTATTGGCTGTTGCAATCAGGAAGATGGACCCGCTCCGCGCTGGATGGATGAAGATAGAAGATACCGTCTGGATGAAGACTTCTGCCTGTCTGGAGGACCACTTCACCTGGCTTAGATGAAGACGTCTCCCGGTAAGTCGATCTTCAGGGGGTTAGTGTTAGGTTTTTTTAAGGGTGTATTGGGTGGGTTTATTTTTTAGATTAGGGGTTTGCTTGCAAAAGAGCTAACTGCCCTTTTAAGGGCAATGCCCATCCAAATGCCCTTTTCAGGGCAATGGGGAGCTTAGTTTTATTTAGCTAGTATTTTATTTGGGGGGTTGGTTGTGTGAGTGGTGGGTTTTACTGCTGGGGGGGTTGTTGTATTTTTTTAAAATGTAAAAGAGCTGATTACTTTGGGGCAATGCCCCACAAAAGGTCCTTTTAAGGGCTATTGGTAGTTTAGTTTAGGCTAGGTTTTTTTTTTATTATTTTGGGGGGGCTTTTTTTATTTTAATAGGGCTATTAGATAAGGTGTAATTAGTTTACATTTCTGTATTTTGTTTATTATTTTCTGCAATTTAGTGGGGGGTTTTTGTACTTTAGCTAATTTAATTTAATTTAGGTAATTGTATTTAATTTAGTTAATTTATTTAATTATAGTGTAGTGTTAGGTGTTAGTGTAACTTAGGTTAGGTTTTATTTTACAGGTACATTTGTCTTTATTTTAACTAGATAGTTATTAAATAGTTAATAACTATTTAATAACTATTGTACCTAGTTAAAATAAATACAAAGTTGCCTGTAAAATAAAAAAAACAAATCCTAAACTAGCTACAATGTAACTATTAGTTATATTGTAGCTATCTTAGGGTTTATTTTACAGGTAAGTATTTAGTTTTAAATAGGAATAATTTAGTTAATGATAGGAATATTTATTTCGATTTATTTAAATTATATTTAAGTTAGGGGGTGTTAGGTTTAGGGTTAGACTTAGGTCTAGGGGTTAATAACTTTAATATAGTGGCAGCAAAGTTGAGGGCGGCAGATTAGGGGTTAATAAATGTAGGTAGGTGGCGGCAATGTTAGGGCTGGCAGATTAGGGGTTAATAATAGATTAGGGGTTAATAATATTTAACTAATGTTTGCGAGGCGGGAGTGCGGCGATTTAGGGGTTAATATGTTTATTATAGTGGCAGCGACGTTGGGGGCGGAAGATTAGGGGTTAATAAGTGTAGGTAGGTGGTGGCGACATTGGGGGCGGCAGGGTAGGGGTTAATAAATATAATGTAGGGTTCAACGATGTTGGGGCAGCAGATTAGGGGTTCATAAGTATAATGTAGGTGGCGGCGGTGTCCAGAGCGGCAGATTAGGGGTTAATAATTATAATTTAGGTGTCGGCGATGTCGGGGGCAGCAGATTAGGGGTTAATAAGTGTAAGATTAGGGGTGTTTAGACTCGGGGTTCATGTTAGGGTGTTAGGTGTAAACATAATTTTTATTTCCCCATAGGAATCAATGGGGCTGCAGTAAGGAGATTTACGCTGTTATTTGGCAGGTGTTAGACTTTTTTTCAGCCGGCTCTCCCAGCGCTGGTATTGGAGTGCGGTAATGAGCAACATTTTGCTCAACGCTCACTTCTTGTCTTTTAACGACGGGTTTGTAAAAACTTGTAATACCAGCGCTGCATGTAAGTGAGCGTTGAGTTAAAACTGCTCGTTAGCATCGCATAGCCTCTAATGCAAAACTCGCAATCTGGGCCTTAGTGTTTGTTATTTTTTGCAACTTAGTTGTTAGTTTTTTGTAACTTTGTAATTTTTATTGTAGATTTAAATTATTTGAGTAGGGTTAGGTGTTTAAATATATAATATAGTTAATTTAATTTGTAGTTTAATGTAGTTTTAGTATAACAGTTAGGGTAGATTAATTATTAGTTTAATATAGTTTAATGTAATTGTAGTGTAATAGTTAGGGTACGTTAATTATTAATTTAATTTTGTTTAATTTAAATCTAAAGGTAAGTTTAAATTTATTATAAGATAGGGATGAGCTAATATTTAATGTAAAGATAGCGGGTTGTTAGGTTTAGGGGTTAATAGGTTAATTTAGTTTATGGCGATTGGGGGGCTGGTTTAGTAAGTGCTAGTGATGTGGGAGGCCAGGGGTTTAGGGCTTAATACCTTTAGTTAGTTGCGTCTGGGTCTGGGAGCAACGGGATAGGGGTTAATACGTTTATTAGAGTTGCTTTGGGCTCCGGGAGCGGCAGTTTAGGGGTTAATAACTTTATTTAGTTGTGGCGGGGTCCGGGAGCAGCGGGATAGGGGTTAATAAGTTTATTAGAGTTGCAGTGGGCTCCGGGAGTGGCGTTTTAGGGGTTAATAACTTTATTTTGTTGGGGCGGGGTCCGGGAGCGGCGGGATAGGGATTAAACAGTTTAGTATAGTAAAAAAAGTGAGGGGGCGCCCTACTAATAGATAAGTGAAACAATTGGAGACACTAGGGAAAATAACTTTCCTAATGTGTCAGAATAATATATATATATATATATATATATATATAAAAATAAAATTAATGAAAGTGGATAAATGTGGGTGTAAGAATATAACCAACAGTATCAAGTGGAGTGATAGAAATATATATGGAAGATACTAATGATCATAATGAGCAATATCAATAAATATCATATATTGAACCATATATACACATGTATATATCTAAAATATATATCTAAAATAATACTAAATATATAGCTGATAATATAAGAATTTTTTTTTATATATAATACGATAAACAGTGTTAAGCAGTGTTAACCATTTACAATGTGATACAATTAATTGGTGAGCATATATCTTAATGCCTAAAAAAAACAATCAAATATAAGGCAATAAAAGTGATAAATAATGTAAAGTCTCTGGAGAGGAAGGAGGCAGCTATCTGTGATGATCCAGGCCAGGATCCAGGAGCAGCAATCTATGGAAAGAGAAAACAGAAGCGCCACATGGCCCAATATTGTTTGGTCCAGAACTTGTAGATCTTAGAGTAATGAGTAAACTCACATTTAGTAGAGCACCTCAATTAGTGCTAGATATGCAGTCTGGGGTCTATTCGGTCACCCAGAAGACCAACTTCCTGCACAGGAGCTGATGTCTGTGTGGACAGAAAGGAGACACAGGTGCCTATATGGCCTAGTATTGTTGGTACAAAGATACAGATACAAACAATGAGAGGAATGGTACTCACAATGGATAAAGCACCTCTTGTGATGCTATAGAAGCATGAAGGGATCAATTCAGTCACCCAACAGACTTGTAGCCAGGCATCCAAGTGGATTCAGTAGTGCAGAGGATCCCACAGTAAACCAGAAGGTGATTTTCCTCAGATAAAAAGGAAGAAATATCCCAAAGAAAATACAGCAAGTGTTCAAATGCTAAAAATGACTTTAATAAAAATTATAAAATCACAGGCAACGCGTTTCTCAGCCAATGGCTGTTTCATCAGGCTTCATAAAATGTTTACTGAACACTTGCTAAATATACCCTAAACCTAAATAAATTAATGTTGAACAGGTGATAGTGGGAGAGGTCCACTTAATTGGTAATGTTCTCCCAACCAATCAAATAAGACCAGATAGAGCACACATTATACAATAAACAATGTGACATACAATGCATAATCACAAATTTCATCTGTAAATTCCTAATTAATATTAATCATATTGTACTTCATTTGGGCAAAAATATTTAATAAAATAAAAAAATCATACCTTATTATGAGTCAAATATTGTGTAAGCACTGAATGATTTTGGATAACATGCATGATTGAATCAAACAGATCACAACAATTCCAATGTTTGTAAATGATATAAATTTGAGGTGATTTTTATTAAAGTCATTTTTAGCATTTGAACACTTGCTGTATTTTCTTTGGGATATTTCTTCCTTTTTATCTGAGGAAAATCACCTTCTGGTTTACTGTGGGATCCTCTGCACTACTGAATCCACTTGGATGCCTGGCTACAAGTCTGTTGGGTGACTGAATTGATCCCTTCATGCTTCTATAGCATCACAAGAGGTGCTTTATCCATTGTGAGTACCATTCCTCTCATTGTTTGTATCTGTATCTTTGTACCAACAATACTAGGCCATATAGGCACCTGTGTCTCCTTTCTGTCCACACAGACATCAGCTCCTGTGCCGGAAGTTGGTCTTCTGGGTGACCGAATAGACCCCAGACTGCATATCTAGCATTAATTGAGGTGCTCTACTAAATGTTAGTTTACTCATTACTCTAAGATCTACAAGTTCTGGACCAAACAATATTGGGCCATGTGGCGCTTCTGTTTTCTCTTTCCATAGTTTAGTATAGTGGTGGTGTTTAGTGACAGGGTATAAATAAATCTGTGAAAAAGCCGAAGAGCAGCGAGATCGATGACTGTTTAGTTAACAACAGTCTGCTGCTCATCGCCCCGTACTTGGTGCGCGGCTTTTTGACAGCTTTTGATATAAATATGGAGAGCGTATTCAAGTCCGCGGCCGTGATGTTAGGCGATGTCAGGCGAGTGTATTGGTGCCGTCGAATGCAAGTAAGTTGACGGCTTGATAAGTAGGCCTCAAAATCTCAATAATAATGATCTTCCGAACCTCGCGTTTATGTATATGTAGTTTTGAGTGAGAAAGAGATGAAAGGGGTGGTACAGTCCTAATGCTGTAATCTGTATGGTTTAAGATTAGAATGCTGTCATCATATTAGCTACATGCCTGTCTAGTTTCCAAATCTTTGTTTTCTTGTTGTAGTTTGCAACATTCTTATTGTGTGATGATTAAAAAGATAAATGTGTGCTTTGTTGTTGTGATGCGTGTTATGTACATATACTATGGTGATTCTCTCCCACACATGCTGATTTATCTAAAGCAGTATAGCATTGTTGTTCCTTCCCAAAAAGCGACAACTCTAATATGTTCTAATGAAATGTTATTATTGTACGTAATTCCTAATAGTATATTATGAGGGAATCGTGATGTTAAAGGGATACTAAATCCATAATTTCTGTTTCATGATTCCGAGAGAGAATCCAGTGTTAAACAACCTTCCAATGTAGTTGTATCATGTAATGTGTTCATTGTTTATATCTGTTTTTTTGTAATGAATATCAATGCACATGTATGAGTCAATGACAAAAGGCATGTATGTGCATCCATTAATCATCATTTGTTGAGCCTGTCCAGATATGCTGTTCATCCAAGCATATGATTTGAATAAATTAAATGCTATAATAGACGTAAATGAGACAGTGTTTAAAATTGCCTACTGTTTGTGAATAATGACATGTTAAAAGTTATTTTTTTTCTGTCCGTTTAAATTTGATTTAATTGTTGAAAGCGATTTCGTATTGTTGATGATAGAATTGTTCGTTATTAATAGTTGATGTAATGTAATTTCCTAAAAGAATGTGATGTTGTAGTGAATTTCAAAGAAGTAAAACCCATAACTCCATAGGGAAATAGTAATTTCTTGATGTATTTGTAATAGCGGTACCAACGCAAGAATGAATGAATTAGAGCCACAATCTAACGCTGATATTACGAGTTTTAATTGAGCAACATTTTGCGTGCGTTAGGTAAATCTGCCGATCGCGTGCACGAGCACGTATTCCCCAGAAAAGTCAATGGAGGCGAGAAATTTTGTGAAAACTAAAATCCAACACTTGTGTTGAGCGTAAATTGAGTGACGTCATGTGCTTCAGTGAAAAAGTAGCTAAATCATGTTAATTTCATATTAAAAAACTGTTTAATTTGTGTACGTAATGTGCTGTATATTGTTTGTATGTATCGATTTGTGTATATATGTGATGATACTTGTAGTTAGATGTAGGTAAATGAGTGTATGTTCTCGTATGTCTATGTAAGTCAATGTAAAATTGGTTTGTGTGCATTTATTTTCAAACACCCGAGATCTTGTAACTTTGATCCGTTATATTTTTATATGAAATGTTTTATTTATAAAATGAAATACTGTAGAGTGTTTGTGTGAGTGTATGTGTAGTTTGTGTAATCTTTTTGTGGAGATTTGTGTATGTTTTTGTTATCGTTATATCATTTTTTTTTTTTTTTTTTTTTTTTTTTATTTATTTAAAAGAGGGTCAGGATACACAAAGAAAAAAAAAATGAATCAGGTAATACAATAAAAGGTGGACAAATTTCGTAATTGGTATTAAATACATAATGCTATACCGAGTTCTACAACCTAATCCAATAGTAATTCTTGGAGAAGAAATTGAGAAACCTTTGCCTCAAAACATTTTCATCTTTTTAAACAAACAATAAGCCAACATAGATATAATGTGCCGATAAAGGAAAAATACAAAAAGTACGAAGAGAAGAGAGAAAAACTGGGGAAAGGAAGAAAAAGAAGAGCGGGAGAGAAAAAAAAAAAGAAAAAAAAAAAAAAAAAAAAAAAAAAAAAGAGGAGGGACTTGGGTTGAGTTCCCCCTCCCCCCCCCCTCTCCAAGAAACCGAGACCAACAAAAATTAGGTGATTACATCACTGCTAAATTCCCCTCTCAATACAGCATTCTGAATCCATTCAGAATGTTTAAAGGGAGCAATGAGGCTTTTTTGAACTTCCAGTGTATTGGAGAGAATGTAATCTCCCCATTTCCTGAAAAATTTGGCAATTTCTTTTTCAGAGGATATCTGCGTCTCATATTGTTCATAAATTAATTTAGAGTCTAATATGTTCAAAAGAGAGGTGAGCATAGGACCTTTATTAGCTTTCCAGGAAGAAAAAATAATGTTTCTAGCGGCTAAAATTATGAAATTAACAAACTTTATATTTCCCTGCCTATCATCGTATTGCCTTAGAAAGATGATTTCCTCCATCTCCAAAGAAATTTTAAGTTTTAGGATTTTTGAAAGCCAAAATGAGACTTTTGCCCAGAACTGTTTGACTTTGGGACATGCCCATATACAGTGGATCAAGTTGGCATTTAGGTAGTGGCATCGTGTACATTCATATCTTTGCTTATTATTCCACTTCCCTAGCTGCTCTGGGGTAATATATGTCCTATTAATTAATCTAAGATGAGATTCACGCCAAGATAACAGAGGTGTCGCTGACCAAGCCCTGTCAATACTTTCTTGGATTGTCTTAAGCTCCAATTGCGGGATGTCTAATGACCATCTCTCATGGAGCCGTTCCATGCCATAGACACCTTCTTTACTCGATAAAATATTATACCAGTGAGATATGGAAGCTCTACCAAGCTGACGGCGTGACAGAGCTTTAGTTAGTATTTCCCAATTTATGTAAAAATCTGCAAGTGCTGTAGTGTTGAGAAAATGCCTGATTTGAAAATAACCGAACATGTCGCGGTTAGGAAGATTATATTTTTCTTTTAAAGAGCCAAATGTGTGAATAACTTGTCTATCTTCATCAATACATTGTGCAAAGAAGGCTAGACCCCCTACCTTCCATCTCGTAAAAATTTCGGTGTCAGAACCTGCGGGGAAGAGTGGATTATTCTGGATTGGTAGATATCTAGAACACTGAAAATTAACATCTACTGCCGTGCATAATTTTTGCCAAGCTATGATAGGATTTCTAAAGGTGTACATAACTTTGAGTAAAGGAGGCCAGTCTCTTTGCCTCATATGTATTAAGGCTTTTAGGCTATACGGTTTAAAAAGGCCAGCTTCTACATCCAGAGGCGTTAGCTGATCCATATCTAATAACCAATCTGGAACTATCTTCATCAAGCAGACCAGATTATAATTATATATTGAGGGAAGAGCGAAGCCTGCATTATCCTTGGATTGAGATAATCTTTTTATCGACATTTTGTGCTTTGTTTTTCCCCATAAAAATCTCCTAAAAGCCGAATTTAATACATTTATATCTCCTTTACGTAGAAACAGTGGGATATTCTGCATTATATACAGAAGTTTGGGCAATGCGATCATTTTTATGAGATTTATCTTGGCGGCTAATGTTAATGTAAATGATGTCCATCTAGAGATATCCTCTAGGATTTTCTTAATGACACCATCGATATTAGCTCGGTACCACTCTTCGGGGCAGTTTGTGACATTAATTCCTAGATATTTAATCATTTTAACCTCCTTAAAGGGCACAGCCCCCAGAGAGTCTCTGGTCTTATTTAGCCACATAATCTCTGATTTATTATCATTTATTGTGTAACCTGAAAATGAACCATATCGCTGCAATATGCTCAGTAATACCGGAATGTTCTCCTTAGTATTGGAGAGGAATACAAGCAAATCATCTGCATACAGGGAGATTTGAATGTCTGTCTCCCCGAGTCTAATCCCCCTGATGGTATTGCGTAATACTATCGCCAGTGGTTCAATACAAAGATTAAAGAGTAGTGGGGAGAGTGGGCACCCTTGTCGAGTGCCTCGCGCCAGTTGAAACCATTCTGTGGTCCCGCCATTCACAATTAGGGCAGATTTTGGATTCTTATATAGTGCTTGTATAAACGACAGAAAGGCACCTCTCATACCAAACTGTTCCACTGTGGTAAATAAGTGATCCCAACCAATGGAATCAAAAGCCTTTTCGGCATCGAGAGCAATGATAACCTTGTCTACCCTATCAGCCGTTATATCATTAACTACTAGGTTTGGGTGAGCGGTATGGATTTGAGCATAGATGTGGATATTTGTGGCGCGACGGAAACTTGTAATACCAGCGGGCATAAAAAAGCATCGTTATGAGCCATAACGATGCTTTTTTACTCATAACGCGCAACTCGTAATCTGGCCGATAAATACACTTACTATTAAAAAACTGCGTTAACGTATTAATTCAATAATAGGCTTCAATAATACAAATCTAAATCAGAAAAATAGAGTATATTTAACAATGTAATAATGAAACAAATATTGTAACTATTCAGTGATTTAACATTTAGTTGCTCATTGTCAATAATATCGTTATATATAAACTTAGAGTAATAATCAATCTATTGTCACTGGTTTGTGTTCTATATAGCCTTGAGATATCATAACAACAATACTTGAGTGCTACCTTAGATGGATAATATTACCTTATGAATATACTGATTTTTTCTCACCTTAGTGTCTCAGGGAGTATGGTAGAAAGCTAGTGTTCTCTAGATCTTTCCTTATTTGTATCGGAATCTCCCCGGCTTCCTTGTGAGTGTGGTGCCGCTTCACAGTTCACTGAACCTTGAAGAGTGTTTCAGACAACGAAAGTACTATAAAACAAAAGAAGAGAGAGCGCAGCCACGACTCACGGTAAAAGTATTTAATGATTCCACTTTGCGCATATACACATAATGCATGACCAATCTAAAGGACTTTAACAACTTTTATAACGACCTACAGTAACTTATGTGTTTACCTGTTTACCTATCC
Organism: Bombina bombina; assembly: GCF_027579735.1. Taxonomy (NCBI): domain Eukaryota; kingdom Metazoa; phylum Chordata; class Amphibia; order Anura; family Bombinatoridae; genus Bombina; species Bombina bombina. The sequence continues at coordinate 27,031,789 of NC_069501.1, forward strand.
TGCTGAGTCACTTAATTTCTAACATTGCCTTAAGTTTTGCTTGCAAACTGATAAGTTATATGTACATATTCTGGGGCACATAATCAGTAACTACTTAGATCCCATTCTAAATACCTGCCCGGTATTAAGCCTTACATATTAAGGTGCCGTACACAGCAGGGTGTAGTAATCTGATTTCTGTTCCCCACCAATATATCTTTATTAAATTCATGTATGCATACTGAGCAGCCTACGCTTGCTATGTAAAGATATAAGAGAACTGATATATTAGCAAACAATTTTGCATGTGTATTTTTTCTGTACAGGCATGAACATTGTCCCCTGACCGGTCAGGTTTGAATATTGATTTTTTTTTATGTATATCTATCCTTTCAAGGTGATTATATATACTATTTGGGTATGCTTTTGTGCTATTACCTATTATCACATATATTTAGTGATATAGTTAGAGGGTGTTAGAGATCGCCTTCTCTTCTAGCAATCCAAGCTCCATTTTGGATACACCTTGCGAATATTTTTATGAGCTAAATAAAATTCTTTAAAAAAAGAGTGCTGAATTCCCTGTCTTTAATCCAGGTATATACATTTTTCCCAGGATTTACTCTTTCTTTAAAAACTAATGTATCTTATTTAAGGGTCTGCACCACAGTTTTGATATATTCATGACTAAACCAGTATATGTTTAAGAACTGGTTGGTTGCTTACTATTAGCTCAAAGCAGTTGCGTCCCCTCCGTATTATTCCTTTATCTTTTCTTATTAAGTTAGTTTACTTTATTCATGTATTCCTATTGGAAGTTATATACCATTAATAGCTCATACATATGGTATTCTAGAGCATAAATGCTTGGAGGTCAATATCTATATTTAGCCCTTTAGGGGTCAGACTCTCCAACTGCTGTATCCATTTAGTTTCTTTCTTTCTAAGAGAGATAAGCCTTTGATGAGGGTTTGAACCTACTGGTACAGTCTCAAGGATACTTATACGTAAGCTACCAGGGTCTTTTTTGTGATGGATTCTAAAATGTTCTGACACACTATCAGCTAGATTTAGAGTTTTGTCGGTAACGACCCGCGTAGCTAATGCATGCTTTTTTCCCCCCGCACCTTTTAAATACCGCTGGTATTTAGAGTTCACAGAAGGGCTGCGTTAGGCTCCAAAAAGGGAGCGTAGAGCATAATTTACCGCCACTGCAACTCTCAATACCAGCGGTGCTTACAGACGCGGCCAGCTTCAAAAACGTGCTCGTGCACGATTCCCCCATAGGAAACAATGGGGCAGTTTGAGCTGAAAAAAAACCTAACACCTGCAAAAAAGCAGCGTTCAGCTCCTAACGCAGCCCCATTGTTTCCTATGGGGAAACACTTCCTATGTCTGCACCTAACACCCTAACATGAACCCCGAGTCTAAACACTCCTAACCTTACACTTACTATGTACCCCTAATCTGCTGCCCCTAACACCACCGACCCCTATATTATATTTATTAACCCCTAATCTGCCCCCCACAAGGTCGCCGCCAGCTACCTACAATAATTAACCCCTAATCTTCCGACCGGACCTCACCGCTACTATAATAAAGTTATTAACCCCTAATCCGCCTCACTCCCGCCTCAATAACCCTATAATAAATAGTATTAACCCCTAATCTGCCCTCCCTAACATCACCGACACCTAACTTCAAGTATTAACCCCTAATCTGCCGACCGGACCTCGCCGCTACTCTATTAAATTTATTAACCCCTAAAGCTAAGTCTAACCCTAACACTAAAACCCCCCTAAATTAAATATAATTTTTATCTAACGAAATAAATTAACTCTTATTAAATTAATTAATCCTATTTAAAACTAAATACTTACCTGTAAAATAAACCCTAATATAGCTACAATATAACAAATAATTATATTGTAGCTATTTTAGGATTTATATTTATTTTACAGGCAACTTTGTAATTATTTTAACCAGGTACAATAGCTATTAAATAGTTAATAACTATTTAATAGCTACCTAGTTAAAATAATTAAAAAATTACCTGTAAAATAAATCCTAACCTAAGTTACAATTAAACCTAACACTACACTATCAATAAATTAATTACATAAAATACCTATAAATAAATACAATTAAATAAACTAACTAAAGTACAAAAAATAAAAAAAGAACTAAGTTACAAAAAATAAAAAATAATTTACAAACATTAGAAAAATATTACAACAATTTTAAGCTAATTACACCTACTCTAAGCCCCCTAATAAAATAACAAAGCCCCCCCAAAACAATGCCCTACCCTATTCTAAAATTTAAATAGAACAGCTCTTTTACCTTACCAGCCCTTAAAAGGGCCTTTTGCGGGGCATGCCCCAAAGAAAACAGCTCTTTTGCCTGTAAAAAACCCCCCCAACATTACAACCCACCACCCACATACCCCTAATCTAACCCAACCCCCCCTTAAATAAACCTAACACTAAGCCCCTGAAGATCATCCTAACTTATCTTCACCACGCCGGGTATCACCGTTCGGTCCAGGCTCCGAAGTCTTCATCCAAGCCCAAGCGGGGGGCTGAAGACATCAATCCTCCGGCTGAAGTCTTGATCCAAGCATAGGCTGAAGAGGTCCATCATTGGGCAGAAGTCTTCATCCTATGCGGGCAGAAGAGGAGATCCGGACCGGTAGACATCTTCATCCAAGCGGCATCTTCTATCTTCTTCCATCCGACGACGAGCGGCTCCATCTTCAAGACCTCCGGCGCGGATCCATCCTCTTCTTCCGACGTCCTAACACAGAATGAAGGTTCCTTTAAGGGACGTCATCCAAGATGGCATCCCTCAAATTCCGATTTGCTGATAGGATTCTATCAGCCAATCGGAATTAAGGTAGGAAAATTCTGATTGGCTGATGGAATCAGCCAATCAGATTCAAGTTCAATCCGATTGGCTGATCCAATCAGCCAATCAGATTGAGCTTGCATTCTATAGGCTGTTCCGATCAGCCAATAGAATGCAAGCTCAATCTGACTATAAATATATTGTAGCTATATTAGGGTTTATTTTACAGGTAAGTATTTAGCTTTAAATAGGATTAATTAATTTAATAAGAGTTAATTTATTTCGTTAGATGAAAATTATATTTAACTTAGGGGGGTGTTAGTGTTAGGGTTAGACTTAGCTTTAGGGGTTAATAAATTTAATAGAATAGCGGCGAGGTCCGGTCGGCAGATTAGGGGTTAATACTTGAAGTTAGGTGTCGGTGATGTTAGGGAGGGCAGATTAGGGGTTAATACTATTTATTATAGGGTTATTGAGGCGGGAGTGAGGCGGATTAGGGGTTAATAACTTTATTATAGTAGCGGTGGGGTCCGGTCGGAAGATTAGGGGTTAATTATTGTAGGTAGCTGGCGGCGACGTTGTGGGGGGCAGATTAGGGGTTAATAAATATAATATAGGGGTCGGCTGCAGATTAGGGGTACATAGGGATAACATAGGTTGCGGCGGTGTACGGAGCGGCAGATTAGGGATTAATAATAATATGCAGGGGTCAGCGATAGCGGGGGCGGCAGATTAGGGGTTAATAAATATAATATAGGTGTCGGCGGTGTTAGGGGCAGCAGATTAGGGGTACATAGGGATAATGTAGGTTGCGGCGGTGTGCGGTCGGCAGATTAGGGGTTAAAAAAATTTAATAGAGTGGCGGCGATGTGGGGGGTCCTCGGTTTAGCGGTACATAGGTAGTTTATGGGTGTTAGTGTACTTTAGAGCACAGTAGTTAAGAGCTTTATGAACCAGCATTAGCCCAGAAAGCTCTTAACTCCTGGCTTTTTTCTGCAGCTGGAGTTTTGTCGTTGGATTTCTAACGCTCACTTCAGCCAAGACTCTAAATACCGGCGTTAGAAAGATCCCATTGAAAAGATAGGATATGCAATTGGCGTAGGGGGATCTGCGGTATGGAAAAGTCGCGGCTGGAAACTGAGCGTTAGACCCTTACCTACACGACTCTAAATACCAGCGGTAGCCCAAAACCAGCGTTAGGAGCCTCTAACGCTGGTTTTGACGGCTAACACAGAACTCTAAATCTAGCCGTATGTGTCTTAAGACCTAACTCAATATTGTTAATGTGTTCATAACATCTTTGTTTTATTTTTCTTTTGGTCCTTCCTATATAAATACTCCCACATTCGCATGTTAAACTATATACTACATATGTAGACTGACAAGTACCTCTAGAATTAATAGGTACCACTTTAGTGTGGTTCCAATTTTCAATTGAATCTCTATTCCAAATGATGGGGCACATACAACAATTTTTTCTCCCACATTTATATGTTCCTGGTTTTCCTGAGACCCATCTATCCAAGGTGCCTGTTCTAATGTTTTTCCTTTCGGGTCTTTAAGCTTTGATGGTGCAAGAAGGTTCTTAAGGTTCCTATTCTTTTTAAACACTACATTCGGTTTATTATCCAAACTGTCTTTTAAAAAAGGGTCTGCCTTTAAAATACCCCAGTGTTTATGTAGTACTTTTTAAATGAATCCTGCCCCTTCATTATATGTTGTAATGAACCTCACTTTGTTATCTCCTTCATTATAACTTTGTTTACACTGTTCTTTAGGGTGAAACAGTTCTTCCCGGGCACATGTTGCATTCTTTTCTCTTGCTGCACTAATGATTTCCCTATCGTATTCTTTCTCTATGAACTTCATCTCCAAGATATTGGCTTCCCTGTTATAATCCTCTAGATTGGTGCAGTTTCTACGTATTCTGCGGAACTGCCCATACGGTATATTTTGTTTCCAGCTACTCATATGACCGCTCCTAGCATTTAAGAATCCATTACTGTCCATTGGTTTCCTATAGTTTCTGACTTTCACTGTATTTGACACATGATCAACAAAGAATTCCACATCTAGAAATTCAATTTTTTCTTTGGACATTTTGCTGGTGAATGTCAAATTGAATTGATTATTGTTCATGTGTTTCATTAGCTCATCTGCCATCTTTATGTCTCCTCGCCATATCATAATAATATCGTCAATATATCTTAGATATTTAATTATATTGGTTCGATATGTATTGTTGTTCCACACCATATGATCCTCAAAGTGGGACACATAAATATTGGCATATGAGGGCGCCATTGGGGTACCCATGGCAGTCCCTTGGATTTGTTTATAAAATATACCGTTAAAGCTGAAATAATTATTGCATAGGATAAATCTTATACTATTTTCTAAGAATTTCAAATGTTTTAATGACATGCCACTATCTCTTCCCACACAGTTAAAGGCATCAATTCCTTTTTCATGGGGGATATTAGTGTACAATGATGTTGCATCGCACGTAATCCACATATATTCTTCTTCCTATTTGATACCCTCTAACAGTACTATGACCTCTGTTGTATCTTTAATATATGATTTTATGTTTTTAACCATTGGTTGCATGTAGGAATCTATGTAAGTGGATAAATTACTTGAAATGGATTTCATACCGGAAATAATAGGACGGACAGGGAGGTTAACTGGGTCTTTATGTATTTTGGGAATATGGTAAAAAATAGGGATTTTTGGATGTGGATTGTATACAAAATTAAATTCATCAATGTTTAGTATACCCTCTTTTTTGGCTTCTATTAACATATTAAATAAGTTCTTATTATATTCTATAGTTGGATCTCTGCCTAATTTACTATATGTGTTTTTGTCATGTAGTAACCGCTCAGCCTCACCCAAATAATCTGCCCTATTCTGCACTATAATTCCACCCCCCTTATCGGCCTGCCTGATGACCAAATGATGGTCATTTTTTAATTTATTCAGAGATGCTCTTTCATCTTTTTGTAGATTGTCTTTAAATTTGAATTTCTTGTTTTTTGTTATTTATTTAGCTCTTCTGTAAGGAGTGAATTAAATACAGGGATGTATTCTCCTTGTGCATAGGTAGGGTTAAATGAGGAGGGACGCTTGAATTTACTATGTATAATTTCTGTCTCACTATCATGTAGACTCAGATTCATTAAATCTTCTATATCCATATTTTTGTTTTGGCTACTTATCTTTACTTGACTAGTATCTAGTTGCTTCAGAGTTTTTAAAGTATCTAGGTCCTCTTTATCCCAGGTATTCTTATCAGTATCCTTCATTTCTATAACTTTATAATGATTTGTATTTTAAGCATAATACCTTTTTAGATTCAATTTACGTATAAACTTTTGCAAGTCAATGTACATCTCAAATTTGTTTGGTAATTTCTTGGGAGCAAATTTCAAACCTTTATTAAGTAATAATATGTCTGAGTTAGATAGTGTTACATCAGAAAGATTGATAATATTTTCTCTAGCTTTTTCTATCTGTTGCTCCTTTCCCTCTGTTTTTTTGGCTCGTTGGCCACCTCTCTTCCCTCGTTTTGTTCCCAATCCTTTCCTTCCCTCTGTCTCTTTCTGTTCTCTCTGTTCATTATTATCGGTTCTTCCCATTCCCCTACCGGTTTCCATGGGGATCTGGATGATGGTCCTTGATCTGAAAAATTACTTTCATTCCATTCATTAGGTCTTTGGTTTTGATATGATTGAGGACCATTTTCTACTCTATGTGTATACTGGTGATGAAATTGCTGATGTCTGTTTAATGGGTTTCTATTTTCTTTAAGTCTTTCCCCTTGATGGTATTGTTGTGTTTTCTCTATTCTCTGTGGGAGATTTTGATTTGTCATCTTATGATTATAATTGTATTGATTCTTTTTCTGATCATAGTGATGCTCTTTGGGTCTAGCACCCTTATTGTCCCTATTCTGATTTATATTCGATATCCCATTCTGATGGGGAGTATTTCCTTCTTGTTTATTGGACTCTCTACTATAATTCCTATTCTCTTCTATTGGAACAAAAACATTAGAATTTGTTTGATTCCTATGTTCATATCTCACCTGTGGATAATTAGCATTAATAGTTCCACTCGCTTTGTTATAATGATGATTTTTGTTCCCTTTATATTTATTGTAATTATAGACCCTATCGTTCTTATAATCCTCCAAATCTCTTTTAAGTTTGGAGGTTTTTGCTTCCATAAGTTCCTGTTCTGAATTTTGGATCCTGAGATTAATATCTTTTCTAATCTTGACCCATTTCTCTACTGTATCAAAAGGAGTTAATTTTTTAGAAATCTCGTTGATTTCTGTTTCTAATTTTTGCAATTTACCCTCCCTATATTTAATAAGAATTTTAATCAGTGTTATAGAACAATTATGCAATGCACTCTCCCATTCATTATGTGTATATGTGCAAAGTGGAATCATTAAATACTTTTACCGTGAGTCGTGGCTGCACTCTCTCTTCTTTTGTTTTATAGTACTGGACAATAAATAGTTATAATCAAGATACCTTCTGGTCCAAGATTAAGATTCCTAAAATCCAGCTTGAGGAGCTGGCCCCAATTAATGCCCCTATTAATAAAGAAGAGATAGGCAAAGCTATAGACAACCTCAAATTAAATAAAGTGGCAGGCCCGGATGGGATGCCAGCGGAATTTTATAAATGTTTAAGTGTAGAATTGCTTCCAGTATTAGAGACTCTGTTTAATGACTACAATTTATGGGTAACTCCATTTTGGCGTATTTTTCAGCAGCAAATAATTCCCTTTTTCTTAAGAAAGGTAAAAACCCAGAGGATCCGGCCTCCTATAGGCCTATATCTGTGCTAAACACTGATTACAAGATATTAGCCTCTATTATTTCTTCAAGATTTTCTATTTGTCTACATAAACTCAATCATCCTGATCAGACAAGTTTTATGTCTTCAAAGAATCCGATAAAGAATATAAGTAAAGTTACTACCTTTCTAGATTATGCATGGAATATTGATCAATTTCAAAAGAATCTGCTCTCACAGGACATGGCTGTTCTCACTCTAGATGCAGTTAAAGCATTTGATTCTATTGTTTGTGGGCAACTTTTTCGGGCGCTAGCGAATTTCGGTTTCAATGGAAATGTTGTTTAATTTGTTCATAAATTATATTTAAAACCCATGTCCTTTTTTTCTGATTAATGGGACCTTGTCTCCTAAGATAATACTGCAGCGAGGCATGAGACAAGGTTGCCCTTTATCACCTCTTCTTTTTAATGTTGCTTTGGAGCCTCTCGCAGTATGATTAAGAGATATCTTAATAGGGATCCCTCTTGGCTCTCAATGTTTGAAAACACTTCTGTATGCAGACAATCTATTGGTATTTTTAGAACATATTCATCAATCTATTCCAATAAATTTGCCATGTCTTGAAGAATTTAGTTCATTCTCAGGGTATAAGGTTAATTTAGAGAAAAGTGAATTAATTTGTATAGGTAAATGCACGGTTCTTCCTTCTTAGATTCCATTTAAAGTTGTTGATGCCATTAAATATCTAGGTTTAGAATTGCATAAGAATCCCAAGTTCTGGTATCTATCAAATGATCTGCCTCTCTTTCAAAAGATAAAAACGGATCTCCAACTATGGGTATCTTTTCCGCTATTTATGACAGCTCGGGCAAATTTAATTAAATCAATTATTTTTCCTTGTCTCCTTTATCTGCTTCAAAATTTACCATTATTTATATGAAACAAGGATTTGAGTAAGCTTTATGGTTACTTTTCCAAGTTTATCTGGAAGGATAAAAAAACCTTGAATTGCTCTTGCTAGATTAATGCAAAATTTTGGAACTGGTGGATTAGCACTTCCAGATGTCAAGCTTTATAATCTGGCGGCATTAGTAAAATTTGCCATAGATTGGATTGCTGAAACCAATATAGTATCTTCCTTTGATCTGGAGACATTTCTTATTTTTCCCTCGGCTTTAAAGGCTAAACTTCATTGTATGCCTTGACATTTGCCCTCGAATGTTGTCTGCCTTATTTCATTTATGCGTCAACAAAAAAAGCAAAATTGATCCATCCGAGGAAAGTTAAAACTGGATTTTATTACATCAGTTAAAAAGACATCAAAGTCCAAAGAACCACATAGAGGGTGTAGTGTATAGGATAGGCTTACGCGTTTCGGCGAGAGCCGTAATCTTAGCATGTTCTATCAGATACACTGCACCTTTTTAAATGCATAAGAAACAATTGATTGGTTAATTGTTGAACAATAAAATTTACATAGATACAGCCCCTTAACTAAGTTAGAGTGACCAGTGCTTATGTAGGCTATAGTAATAAACTATTGGCTCTAAATTGATAAAGTATAAATACATATTAAGCTTGCAAATTCATAAATAATGCACAGTATTAGTGAGATAAAATAACAAAACAACAAATGGATAGTTAAGGTGTTAAGTAAAATACTTGCCATAAACAGTGAAAAACAACTTTCACTGGGAAACTGTAATAAAGTTCAATGGCCACCTAAAACAATACCCAAAATATTGTTATTGTTATGTCACTATACAATATCAATTATAGCATGTTATACATGTATATAGTACATAGGGGAGAAGGTACCAATCAAACAAGATATTATAGGAGGGAAACTTAACATACCCAAGTGTTTATGTAAAGCATCAACATAAAAATCTAATAAATAAATACCCTAATCTTATTTCATGAAGGGTAACTGGGTAGTGTGATATAATCAATTAATTTATAGTGAAACCGCAAAAGTGAAATACAAATAATATATATATATATTGGATTAAATAAATTACTGTATGGGAAGGGAGCCATTACTGCCAGAAATTAATGAGGTCATACTCCGAATTTAATCCTGTCGGTACTCTGGTCTTCAAACGGAGTATCCAAAACATCTCCTGTCGCTCAAGTCGTTTATTTCTGTCTCCCCCCCTGCCTGTTACCGGAATTCTCTCAATGATGTTCCAGGCTAAGGTATCAGTACTTTTATTATGTGAAAGAGCAAAGTGTTGTACTAAAGGTGTTGTTGCTCTGCCTTTTTGTATGACTGAGAGATGTTCCCTGATACGGGAATTAACATCTCTAGTTGTAAGTCCCACATATTGCAAAAAACATGATGTACAAGTAAGGAGATATATAACAAAATTGCAAGCACAGTTCAAACACCTGCGTATATCAAAAACTTCTTGTGTAACAGCAGATTTGAATGTATCTCCCAAAAGTACATGCTCACAAGGCTTACATCTGGATCTACCACACTTAAATATACCCTTGTGTTGTAACCAAGTGTGTTTAACCTGAGTGGGTTTAATCACCTCTGGAGGTGCTATCATATTGCCTAGTGTTCTGGCCTTACGATAAGCACATCTAATACCCTTTTCTACAGTGGGAATCAATTGGTCATCTGCAATCAATATTCTGAAGTGTTTTCGGATAATATCACAGACATCGTTGTATTGGGCACTATAAGTAGTAGTAAATGTTACGCCCTCAAAGGTTTTTTTGCCCTTCAAATCCTTATCTTGTAACAATGTCTGTCTATCCAATTTATCCACTTCCAATCTAGCTTTATCAACAGTAGCTTTTTTGTAACCCCTTTCCAGAAGTCTTTTACTGAGGTTACAAGCTTCCTGTTCATAGTGTACAGTTTTAGTGCAGTTCCTCTTGGTGCGAATGAACTGGCCTTTTGCTATAGCATGTGGAACATGCTTAGGGTGACAGCTCTTAGCACTCAAAAGCGTATTGCCCGAAATGGGCTTACGAAACATCCCTGTCTCAATCTTACCATTGGGTAATCCCCTCAGACTCAGATCCAAAAAGTTGATGGTCTCTTTTTGGAATTCATAGGTAAAACATAAGCCTACCTAACCTCATTAGTATTTAGCCAATTCACAAAATCATGGGCCGACTGTTCGTTACCTCGCCACACCAACAACAGATCATCAATAAAGCGTCTGTATAGGAAAATCAAATGTCTGAAGGGATTATTATCTTCAAAAATGTGGGACAGCTCCCACCAACCCATAAAGATGTTGGCGTATGAAGGGGCAAATTTAGCCCCCATAGCTGTCAGAGACTTTTGCAGATAAATCTCACCATTAAAGCTGAAAAAATTATGGGTCAACAGAAAAGAGGACACATCCAATACATAGTTATGAAACTCAGTGGAATAATTGGTATGATTACTCAAAAAATATTACAACGCTTTCAAACTAAATTTGTGTTGTATTGACGAGTAAAGGGAACTTACATCTATTGTCAACCAACTGGATTGAGCATCCCAACCAATCTCTTCCACAATTCTCAGGACATGTTTGGTGTCACGGAGGTAACTAGGGAGCTTTTTAGCAATAGGCTGTAAAACTTCATCAAGCCATTGTGAGAGTTTTTCAAACAATGAGCCAATACCGCTGACAATAGGCCTCCCCTGGACATTGGTTAGGGACTTGTGGAACTTGGGCAGATGATGGAAAATTGCCATTCAAGGATGCTCCACATAGAGATACTCCATGGTATTACTGTCCAAGATCCCCAAGTCCCCACCCCTGTCCAGGAGATGCCTCAACTGTCTTTGGTATTGGAAGGTGGGATCACAACTTAACAGAGCATAATTATCTCTATTGTTAAGTTGACGAAGGGACTCAGAAATGTAGTCACTCCTATTGAGTACTACTACCGACCCTCCTTTGTCGGCATTGCGTATCACTAGATCATTATTGTTTCTGAGTCCCTTCAAAGCTAGATACTCCCCTCTTGAGAGATTAGATGTACTGTTCCCACCTTCACCCTTGAGTTTGGTAAGATCCCTTTCCACTCTCTTAAAAAACAATTCAAGAGTGGGACCTCTACTGTGAAAAGGGTAAAACTGTGATGGTTTTTTAAAACTCCTGATCCTATTAGTACCTTCCTGACAATTGTCCTCAACTCTACCCTCCTGTTCTAATTCTTCAAGGGTAATTAAGTCACAACATTCATCAAAGGGTAATTCAGCCACAGTAGTTTGTTCTATGGATGGCAAATCATTCAAAACCCTGTCACTCTTAAAATGTTTACGTAAGGTGACATTTCTGATGAATCTATTAACATCAATCAATGTATTAAATAGGTCAAAGTCAGTAGTAGGTGCAATTTAAGCCATAAGATAACACTTTAATTTGCAATTTAGATAAGGCATAATTGGATAAGTTAATCACATTGCCGGTTTGTACTTGGATTCAGTCGGATTTCGGTTCCCTCTCAATTGGTACCGCTCCTGTGTAATATTGAGTGAGTCCCCTTGTCCCCCTCCCCCCGTATCCATCCTGTCTACAGGAAAAACCTGTTCCAGAATATTAGAATCACCAGAATTCTTAGAATTTGGGATATTTATGGAATGATCTGGGGTGTGGGTGGGTTTGCTAGAAATGTATTTAGACTGAATGTGAGGGACCAGCTACTGGTTTTTGACTGATGGATTCCCTGGGTCCGACCACCTGACCTGTAGTCACTATATTGTCTTGTGTAATCTTTTTTAGAATACCAGATGGCTTGTTTACAAGTTCATCCCCACTTGAGGATGTTCCATCATCTGATTGTGACCCCTCCCCCCCTGAGAAAGAAACCTTTTTGTTTTTCTTATGTCTTTGTCTGCGTCTGCGAGTTCTATTATTGGATAGTGATCTGTTAGCCTGTCTCAATTTTCTATTCCATACATAGACTGTATTATTATTGTAGTCAGCTTTATCACGCAATAATTTCGAATGTTTGGTTTTAATTACATTTTGCCTAGTCTCTGCCACAGTTATCTGTAATAAACCATCAAAATTACAAAAATCATTATCATTGCTTCTAGTATTCAATTCTAACTGTAATTCATCAATTTCTAATCTAAGCGTTTTAAGTTGTGAGATCTTATACTGTAATAAAAGCTGCATAAGGCGAATAGAGCACTCTGTGAGTACTGTGTTCCATGATTCTATAAAGTTGCAATCAGTAACATCAAACGTTGGGTACTTATTCATTCTGAGCCCCCTTGGTATCATATTAAATTCTATATATTTTTCAAATGTCCCATTGCAATCTTAGTTCTTTTAACAACAAGTTCTCCATACAATCAAATAGTGCAGGTAAGCTGAAATAGGCTTTATTCTCAGAAAAGATGGTGTCCACTTATTTCATTTACGAACATAGTGTTAGCATGGCATTAGCTATGTGCCTGTTTGGGCATTGATTTTACTTTATTAGAATTTGTACCTATAACTGATAATCCACAATTTTCTCCAGGTATTGATCAAAAAGTATTCAAATCTTGGGCTGAAAAAGGTCTAAGCTCAGTGAAGCAACTATTGGATGAAAACTATCATATGTGTCCCACTGAATCACTTTTTAATCATTATGAGATAAGGTTGAATATATTTGCATATTTTCAAATACGACATTACATATATTCACAGAAGTGGCTTTTTCCACCTTCAGTCGCATGTTCTGATATCAAACTCTGTTTACAAAAATTCATTGCTGGTGACGCTTCAATTTCTTTGATGTATGACATTATGCAGACAAAGCAAAGTTTACTATATCTGGATAAGATTTGCAATTTCTGGATACCAGTTATCCCCTTAATAGACCATGGAAATAGTTAAACAAAGCTTCACTACTCTTAAGTGTAAAATTTCTATGAGCTGGAAAGAATCGCACATGAAACCTATTAATGACTTTTATCTTTCTCCACTTTAAATATCTAAGTTCTATCCTGCAAAGCCTAGTGGTTGTCCACACACATATATGTGAATATTTTTCATATGTTCTGGTTTTGTCCCAAAATCAACCAATTATGGCTGAAAATTATATATTGGTTCAACTATCTGTATAAAATGACTATCTTGCTTTCATTAGAAGATGCTTATTTATTAATTATCATTCAGAACTCTAAAGACAGTTATTGGATACCCATTTTAAATACTATTATTTTGACAGCCAGACACTTCATATTAAAAATTTGGAAAGCCGGTAGGGCCCTGGGTCTCGCTTTCAAAAGCAAATAGTTTTTGAATCATATCATCTTCAGGATGCCTCGGAGAAAAGAATTAAAAACTTTTTGTTGGGATGGCTCCCTATCATTAAGTTGTACCCTTTTCCCATCCAAAAATTGATTATTTCTCCATTTTTGTCCTCTATTAGTTTTGCAGAATTAGTCTTATTAGATACCTTCCCGGCTACATGGATCACTAATGCTGGAGAGTTATAGTGAAGAGTACAGTAGCAAAGTGGTGGTATACTCAATAGTTTAGTTTTGTATAGGGAGGAGGATGGCGAAGGTGGAGAGCAGTGGGTTTCCCTCTTTTTTCTTTTTTTTTCTTTTTTTTTATGATTAATAGAAAAAAACTTGCATATTAAGTATGCCCTAGCTGTAATAGACTAGGTATGGAAGCAAAATAAGGCATATTATATATTGGTTGATTTATCAAAATATAGTGTAATATTAACAGTGATCATGTACTCTGTATACTTTCTTTTTTTTCTTTGTATTTTCGGAGGAGAGTGTCTCCCATTATTATTATGTTTCTATATTGTATATCATTTACACTGTAATATAAATTGAAAAAAAAAATTGAAAAAATAAGAACATAGCATATGAGTCTACCTAGGATTAGTTTTCAACAAAAAATACCAAGAGAACGAAGCAAATTCGATGATAAAAGTAAATTGAAAACTTATTTGAAATGTGTGCTTTATCTGAATCATTAAAGATTAATTTTGACTAGACTGTCCCTTTAATTTGATACATATCTGTTATTTCATGTAAGATCAATCAGTTATTTTGTTCAATCTGATTACAGATATATTAGGTATTAAATTAAGGGGGACTGGGTGACTCCCAAGGTTAACCAACCCTGCAACTTGTTTGGCACAGAAAGGGTTAACAGAACCATTCCACCCTAGCCAGTTTCTCACTGTCTAGCCACTCCAGGCAAGCCTGTTGTCAGGTTAGGAAATGTCCAGAAGAAGACCCAAATGCTAGGGCGAACTTAAACAACACCCTTGCACTCTGAGTTTAATCCAGGACGTGACCCCACGACAACCTCTAAAAAACAATGTACTCACGATATGGAGCAGAGTTAGCCTGAGTCCAAAGTAATTCAAGATATCAGCCAAATAGACTTCTGAGTAAGGAACTGGTTTCAGGAAATGTCTTCCACAGAATCAGGAGAGCAGGGATAGTCCACTTATACTCAGACAGAGGACGGGTAAAACAAGAAAAGTTAATAATGCAGGAGTAGGTAACTTGTTATCAGGCAATTTGAGGGTTAACACGGTGTAGTCAGTCCTTGCAGAGTTTAGCAACATGTTATCAGGCAGTTTGAGGGTTAATACTGAATAGTCAGTACTTGCAGAGTTAGACAACAGGATATCAGGTAGTTTGAGGGTTAACAATGTGTAGTCAGTCCTTGCAGAGTTTGGCAACAGTTTATCAGGCAGTTTGAGGGTTAATACTGAATAGTCAGTACTTGCAGAGTTAGACAACAGGATATCAGATAGTTTGAAGATTAACACAGATTAATCAGTACTTGCAGAGATTGGCAACAGGTTATCATGCAGTTTGAGAGTTTACACTGAATAAACAGTACTTGCAGAGTTTGGCAACAGGATATCAAGCAGTTTGAAGGTTTACACTGAATAAACAATACTTGCAGAGTTTGGCCACAAGTTAACATGCAGTTTGAGAGTTTCACAGAATAAACAGTGCTTGCAGTGTTTGGCAACAGGATATAAAGCAGTTTGAAGGTTTACACTGAATAAACAGTACTTGCAGAGGTTGGCAACAGGTTAACATGCAGTTTGAGAGATTCACAGAATAAACAGTACTTGCAGTGTTTGGCAACAGGTTATCAGGAAGTTTGAGGGTTAACCCAGCATAGTCAGTCTTTGCAGAGTTTGGCAACAGAAAATCAGCAGTTAGAGAGTTTCCACAGCGAAGACCTCACAGGAGCCACAAAGAGAAACAAACAAACGGCCACTGAAGAAACAGGAAGCCCGGAATAAAAAGCCTGGTAGTGACATCATCAGGAAGGGGCAGCTCAGACTACCTGTCAATCAAGCACACAGAGAGGACTGCCGGAGCTTCCCAGCAGCCAAGCGTGACAGTGCCCCCTCCTCAAGAACCCCTCCGGGGGCCCCACTGGGCCTGGCAGGGTATTTCTTGTGAAAAGACTTGACAAGAGCTGGAGCATGAACATGAGAGGCTGGTTCCCAAGATCGTTCAGAGATGGGATAACCCTTCCAATGGACCAGGTAGTACAGCCGATTGCCCCGTAGCTTGGAATCCAAAATCTGGCTGACTTCAAACTCAGAAGTTCCCTCTACGGTAAGTGGAGGAGGTGGTTTACTCTTGATAGAGTACCGGTTGTAGATGACTGGCTTGAGTAAGGAGACATGATACACTGGATGGATCTTGAGAGTCTTGGGTAAAGCCAGGCGGTATGCAGAAGAACAAACTTTGGAAACAATTCGAAAAGGTCCCATGTACTTAGGACCCAACTTAGTACAAGGTTGTTTTAGACGTATGAATCTGGTGGATAAAAATACTCTGTCTCCAGTATGAAGTAAAGGACCCTTACACCTTCTGCGATCAGCATATCTCTTGTGTCTTAAGGAAGAGGAAAGTAGATTTTGACGAATGAGTTGCCAGTGGTTACTGAGATTTTTCACAATACGATCTGCTCCAGGGACTTCAGTAGAACTGGTAATCATAGGAAAGGTTCTAGGTTCAAAACCATAAGCTGCCTTAAAGGGAGAGGTCAGTAAAGAGGCGTTATAGCGTGAGTTGTGAGCTAATTCCGCCAAAGGCAATAACTGAGACCAGTTAGAGTGGTGATGGTCTGCATAATATCTAAGAAAAGATTCCAAGGCTTGATTTACATGCTCAGTCTGTCCGTTGGATTGAGGATGATGTGCAGTAGAAAGAGATATGTTGATTCCGAAGTGCTTATCAAAAGACCTCCAAAACTTGGAAACAAATTGAACTCCGGGATCTGAGACTATGTCAGTGGGAAAACCATGTAAACGAGATATATGTAGAACAAAGAGTTCAGAACGTCTTTGAGCTGTAGGCAAGCCTGGAAGAGGTATGAAGTGAGCAGACTTGGAGAACCGATCCACCACTACCCAAATGGTCGTATTTCCAGCAGAAACAAGAAGATCTGTAACGAAGTCCATGGATAAGTGAGACCAAGGGTAATGATGAATAGGAAGAGGGTGTAATAGATCAAATGGTTGATGAGAAGATTGTTTGTTCGAAGCACAAGAACTACAAGCAGCAATATAATCCTTAACATCCCTCCTCATAGTGGACCACCAAACATGCTGCTTCAGTTTCCACAAAGTATTGGTTACTCCTGGATGACATGCTGAAATGTTGTCGTGAGCCCAACGTAGAAGCTTAAGACATAATCCTTTGGGTACATACATGATACCAGAAGGTAGTTTGCAAGAAGATGGTACCCGGACTTGAGCAGCATGTAAAGCCTGTACTGGAAAAGAGGATACTTGAGCCAAAACTTTGACTGGACGTAGTATAGGTTCAGAATCCAAAGGAGAAGGCTCAGAAGATTGGAACTGCCTAGATAAAGCATTTGCCTTGGCATTTTTTGAACCAGGAACATAGGAAAGTACAAAATTAAACCTGAAGAAGATCAAGGTCCACCGAGCCTGACGAGGATTGAGACGAGTAGCTGTATGGAGGTATAAAAGATTCTTATGATCTGTCAGAATGAAAAAAGGTTGACTGGTACCCTCTAACCAATGCCTCCATTCATCCAAAGCTAATTTTATAGCCAAAAGCTCCTTATTGCCCACATCATAATTTAACTTGGCAGGATTGAATTTTTTCGAAAAGAACGCCACAGGATGTATCTTGCTGGTAGTCGGATCATGTTGGGAGAGAACAGCTCCAGCTGCTATAGAAGAAGTGTCAACCTCCAAAATAAACTGGAGATCAGGAATTGGATGACTGAGAAGAGGTGCAGAAGAAAATGCTGATTTTAGCGTTTCAAAAGCCTGTACTGCTGAAGTGGACCAGTTCTTACAATTTTGCCCTTTCTTAGTAAGAGAAGTGAGCGGAGACGTGATGTCAGCAAAGTTCTTAATAAACTTTCTATAGTAATTGGCAAAGCCAAGAAACCTCTGCAGGGATTTGAGAGTAGTTGGTCTGGGCCAGTCCTTGATAGCCGAAAGTTTAGCAGGATCCATCTCAAAACCTGATTCTGAAATGATATAACCCAAAAAGGGAATGGAACTCTGATGAAAAGAGCATTTCTTCAAATTTAGTGAACATGGAATTGTCTCGTAACCTCTGAAGTACCAGTCTTATATGATGTACATGTTCCTGTAATGTTTTGGAATAGATCAGAATGTCATCGACATAAATGATAACAAATTGATTTAGATAATCTCTGAAGATTTCGTTAACAAAGTGCTAAAATACTGCTGGTGCATTGCACAATCCGAATGGCATTACTAGATACTCGTAGTGACCAAATCTAGTGTTAAATGCCGTCTTCCATTCGTCTCCTTTACGGATTCTGACCAAATTGTAGGCCCCACGGAGACCTAACTTGGAAAAAATAGAAGCACCTTGGAAACGATCAAATAACTCAGGAATGAGCGGCAGAGGATAGCTGTTTTTGACAGTAATCTGATTCAAGGCCCAATAATCGATACAGGGACGGAGACCTCCATCTTTTTTCCCTATGAAGAAAAAACCCGCACCCACAGGTGATGAGGAAGGACGAATTAATCCTCTGGCTAAGTTGTCCTTTATGTATTCCTCAAGAGAGACATTTTCTTGATGAGAGAGGGGATAGGTCCTTCCCTTAGGTAGAGGAGCCCCTGAAAACAATTCGATAGGACAGTCAAATATCCGGTGTGGAGGTAACGTCTCAGCCTCCTATTTAGAAAACACATCACTAAAGGCATGCTAGTAATTAGGCAATGAATCAGGAACTTCCACCATAGCTACGACAGGACAAGATGGTTTTGAGGGATTTTGCAGGCAATGTTTGAAACAGGTAGTTCCCCAGGAAATAAGTTCTCCTTTAGACTAAAGAAGACTGGATCATGAAGCTGCAACCAAGGTAACCCCATAATCAACGGTATGTGGGGAGAAGTGATGACGTCAAAACGAATAATTTCAGAATAAAGTATGCCCACAGACAAAAGAAGAGGAATGGTAGATTTTTGTATGATACCAGAACCTAGAGGCTGTCCACTAACAGTGGTTACCTTAATTAACTATTTCTTGGCTTGAAGAGGAATCCTGAGAGAGTCAGCAAAGTTTGAATCAATGAAAACTCCAGCAGCTCCAGAGTCAATGAGGGCTTGAGCTTGAAACTTGGTGTTTCCAAAAGTGATAGTTACAGGAACAAAAAGTTTAGAATTGAGGGAAGACATGGGATTCTATCTTAACTCTGTCCCTCTATCAAAAGTTAAGCCTTGGCTTTTACTGGCCGGATAGGACAGTCCTTCAGTAAATGTCCTTTGGTACCACAATACAGACATAATCCAAGAGTACGCCTTCTATGGCGTTCAACTTCTGACAATTTAATAGCTCCTACTTCCATGGGTTCCACAGACTCAGGAGATTGGGAATTATTATTAGACAGACTTGAGGTTCGAATAGGAGGACGAAAAGAAGATTTAACAAAGGATCTCCGATTCCTATCTCTCACCTGATGATGTTCAGAATGCCGGGCGTCAAGAGTAATACACAAATTGATAAGACCCTCCAATGAATCGGGGAGTTCCCGAAATACAAGTTCATCCTTAAGGCGTTTGCAAAGTCCCTTGAGAAAGGTTGCCCGTAAGGCTCCATGGTTCCAATCAGTTTCTGCGGCTAAAGTCCTGAATTCAATAGCATATTAAGCTACCGAAAGGGATCCCTGTCTCAGATCCAACAATCCTGCCTCTGCAGCTGCAGACCTCCCAGGCTTGTCAAAAACAGAAGAAAAAATTGGACACAAATAATTCCACATCCTGTAGTAAAGGATCATTCTTCTCTAAAAGAGGAGACACCCAGGCTAGAGCCTTACCCTTCATGAGGGATATAATAAAGGTGATTTTGGAAGTAGAATTGGAAAAAACTTGAGGATTGTTTTTGAAGTGTAAACGACATTGATTAAGGAATCCACTGCATTCTTCAGGATTACCGTCATATTTATCTGGAAGTGGGATTCATGGTATATACTGTCCAACAGGTTGAGGTGGGTTAAAGACAGCATTGGAGTTAGTAGCAGCTGCAGCAGGAGTCGCCGTAGCTTGAGAAGGAGCGGAGAGGTTATGTAGCAGAGCAGTAATCTGGTCAAGCTTGGAATCCAAAGATTGCAAATGAGCAGAATGATTTCCTAGAAGTTGCCCTTGTAGAGCTACAGCCCTGGATAACTCATCAGGGTCCATGTTATGGCCCGTTTGTACTGTCAGGTTAGGAAATGTCCAGAAGAAGACCCAAATGCTAGGGCGAACTTAAACAACACCCTTGCACTCTGAGTTTAATCCAGGACGTGACCCCACGACAACCTCTAAAAAACAATGTACTCATGATATGGAGCAGAGTTAGCCTGAGTCCAAAGTAATTCAAGATATCAGCCAAATAGACTTCTGAGTAAGGAACTGGTTTCAGGAAATGTCTTCCACAGAATCAGGAGAGCAAGAATAGTCCACTTATACTCAGACAGAGGAAGGGTAAAACAAGAAACAGTTAATAATGCAGGAGTATGTAACTTGTTATCAGGCAATTTGAGGGTTAACACTGTGTAGTCAGTCCTTGCAGAGTTTGGCAACAGGTTATCAGGCAGTTTGAGGGTTAATGCTGAATAGTCAGTACTTGCAGAGTTAGACAACAGGATATCAAATAGTTTGAAGGTTAACACAGATTAATCAGTACTTGCAGAGATTGGCAACAGGTTATCATGCAGTTTGAGAGTTTACACTGAATAAACAGTACTTGCAGAGTTTGGCAACAGGATATGAAGCAGTTTGAAGGTTTACACTGAATAAACAGTACTTGCAGAGTTTGGCAACAGGTTAACATGCAGTTTGAGGGTTTACACAGAATAAACAGTACTTGCAGCGTTTGGCAACAGGATATCAAGCAGTTTGAAGGTTTACACTGAATAAACAGTACTTGCAGAGGTTGGCAACAGGTTAACATGCAGTTTGAGAGATTCACAGAATAAACAGTACTTGCAGTGTTTGGCAACAGGTTATCAGGAAGTTTGAGGGTTAACCCAGCATAGTCAGTCTTTGCAGAGTTTAGCAACAGAAAATCAGCAGTTAGAGAGTTTCCACAGCGAAGTCCTCACAGGAGCCACAAAGAGAAACAAACAAACGGGCACTGAAGAAACAGGAAGCCTGGAATAAAAAGCCTGGTAATGACATCATCAGGAAGGGGCGGCTCAGGCTACCTGTCAATCAAGCACACAGAGAGGACCGCCGGAGCTTCCCAGCGGCCGAGCGTGACACCTGTGACTTAGTTCAGTGAGTGCAAGGGTTAAAAAACACTCTCTGGACCTAGAAAAAAATGCCCAAACTTCCCTTTAATGCCACCCACACTAAACCACCTATATGCTGCCACCACCTAATGATTATTATGTGGTGAATCTTAAGGATAAAAGGCAAACAGATGGAAGATCACAAAATAATACAATTTAGCAAAAATATTAAGCTACATAAAAACACAGTACTATTAGTACTATTATCACTAATCTCTTTTAGTAACGTGGATAAAATATTAGACAATGGCAAAACTTTATAGGAAAAAGAACATTTATTATGAGCAAAAAGGAGTCACAGTGCATTGATCTAAGAAACAAACGGCTACGAGTTGTGCGTTAGGCTTAAAAAGCAGCGTTGGCTGGTCCCAGCGCTGCTTTTTAACGCCCGCTGGTATTACGAGTCTTGAAATGACAGGCTCACCGCTAACTTTTTTGGCCAGACTCAGAAATACCGCAAATCCACTTACGTCAATTGTGTATCCTATATTTTCAATAGGACTTGCATAGCGCCAAAAAGTGAGCGGTACACCCTCTCCTGTAAAGACAGGTACCGCATTTTAAAGTCAGTAGTTAAAAGTTTTACACTACAGCGCCGTAGCATAAAACTCTTAACTAAAGTGCTAAAAAGTACACTAACACTCATAAACTACCTGTTAACCCCTAAACCAAGGCCCCCCCACATCGCAAACACTAAAATAAATATTTTAACCCCTAATCTGCCGAACCGGACATCGCCGCCACTATAATAAATATATTAACCCCTAAACCGCCGCACTCCTGCATCGCAAACACTAGTTAAATATTATTAACCCCTAATCTGCCGCCCCAAACGTCGCCGCCACTATATTAAATGTATTAACCCCTAAACCTAAGTCTAACCCTAACCCTAACACCCCCTAACTTAAATATAATTACAATAAATCTAAATAAAATTCCTATCATTACCTAAATAATTCCTATTTAAAACTAAATACTTACCTATAAAATAAACCCTAAACTAGCTACAATATAACTAATAGTTACATTGTAGCTATCTTAGGGTTTATTTTTATTTTACAGGCAACTTTGTATTTATTTTAACTAGGTAGAATAGTTATTAAATAGTTATTTACTATTTAATAACTTCCTAGTTAAAATAAAGACAAATTTACCTGTAAAATAAAACCTAACCTAAGTTACACTAACACTACACTATAATTAAATAAATTAACTAAATTAAATAAATTAATTACAATTAAATAAAATTATCTAAAGTACGAAACCCCCCCCCCCACTAAATTACAGAAAATAATAAAATAATTACAAAATTTTAAACTAATTACACCTACTCTAATCCCCCTAACAAAATAAAAAAGCCCCCCCAAATAAAAAAAAGTCCTCTCCTACACTAAATTACAAATAGCCCTTAAAAGGGCCTTTTGCGGGGCATTGCCCCAAAGTAATCAGCACTTTTACCTGTAAAAAAAAATACAAATACCCCCCACCACCACCCACACAACCAACACTACTCTAAAACCCACCCAATCCCCCCTTAAAAAAAACCTAACACTAACCCCTTGAAGATCACCCTACCGTGAGACGTCTTCACTCAACCGGGCAGAAGTGGTCCTCCAGACAGGCAGAAGTCTTCATCCAAGCTGGGCAGAAGTGGTCCTCCAGACGGGCAGAAGTCTTCATCCAGACGGCATCTTCTATCATCATCCAACCGGCGCGGAGCGGGTCCATCTTCAAGACATCCGTCGCGGAGCATCCTCTTCATCCGGAGTCTTCTTACTAAATTACGGTACCTTTAAATGATGTCATCCAAGATGGCGTCCCTTCAATTCCAATTGGCTGATAGAATTCTATCAGCCAATCGGAATTAAGGTAGAAAAAATCCTATTGGCTGATGCAATCAGCCAATAGGATTGAAGTTCAATCCTATTGGCTGATCCAATCAGCCAATAGGATTTAGCTGACATTCTATTGGCTGTTCCAATCAGACCCGCTCGGTAGAGAGCGGGTCTGGAAAACACTATTTTTTTTAATAAAAGTTCACAGGGAATATTAGATTACATAAAGCTAGCACTAATATAATGTTATATAATTCTGCACTATGTGCAGAATTATATAACATTATTTTCTATATTTACTGGCCCTTTAAGCTTGACTTTTTATTGGTCCCTATGTTAGCTCTTACTAGTTTTTCTTGAATATTAATACCCCTTTTATAGGCAGGCATAGGGATTTTCTTGAATTCCTGTATGTTAGGATTGCAACTAGAAAGTATAGTACAATGTTTCCTGATAATACGTTGAATATCCATACTTTGAGCGTTATAGTCTAATACAAATGTTAGTCGTTGATTAAATTTATTTTTGTTTTTATTTCTAATAATTTTATTGGGACCAACCAAACTGGATCTAGGAATAGAACTGACTAGTTTACTAGTTAGCTTAAAACTTGCTGCATGTCTATTTTACACTGTTGGAAATAAAGATGCAGTAGATCCTGAAGGGTAAGTAGGTAGTACAAACAGGCTAATAACAATAGCACCAAACCCATAACTTCTCAGCAACCATATCTTCTACAGGGGACAGGAGGGCATGTGAAAATTAACCTTTTGGGCTAGATTAGAAGTTTGCTTGAACTGGCGTAAAGAAAAAAATGGCAAAATAATTTGTTCTTTTGGAGATCTGATGTAAAGTGTGAAAGCAGGAACATATGCATAACAGAACACGTGAAAAATATTAAAGTTTCCCTTTTATTTATACTTTTTTTAAATGTAAAACAAAGCTTTATTGTTAAAAAAATATTTTAACATTTACAGTATTTAAAGAGATATGGGCCCCTATTTAACAAAGGTCTTGCGAACCTGATCCGATAGTGCGGATCAGGTCCCTAGGACCTCGCTGAATGCAGAGAGCAATACGCTCTCCCTATTCGGCATTGCACCAGCAGCTCACAAGAGATGCTGGTGCAACGGCGCCCCCTGCAGACTGTCGGCCAATGGGCAACCAGCAGGGAGGTGTCAATCAACCCAATCGTACTCGATCAAGTTGAATTGTGGCGATTCCTGTCCGCCAGAGCAGTAATCTGGTCAAGCTTGGAATCCAAAGATTGCAAATGAGCAGAATGATTTCCTAGAAGTTGCCCTTGTAGAGCCACAGCCCTGGATAACTCATCAGGGTCCATATTATGGCCCGTTTGTACTGTAAGGTTAGGAAATGTCCAGAAGAAGACCCAAATGCTAGGGCGAACTTAAACAACACCCTTGCACTCTGAGTTTAATCCAGGACGTGACCCCACGACAACCTCTAAAAAACAATGTACTCACGATATGGAGCAGAGTTAGCCTGAGTCCAAAGTAATTCAAGATATCAGCCAAATAGACTTCTGAGTAAGGAACTGGTTTCAGGAAATGTCTTCCACAGAATCAGGAGAGCAGGGATAGTCCACTTATACTCAGACAGAGGAAGGGTAAAACAAGAAACAGTTAATAATGCAGGAGTATGTAACTTGTTATCAGGCAATTTGAGGGTTAACACTGTGTAGTCAGTCCTTGCAGAGTTTGGCAACAGGTTATCAGGCAGTTTGAGGGTTAATGCTGAATAGTCAGTACTTGCAGAGTTAGACAACAGGATATCAAATAGTTTGAAGGTTAACACAGATTAATCAGTACTTGCAGAGATTGGCAACAGGTTATCATGCAGTTTGAGAGTTTACACTGAATAAACAGTACTTGCAGAGTTTGGCAACAGGATATGAAGCAGTTTGAAGGTTTACACTGAATAAACAGTACTTGCAGAGTTTGACAACAGGTTAACATGCAGTTTGAGAGTTTCACAGAATAAACAGTACTTGCAGTGTTTGGCAACAGGATATCAAGCAGTTTGAAGGTTTACACTGAATAAACAGTACTTGCAGAGGTTGGCAACAGGTTAACATGCAGTTTGAGAGATTCACAGAATAAACAGTACTTGCAGTGTTTGGCAACAGGTTATCAGGAAGTTTGAGGGTTAACCCAGCATAGTCAGTCTTTGCAGAGTTTAGCAACAGAAAATCAGCAGTTAGAGAGTTTCCACAGCGAAGTCCTCACAGGAGCCACAAAGAGAAACAAACAAACGGGCACTGAAGAAACAGGAAGCCTGGAATAAAAAGCCTGGTAATGACATCATCAGGAAGGGGCGGCTCAGACTACCTGTCAATCAAGCACACAGAGAGGACCGCCGGAGCTTCCCAGCGGCCGAGCGTGACACCTGTGACTTAGTTCAGTGAGTGCAAGGGTTAAAAAACACTCTCTGGACCTAGAAAAAAATGCCCAAACTTCCCTTTAATGCCACCCACACTAAACCACCTATATGCTGCCACCACCTAATGATTATTATGTGGTGAATCTTAAGGATAAAAGGCAAACAGATGGAAGATCACAAAATAATACAATTTAGCAAAAATATTAAGCTACATAAAAACACAGTACTATTAGTACTATTATCACTAATCTCTTTTAGTAACGTGGATAAAATATTAGACAATGGCAAAACTTTATAGGAAAAAGAACATTTATTATGAGCAAAAAGGAGTCACAGTGCATTGATCTAAGAAACAAACGGCTACGAGTTGTGCGTTAGGCTTAAAAAGCAGCGTTGGCTGGTCCCAGCGCTGCTTTTTAACGCCCGCTGGTATTACGAGTCTTGAAATGACAGGCTCACCGCTAACTTTTTTGGCCAGACTCAGAAATACCGCAAATCCACTTACGTCAATTGTGTATCCTATATTTTCAATAGGACTTGCATAGCGCCGGTATTACGAGTCTGCCAAAAAGTGAGCGGTACACCCTCTCCTGTAAAGACTGGTACCGCATTTTAAAGTCAGTAGTTAAAAGTTTTACACTACAGCGCCGTAGCATAAAACTCTTAACTAAAGTGCTAAAAAGTACACTAACACTCATAAACTACCTGTTAACCCCTAAACCAAGGCCCCCCCACATCGCAAACACTAAAATAAATATTTTAACCCCTAATCTGCCGAACCGGACATCGCCGCCACTATAATAAATATATTAACCCCTAAACCGCCGCACTCCTGCATCGCAAACACTAGTTAAATATTATTAACCCCTAATCTGCCGCCCCCAACGTCGCCGCCACTATATTAAATGTATTAACCCCTAAACCTAAGTCTAACCCTAACCCTAACACCCCCTAACTTAAATATAATTACAATAAATCTAAATAAAATTCCTATCATTACCTAAATAATTCCTATTTAAAACTAAATACTTACCTATAAAATAAACCCTAAACTAGCTACAAAATAACTAATAGTTACATTGTAGCTATCTTAGGGTTTATTTTTATTTTACAGGCAACTTTGTATTTATTTTAACTAGGTAGAATAGTTATTAAATAGTTATTTACTATTTAATAACTTCCTAGTTAAAATAAAGACAAATTTACCTGTAAAATAAAACCTAACCTAAGTTACACTAACACTACACTATAATTAAATAAATTAACTAAATTAAATAAATTAATTACAATTAAATAAAATTATCTAAAGTACGAAAACCCCCCCACTAAATTACAGAAAATAATAAAATAATTACAAAATTTTAAACTAATTACACCTACTCTAATCCCCCTGACAAAATAAAAAAAGCCCCCCCAAATAAAAAAAAGTCCTCTCCTACACTAAATTACAAATAGCCCTTAAAAGGGCCTTTTGCGGGGCATTGCCCCAAAGTAATCAGCACTTTTACCTGTAAAAAAAAATACAAATACCCCCCACCACCACCCACACAACCAACACTACTCTAAAACCCACCCAATCCCCCCTTAAAAAAAACCTAACACTAACCCCTTGAAGATCACCCTACCGTGAGACGTCTTCACTCAACCGGGCAGAAGTGGTCCTCCAGACAGGCAGAAGTCTTCATCCAAGCTGGGCAGAAGTGGTCCTCCAGACGGGCAGAAGTCTTCATCCAGACGGCATCTTCTATCATCATCCAACCGGCGCGGAGCGGGTCCATCTTCAAGACATCCGTCGCGGAGCATCCTCTTCATCCGGAGTCTTCTTACTAAATTACGGTACCTTTAAATGACGTCATCCAAGATGGCGTCCCTTCAATTCCAATTGGCTGATAGAATTCTATCAGCCAATCGGAATTAAGGTAGAAAAAATCCTATTGGCTGATGCAGTCAGCCAATAGGATTGAAGTTCAATCCTATTGGCTGATACAATCAGCCAATAGGATTTAGCTGACATTCTATTGGCTGTTCCAATCAGACCCGCTCAGTAGAGCACAGAGAGCGGGTCTGGAAAACACTATTTTTTTTAATAAAAGTTCACAGGGAATATTAGATTACATAAAGCTAGCACTAATATAATGTTATATAATTCTGCACTATGTGCAGAATTATATAACATTATTTTCTATATTTACTGGCCCTTTAAGCTTGACTTTTTATTGGTCCCTATGTTAGCTCTTACTAGTTTTTCTTGAATATTAATACCCCTTTTATAGGCAGGCATAGGGATTTTCTTGAATTCCTGTATGTTAGGATTGCAACTAGAAAGTATAGTACAATATTTCCTGATAATACGTTGAATATCCATACTTTGAGCGTTATAGTCTAATACAAATGTTAGTCGTTGATTAAATTTATTTTTGTTTTTATTTCTAATAATTTTATTGGGACCAACCAAACTGGATCTAGGAATAGACCTGACTAGTTTACTAGTTAGCTTAAAACTTGCTGCATGTCTATTTTACACTGTTGGAAATAAAGATGCAGTAGATCCTGAAGGGTAAGTAGGTAGTACAAACAGGCTAATAACAATAGCACCAAACCCATAACTTCTCAGCAACCATATCTTCTACAGGGGACAGGAGGGCATGTGAAAATTAACCTTTTGGGCTAGATTAGAAGTTTGCTTGAACTGGCGTAAAGAAAAAAATGGCAAAATAATTTGTTCTTTTGGAGATCTGATGTAAAGTGTGAAAGCAGGAACATATGCATAACAGAACACGTGAAAAATATTAAAGTTTCCCTTTTATTTATACTTTTTTTAAATGTAAAACAAAGCTTTATTGTTAAAAAAATATTTTAACATTTACAGTATTTAAAGAGATATGGCCCCTATTTAACAAAGGTCTTGCGAACCTGATCCGATAGTGCGGATCAGGTCCCTAGGACCTCGCTGAATGCAGAGAGCAATACGCTCTCCCTATTCAGCATTGCACCAGCAGCTCACAAGAGCTGCTGGTGCAACGGCGCCCCCTGCAGACTGTCGGCCAATGGGCAACCAGCAGGGAGGTGTCAATCAACCCAATCGTACTCGATCAAGTTGAATTGTGGCGATTCCTGTCCGCCAGAGCAGTAATCTGGTCAAGCTTGGAATCCAAAGATTGCAAATGAGCAGAATGATTTCCTAGAAGTTGCCCTTGTAGAGCCACAGCCCTGGATAACTCATCAGGGTCCATATTATGGCCCGTTTGTACTGTAAGGTTAGGAAATGTCCAGAAGAAGACCCAAATGCTAGGGCGAACTTAAACAACACCCTTGCACTCTGAGTTTAATCCAGGACGTGACCCCACGACAACCTCTAAAAAACAATGTACTCACGATATGAAGCAGAGTTAGCCTGAGTCCAAAGTAATTCAAGATATCAGCCAAATAGACTTCTGAGTAAGGAACTGGTTTCAGGAAATGTCTTCCACAGAATCAGGAGAGCAGGGATAGTCCACTTATACTCAGACAGTGGAAGGGTAAAAACAAGACACAGTTAATAATGCAGGAGTATGTAACTTGTTATCAGGCAATTTGAGGGTTAACACTGTATAGTCAGTCCTTGCAGAGTTTGGCAACAGGTTATCAGGCAGTTTGAGGGTTAATGCTGAATAGTCAGTACTTGCAGAGTTAGACAACAGGATATCAAATAGTTTGAAGGTTAACACAGATTAATCAGTACTTGCAGAGATTGGCAACAGGTTATCATGCAGTTTGAGAGTTTACACTGAATAAACAGTACTTGCAGAGTTTGGCAACAGGATATGAAGCAGTTTGAAGGTTTACACTGAATAAACAGTACTTGCAGAGTTTGGCAACAGGTTAACATGCAGTTTGAGAGTTTCACAGAATAAACAGTACTTGCAGTGTTTGGCAACAGGATATCAAGCAGTTTGAAGGTTTACACTGAATAAACAGTACTTGCAGAGGTTGGCAACAGGTTAACATGCAGTTTGAGAGATTCACAGAATAAACAGTACTTGCAGTGTTTGGCAACAGGTTATCAGGAAGTTTGAGGGTTAACCCAGCATAGTCAGTCTTTGCAGAATTTAGCAACAGAAAATCAGCAGTTAGAGAGTTTCCACAGCGAAGTCCTCACAGGAGCCACAAAGAGAAACAAACAAACGGGCACTGAAGAAACAGGAAGCCTGGAATAAAAAGCCTGGTAATGACATCATCAGGAAGGGGCGGCTCAGACTACCTGTCAATCAAGCACACAGAGAGGACCGCCGGAGCTTCCCAGCGGCCGAGCGTGACACCTGTGACTTAGTTCAGTGAGTGCAAGGGTTAAAAAACACTCTCTGGACCTAGAAAAAATGCCCAAACTTCCCTTTAATGCCACCCACACTAAACCACCTATATGCTGCCACCACCTAATGATTATTATGTGGTGAATCTTAAGGATAAAAGGCAAACAGATGGAAGATCACAAAATAATACAATTTAGCAAAAATATTAAGCTACATAAAAACACAGTACTATTAGTACTATTATCACTAATCTCTTTTAGTAACGTGGATAAAATATTAGACAATGGCAAAACTTTATAGGAAAAAGAACATTTATTATGAGCAAAAAGGAGTCACAGTGCATTGATCTAAGAAACAAACGGCTACGAGTTGTGCGTTAGGCTTAAAAAGCAGCGTTGGCTGGTCCCAGCGCTGCTTTTTAACGCCCGCTGGTATTACGAGTCTTGAAATGACAGGCTCACCGCTAACTTTTTTGGCCAGACTCAGAAATACCGCAAATCCACTTACGTCAATTGTGTATCCTATATTTTCAATAGGACTTGCATAGCGCCAAAAAGTGAGCGGTACACCCTCTCCTGTAAAGACAGGTACCGCATTTTAAAGTCAGTAGTTAAAAGTTTTACACTACAGCGCCGTAGCATAAAACTCTTAACTAAAGTGCTAAAAAGTACACTAACACTCATAAACTACCTGTTAACCCCTAAACCAAGGCCCCCCCACATCGCAAACACTAAAATAAATATTTTAACCCCTAATCTGCCGAACCGGACATCGCCGCCACTATAATAAATATATTAACCCCTAAACCGCCGCACTCCTGCATCGCAAACACTAGTTAAATATTATTAACCCCTAATCTGCCGCCCCAAACGTCGCCGCCACTATATTAAATGTATTAACCCCTAAACCTAAGTCTAACCCTAACCCTAACACCCCCTAACTTAAATATAATTACAATAAATCTAAATAAAATTCCTATCATTACCTAAATAATTCCTATTTAAAACTAAATACTTACCTATAAAATAAACCCTAAACTAGCTACAATATAACTAATAGTTACATTGTAGCTATCTTAGGGTTTATTTTTATTTTACAGGCAACTTTGTATTTATTTTAACTAGGTAGAATAGTTATTAAATAGTTATTTACTATTTAATAACTTCCTAGTTAAAATAAAGACAAATTTACCTGTAAAATAAAACCTAACCTAAGTTACACTAACACTACACTATAATTAAATAAATTAACTAAATTAAATAAATTAATTACAATTAAATAAAATTATCTAAAGTACGAAACCCCCCCCACTAAATTACAGAAAATAATAAAATAATTACAAAATTTTAAACTAATTACACCTACTCTAATCCCCCTAACAAAATAAAAAAGCCCCCCCAAATAAAAAAAAGTCCTCTCCTACACTAAATTACAAATAGCCCTTAAAAGGGCCTTTTGCGGGGCATTGCCCCAAAGTAATCAGCACTTTTACCTGTAAAAAAAAATACAAATACCCCCCACCACCACCCACACAACCAACACTACTCTAAAACCCACCCAATCCCCCCTTAAAAAAAACCTAACACTAACCCCTTGAAGATCACCCTACCGTGAGACGTCTTCACTCAACCGGGCAGAAGTGGTCCTCCAGACAGGCAGAAGTCTTCATCCAAGCTGGGCAGAAGTGGTCCTCCAGACGGGCAGAAGTCTTCATCCAGACGGCATCTTCTATCATCATCCAACCGGCGCGGAGCGGGTCCATCTTCAAGACATCCGTCGCGGAGCATCCTCTTCATCCGGAGTCTTCTTACTAAATTACGGTACCTTTAAATGATGTCATCCAAGATGGCGTCCCTTCAATTCCAATTGGCTGATAGAATTCTATCAGCCAATCGGAATTAAGGTAGAAAAAATCCTATTGGCTGATGCAATCAGCCAATAGGATTGAAGTTCAATCCTATTGGCTGATCCAATCAGCCAATAGGATTTAGCTGACATTCTATTGGCTGTTCCAATCAGACCCGCTCGGTAGAGAGCGGGTCTGGAAAACACTATTTTTTTTAATAAAAGTTCACAGGGAATATTAGATTACATAAAGCTAGCACTAATATAATGTTATATAATTCTGCACTATGTGCAGAATTATATAACATTATTTTCTATATTTACTGGCCCTTTAAGCTTGACTTTTTATTGGTCCCTATGTTAGCTCTTACTAGTTTTTCTTGAATATTAATACCCCTTTTATAGGCAGGCATAGGGATTTTCTTGAATTCCTGTATGTTAGGATTGCAACTAGAAAGTATAGTACAATGTTTCCTGATAATACGTTGAATATCCATACTTTGAGCGTTATAGTCTAATACAAATGTTAGTCGTTGATTAAATTTATTTTTGTTTTTATTTCTAATAATTTTATTGGGACCAACCAAACTGGATCTAGGAATAGAACTGACTAGTTTACTAGTTAGCTTAAAACTTGCTGCATGTCTATTTTACACTGTTGGAAATAAAGATGCAGTAGATCCTGAAGGGTAAGTAGGTAGTACAAACAGGCTAATAACAATAGCACCAAACCCATAACTTCTCAGCAACCATATCTTCTACAGGGGACAGGAGGGCATGTGAAAATTAACCTTTTGGGCTAGATTAGAAGTTTGCTTGAACTGGCGTAAAGAAAAAAATGGCAAAATAATTTGTTCTTTTGGAGATCTGATGTAAAGTG
The DNA here is from genome assembly GCF_027579735.1 of Bombina bombina. Taxonomy (NCBI): domain Eukaryota; kingdom Metazoa; phylum Chordata; class Amphibia; order Anura; family Bombinatoridae; genus Bombina; species Bombina bombina. The sequence continues at coordinate 27,064,426 of NC_069501.1, forward strand.
TGAAAGCAGGAACATATGCATAACAGAACACGTGAAAAATATTAAAGTTTCCCTTTTATTTATACTTTTTTTAAATGTAAAACAAAGCTTTATTGTTAAAAAAATATTTTAACATTTACAGTATTTAAAGAGATATGGGCCCCTATTTAACAAAGGTCTTGCGAACCTGATCCGATAGTGCGGATCAGGTCCCTAGGACCTCGCTGAATGCAGAGAGCAATACGCTCTCCCTATTCGGCATTGCACCAGCAGCTCACAAGAGATGCTGGTGCAACGGCGCCCCCTGCAGACTGTCGGCCAATGGGCAACCAGCAGGGAGGTGTCAATCAACCCAATCGTACTCGATCAAGTTGAATTGTGGCGATTCCTGTCCGCCAGAGCAGTAATCTGGTCAAGCTTGGAATCCAAAGATTGCAAATGAGCAGAATGATTTCCTAGAAGTTGCCCTTGTAGAGCCACAGCCCTGGATAACTCATCAGGGTCCATATTATGGCCCGTTTGTACTGTAAGGTTAGGAAATGTCCAGAAGAAGACCCAAATGCTAGGGCGAACTTAAACAACACCCTTGCACTCTGAGTTTAATCCAGGACGTGACCCCACGACAACCTCTAAAAAACAATGTACTCACGATATGGAGCAGAGTTAGCCTGAGTCCAAAGTAATTCAAGATATCAGCCAAATAGACTTCTGAGTAAGGAACTGGTTTCAGGAAATGTCTTCCACAGAATCAGGAGAGCAGGGATAGTCCACTTATACTCAGACAGAGGAAGGGTAAAACAAGAAACAGTTAATAATGCAGGAGTATGTAACTTGTTATCAGGCAATTTGAGGGTTAACACTGTGTAGTCAGTCCTTGCAGAGTTTGGCAACAGGTTATCAGGCAGTTTGAGGGTTAATGCTGAATAGTCAGTACTTGCAGAGTTAGACAACAGGATATCAAATAGTTTGAAGGTTAACACAGATTAATCAGTACTTGCAGAGATTGGCAACAGGTTATCATGCAGTTTGAGAGTTTACACTGAATAAACAGTACTTGCAGAGTTTGGCAACAGGATATGAAAGAGTTTGAAGGTTTACACTGAATAAACAGTACTTGCAGAGTTTGACAACAGGTTAACATGCAGTTTGAGAGTTTCACAGAATAAACAGTACTTGCAGTGTTTGGCAACAGGATATCAAGCAGTTTGAAGGTTTACACTGAATAAACAGTACTTGCAGAGGTTGGCAACAGGTTAACATGCAGTTTGAGAGATTCACAGAATAAACAGTACTTGCAGTGTTTGGCAACAGGTTATCAGGAAGTTTGAGGGTTAACCCAGCATAGTCAGTCTTTGCAGAGTTTAGCAACAGAAAATCAGCAGTTAGAGAGTTTCCACAGCGAAGTCCTCACAGGAGCCACAAAGAGAAACAAACAAACGGGCACTGAAGAAACAGGAAGCCTGGAATAAAAAGCCTGGTAATGACATCATCAGGAAGGGGCGGCTCAGACTACCTGTCAATCAAGCACACAGAGAGGACCGCCGGAGCTTCCCAGCGGCCGAGCGTGACACCTGTGACTTAGTTCAGTGAGTGCAAGGGTTAAAAAACACTCTCTGGACCTAGAAAAAAATGCCCAAACTTCCCTTTAATGCCACCCACACTAAACCACCTATATGCTGCCACCACCTAATGATTATTATGTGGTGAATCTTAAGGATAAAAGGCAAACAGATGGAAGATCACAAAATAATACAATTTAGCAAAAATATTAAGCTACATAAAAACACAGTACTATTAGTACTATTATCACTAATCTCTTTTAGTAACGTGGATAAAATATTAGACAATGGCAAAACTTTATAGGAAAAAGAACATTTATTATGAGCAAAAAGGAGTCACAGTGCATTGATCTAAGAAACAAACGGCTACGAGTTGTGCGTTAAGCTTAAAAAGCAGCGTTGGCTGGTCCCAGCACTGCTTTTTAACGCCCGCTGGTATTACGAGTCTTGAAATGACAGGCTCACCGCTAACTTTTTTGGCCAGACTCAGAAATACCGCAAATCCACTTACGTCAATTGTGTATCCTATATTTTCAATAGGACTTGCATAGCGCCGGTATTACGAGTCTGCCAAAAAGTGAGCGGTACACCCTCTCCTGTAAAGACTGGTACCGCATTTTAAAGTCAGTAGTTAAAAGTTTTACACTACAGCGCCGTAGCATAAAACTCTTAACTAAAGTGCTAAAAAGTACACTAACACTCATAAACTACCTGTTAACCCCTAAACCAAGGCCCCCCCACATCGCAAACACTAAAATAAATATTTTAACCCCTAATCTGCCGAACCGGACATCGCCGCCACTATAATAAATATATTAACCCCTAAACCGCCGCACTCCTGCATCGCAAACACTAGTTAAATATTATTAACCCCTAATCTGCCGCCCCCAACGTCGCCGCCACTATATTAAATGTATTAACCCCTAAACCTAAGTCTAACCCTAACCCTAACACCCCCTAACTTAAATATAATTACAATAAATCTAAATAAAATTCCTATCATTACCTAAATAATTCCTATTTAAAACTAAATACTTACCTATAAAATAAACCCTAAACTAGCTACAAAATAACTAATAGTTACATTGTAGCTATCTTAGGGTTTATTTTTATTTTACAGGCAACTTTGTATTTATTTTAACTAGGTAGAATAGTTATTAAATAGTTATTTACTATTTAATAACTTCCTAGTTAAAATAAAGACAAATTTACCTGTAAAATAAAACCTAACCTAAGTTACACTAACACTACACTATAATTAAATAAATTAACTAAATTAAATAAATTAATTACAATTAAATAAAATTATCTAAAGTACGAAAACCCCCCCACTAAATTACAGAAAATAATAAAATAATTACAAAATTTTAAACTAATTACACCTACTCTAATCCCCCTGACAAAATAAAAAAAGCCCCCCCAAATAAAAAAAAGTCCTCTCCTACACTAAATTACAAATAGCCCTTAAAAGGGCCTTTTGCGGGGCATTGCCCCAAAGTAATCAGCACTTTTACCTGTAAAAAAAAATACAAATACCCCCCACCACCACCCACACAACCAACACTACTCTAAAACCCACCCAATCCCCCCTTAAAAAAAACCTAACACTAACCCCTTGAAGATCACCCTACCGTGAGACGTCTTCACTCAACCGGGCAGAAGTGGTCCTCCAGACAGGCAGAAGTCTTCATCCAAGCTGGGCAGAAGTGGTCCTCCAGACGGGCAGAAGTCTTCATCCAGACGGCATCTTCTATCATCATCCAACCGGCGCGGAGCGGGTCCATCTTCAAGACATCCGTCGCGGAGCATCCTCTTCATCCGGAGTCTTCTTACTAAATTACGGTACCTTTAAATGACGTCATCCAAGATGGCGTCCCTTCAATTCCAATTGGCTGATAGAATTCTATCAGCCAATCGGAATTAAGGTAGAAAAAATCCTATTGGCTGATGCAGTCAGCCAATAGGATTGAAGTTCAATCCTATTGGCTGATACAATCAGCCAATAGGATTTAGCTGACATTCTATTGGCTGTTCCAATCAGACCCGCTCAGTAGAGCACAGAGAGCGGGTCTGGAAAACACTATTTTTTTTAATAAAAGTTCACAGGGAATATTAGATTACATAAAGCTAGCACTAATATAATGTTATATAATTCTGCACTATGTGCAGAATTATATAACATTATTTTCTATATTTACTGGCCCTTTAAGCTTGACTTTTTATTGGTCCCTATGTTAGCTCTTACTAGTTTTTCTTGAATATTAATACCCCTTTTATAGGCAGGCATAGGGATTTTCTTGAATTCCTGTATGTTAGGATTGCAACTAGAAAGTATAGTACAATATTTCCTGATAATACGTTGAATATCCATACTTTGAGCGTTATAGTCTAATACAAATGTTAGTCGTTGATTAAATTTATTTTTGTTTTTATTTCTAATAATTTTATTGGGACCAACCAAACTGGATCTAGGAATAGACCTGACTAGTTTACTAGTTAGCTTAAAACTTGCTGCATGTCTATTTTACACTGTTGGAAATAAAGATGCAGTAGATCCTGAAGGGTAAGTAGGTAGTACAAACAGGCTAATAACAATAGCACCAAACCCATAACTTCTCAGCAACCATATCTTCTACAGGGGACAGGAGGGCATGTGAAAATTAACCTTTTGGGCTAGATTAGAAGTTTGCTTGAACTGGCGTAAAGAAAAAAATGGCAAAATAATTTGTTCTTTTGGAGATCTGATGTAAAGTGTGAAAGCAGGAACATATGCATAACAGAACACGTGAAAAATATTAAAGTTTCCCTTTTATTTATACTTTTTTTAAATGTAAAACAAAGCTTTATTGTTAAAAAAATATTTTAACATTTACAGTATTTAAAGAGATATGGGCCCCTATTTAACAAAGGTCTTGCGAACCTGATCCGATAGTGCGGATCAGGTCCCTAGGACCTCGCTGAATGCAGAGAGCAATACGCTCTCCCTATTCAGCATTGCACCAGCAGCTCACAAGAGCTGCTGGTGCAACGGCGCCCCCTGCAGACTGTCGGCCAATGGGCAACCAGCAGGGAGGTGTCAATCAACCCAATCGTACTCGATCAAGTTGAATTGTGGCGATTCCTGTCCGCCAGAGCAGTAATCTGGTCAAGCTTGGAATCCAAAGATTGCAAATGAGCAGAATGATTTCCTAGAAGTTGCCCTTGTAGAGCCACAGCCCTGGATAACTCATCAGGGTCCATATTATGGCCCGTTTGTACTGTAAGGTTAGGAAATGTCCAGAAGAAGACCCAAATGCTAGGGCGAACTTAAACAACACCCTTGCACTCTGAGTTTAATCCAGGACGTGACCCCACGACAACCTCTAAAAAACAATGTACTCACGATATGAAGCAGAGTTAGCCTGAGTCCAAAGTAATTCAAGATATCAGCCAAATAGACTTCTGAGTAAGGAACTGGTTTCAGGAAATGTCTTCCACAGAATCAGGAGAGCAGGGATAGTCCACTTATACTCAGACAGTGGAAGGGTAAAAACAAGACACAGTTAATAATGCAGGAGTATGTAACTTGTTATCAGGCAATTTGAGGGTTAACACTGTATAGTCAGTCCTTGCAGAGTTTGGCAACAGGTTATCAGGCAGTTTGAGGGTTAATGCTGAATAGTCAGTACTTGCAGAGTTAGACAACAGGATATCAAATAGTTTGAAGGTTAACACAGATTAATCAGTACTTGCAGAGATTGGCAACAGGTTATCATGCAGTTTGAGAGTTTACACTGAATAAACAGTACTTGCAGAGTTTGGCAACAGGATATGAAGCAGTTTGAAGGTTTACACTGAATAAACAGTACTTGCAGAGTTTGGCAACAGGTTAACATGCAGTTTGAGAGTTTCACAGAATAAACAGTACTTGCAGTGTTTGGCAACAGGATATCAAGCAGTTTGAAGGTTTACACTGAATAAACAGTACTTGCAGAGGTTGGCAACAGGTTAACATGCAGTTTGAGAGATTCACAGAATAAACAGTACTTGCAGTGTTTGGCAACAGGTTATCAGGAAGTTTGAGGGTTAACCCAGCATAGTCAGTCTTTGCAGAATTTAGCAACAGAAAATCAGCAGTTAGAGAGTTTCCACAGCGAAGTCCTCACAGGAGCCACAAAGAGAAACAAACAAACGGGCACTGAAGAAACAGGAAGCCTGGAATAAAAAGCCTGGTAATGACATCATCAGGAAGGGGCGGCTCAGACTACCTGTCAATCAAGCACACAGAGAGGACCGCCGGAGCTTCCCAGCGGCCGAGCGTGACACCTGTGACTTAGTTCAGTGAGTGCAAGGGTTAAAAAACACTCTCTGGACCTAGAAAAAATGCCCAAACTTCCCTTTAATGCCACCCACACTAAACCACCTATATGCTGCCACCACCTAATGATTATTATGTGGTGAATCTTAAGGATAAAAGGCAAACAGATGGAAGATCACAAAATAATACAATTTAGCAAAAATATTAAGCTACATAAAAACACAGTACTATTAGTACTATTATCACTAATCTCTTTTAGTAACGTGGATAAAATATTAGACAATGGCAAAACTTTATAGGAAAAAGAACATTTATTATGAGCAAAAAGGAGTCACAGTGCATTGATCTAAGAAACAAACGGCTAGATTACGAGTTGTGCGTTAGGCTTAAAAAGCAGCGTTGGCCGGTCCCAGCACTGCTTTTTAACGCCCGCTGGTATTACGAGTCTTGAAATGACAGGCTCACCGGTAACTTTTTTGGCCAGACTCAGAAATACCGGAAAACCACTTACGTCAATTGTGTATCCTATATTTTCAATAGGACTTGTATAGCGCCGGTATTACGAGTCTGCCAAAAAGTGAGCGGTACACCCTCTCCTATAAAGACTGGTACCACATTTTAAAGTCAGTAGTTATGAGTTTTACACTACAGCGCTGTAGCATAAAACTCTTAACTAAAGTGCTAAAAAGTACACTAACACCCATAAACTACCTGTTAACCCCTAAACCAAGGCCCCCCCACATCGCAAACACTTAAATAAATATTTTAACCCCTAATCTGCCGAACCGGACATCGCCGCCACTATAATAAATATATTAACCCCTAAACCGCCGTACTCCCGCATCGCAAACACTAGTTAAATATTATTAACCCCTAATCTGCTGCCCCCAACGTCGCCGCCACTATATTAAATGTATTAACCCCTAAACCTGTCTAACCCTAACCCTAACACCCCCTAACAAATATAATTACAATAAATCTAAATAAAATTCCTATCATTACCTAAATAATTCCTATTTAAAACTACATACTTACCTATAAAATAAACCCTAAACTAGCTACAATATAACTAATAGTTACATTGTAGCTATCTTAGGGTTTATTTTTATTTTACAGGCAACTTTGTATTTATTTTAACTAGGTAGAATAGTTATTAAATAGTTATTTACTATTTAATAACTTCCTAGTTAAAATAACGACAAATTTACCTGTAAAATAAAACCTAACCTAAGTTACACTAACACTACACTATAATTAAATAAATTAACTAAATTAAATAAATTAATTACAATTAAATAAAATTATCTAAAGTACGAAACCCCCCCCCACTAAATTACAGAAAATAATAAAATAATTACAAAATTTTAAACTAATTACACCTACTCTAATCCCCCTAACAAAATAAAAAAAGCCCCCCCAAATAAAAAAAAGTCCTCTCCTACACTAAATTACAAATAGCCCTTAAAAGGGCCTTTTGCGGGGCATTGCCCCAAAGTAATCAGCTCTTTAACCTGTAAAAAAAAATACAAATACCCCCCACCACCACCCACACAACCAACACTACTCTAAAACCCACCCAATCCCCCCTTAAAAAAAACCTAACACTAACCCCTTGAAGATCACCCTACCGTGAGACGTCTTCACTCAACCGGGCAGAAGTGGTCCTCCAGACAGGCAGAAGTCTTCATCCAAGCTGGGCAGAAGTGGTCCTCCAGACGGGCAGAAGTCTTCATCCAGACGGCATCTTCTATCATCATCCAACCGGCGCGGAGCGGGTCCATCTTCAAGACATCCGTCGCGGAGCATCCTCTTCATCTGGAGTCTTCTTACTAAATGACGGTACCTTTAAATGACGTCATCCAAGATGGCGTCCCTTCAATTCCAATTGGCTGATAGAATTCTATCAGCCAATCGGAATTAAGGTAGAAAAAATCCTATTGGCTGATGCAATCAGCCAATAGGATTGAAGTTCAATCCTATTGGCTGATCCAATCAGCCAATAGGATTTAGCTGACATTCTATTGGCTGCTCCAATCAGACCCGCTCAGTAGAGCACAGAGAGCGGGTCTGGAAAACATTATTTTTTTAATAAAAGTTCACAGGGAATATTAGATTACATAAAGCTAG